>NW_024962250.1:25324380-25350958 GCF_019238085.1 Lagopus leucura | reverse complement strand
TTTTTGCAAAAAGAAAGTAGTTGGAACTATTTTACATAGTTAACCTATTTGGATCATGAAATTAGCTGCATGTTTTGTTAATCAGCACTGTGTGGTTGTTTGCTAAAAAGAATAAGGAATTGTTATTATTGCCAACAAAGAATTCCACTCCTTTAGGTTTGTTCTGAATACTGTCATTGACCTTAAGATGCATTCACCTCAATACAATATGCACATGAATAAAACATGATTTCATTTTCTTTTTATTGCTTAAAGCAAGCATTTCCCAATGGCCAGGTAAACAAAAGTATATGTTTTGAAAAGCATATACAAGAAGTGACCAACAATAGCCCTTGCTTTCCTCATTTCTATTAACTTAGATCTCTAAGCAGTTTTCATGTTTTAATTAATTAAGACTCATACATGGTATATGAGATTAGATAGCGTTATTAGTTCTGCTTAATACCAAGGATCTGACATTCATGGAAAAGAAAGAACAAGGAAAATATTTTTTCTAGTAACAAATACTGCATTAAAACAAGAAACTGAGCACTCCATTTCCTGTCTGTTTTGACTTTATAATAAACAACCAAATCAATCTAGATCATTTTCTAAGTTCTATTTTCTAAGTTTCTACAGTTTCTGCAGAAAGGAAATAAATATAGAAGCTAGGGTTACATGTCTGTCTTGTTGGAATCAAGGAAAGGGAGAGAAGGGAATGAAGATGACTTGTGAATAAGATGTGAAGAAAAGAAGACCATATGTACTATTAGTGAAGGAGAGGAGGAAAAGAGTCAGCATCTTCCTCATATTTTGTAAATCCATCCTGGCTGAAGTAGGCTGTGAGACAAAAGGGTTGGAATGGAGCTGTTTACAGGAATTTATTGATATTCTGTACTCTATCCAAAACACGAAGATCTTAGAACAACAGAAAGAAAATCTCATCAATCTTAGGAATATAATATGTTTGTTTTTTTTTTAAATATTTCTGGCCCAAATTTAATGGCAACTCCCACATTTATTATTATCTCATTTGAATTTTTTCTTCTATAAAAAATTACCATAGATTCAGGAAAGACTAATCCTCTGTCTCCGAACCTTTTGTTGTTTAATTATAAGTGCAAGGGGGTCAAGATGAAAGCATGATCAAAATTCAAAACAGAAACTGAATTACTTTGCCCATCTTTGTCCTCTCTGCTGCTGACGATCTCATGAGGAATTATCCAATGCATTAAAAAGCCTTAGAAACTGAAATTTCACTGAATCAAGCAATGATTTCTAAACCATTTAAGTGTTTCTGAAAAGCTCTTCAAATTATTTGTTAAATACCATTTGAAGGTTCTGATTAAAAAAAGTGAATGTAAAAATATTTCACAGCTGTAGAATTCTAGTAACATACCATTCATCTGTCTTTTTCCCTGGAAATGTAATCTAGTGCCTGAAAATATACACACATTTTTTTTTCTCCTTGCGTTTCAGCTGTAAGAGCAAATAGCTTTAAAAACTTATTTCTTTGTTTTGAGTCCCCTAGAACTTTTTCATAGACTTCAGCAGTTTTGGTTCAGGAAATAGGGGATTAAGACTTTCTTGGGTTCTCCTGTCCCCTAATTTCTATGCTTCCTCCCTTTCCAACTCTGTCTGCAGCTAATCTATAATAAAGGTTAATTTTGTAAAGTCAGCTCCATAATATTTATACAATGAAGTCAAACATCGAATGAAACACACTTGTAAAAACAACAGTGGCCTTTTCCTTGTGCAGTATAGGATGTGGTCAATCATTTGGCAATTCAGTTTTGGCACATCATGAACTATTTATTTGTTAAGTCCATTTCTTGAGACGACAAAAATTCTGGGAGGGTTTTTCCTTTTTTTTTTTTCTGTTTTATTCCTTTCTACTCCCTCCACTGGAAACTATTAAATTTACAGAGCCTGACGTTTACTTCGCAATGAAACATGTGCTATTGTATCGATAAATATTTAATGGTGCTGGAGTTCAGTGGATATAGCCTCATATGTTTCTTTTAAGAGAGTGTTTTATTACCTGGTGAGTGCACTGTGGTCAATTGAGAAAGAAAAAAACCAAACCCCAAACAAAAACTTCCCACTAAATGACAACACAGGGTTGAGTTTCAATTTGGAGAGAGTGTGAAGATAACAAATAACCATATATTTTTCTGAGAGTTCCTAACTTGGCCCTGCATAGACAATTCCAATTGGGAAAACAACAGAGGCATTGCATAAAAGAATTTGAGCTGAGAAAGAGAAGGGCTAGAAAAACTGAAATCCATTTTTTGCTAAACATGTTCACCTTTTGTGATAGTTTTGTTGTGACATGCTTAAACTATAACACTAGTTTACAAGTTCATGCAAAGCAATTTTAAGACTTTCTGGAACAAGATATTTTAGATATGATGTTATTTTAGACATAATGTTAAATCATTTAAACCAATCAGCAAAATTGTTAGTGGGCCTTTTATGTAATGTTGATCCACTAACTGACTTAACAGGCTTGGCATACTCAATTTTTCCTTATTTAATTGTATGTGTTCACTTAGAATTTCTGAATAAAGAATGATTTCTATCTAGGAAGTTAAAGATTTCTTACCTAACTATCTAGTCTTGAACTGAGCAGCAAGTCATACATACAGTTGGAGAAATAAGAAGTCATTCATGTTTCTTAAGAAATCTCACAAAACCAGTGCCATCTATACAGAGAATATATCGAAAACTTGTAATTCAGAAGTCTCCAGCAAGTCTGATGACTAAGACCGGGTGATGATATCTTAAAGGCAATGCAGCCTTCTGACTTATGGTTAAGATTCAGCATCTATTAAGCTTACTCTATACCTTAGTTCTAAAATAAGTATTTTAAGATTAATTAAATAATCTATGTGGATGTTACCTCAGTTTCAACAGTAAAAAATCATGCACTTTCGTGCTTGAAACATGCTTGGTTAAACTTACTGAAATAAAAACAGGAGGAGATTAAACAGCCTGCTGCTCTGATGAGAGATGTTACAGATAAGAAATAAAGGACAAAAAAAAAAGTGAGAAAAGAATAATAAGAAAACAGTGCTCAAAAGTATGATGCTGGATTGAAAGAAAAAACAATCAGCTTATAATGAATCTTCTGAACCCTTGTTTCTTTGATCTTACAGGGTTTTGACTGTTGGACAATGAAAATAGCCTAAACTCAAGTTTCTGCAACCCGAAGAATATACATGTATTGCTAATTGGAAATCACAAGTATAAGTGTATTAAGTCCGAGATTTTATTTTAACATCTTACCTAATATGGGTGTTGAAAACTGCAGATTATTTTAAAACACATTGAGCTGAATAGAGGGTACAAACCAAGGTTTAGTAGAGTTAAATTAAACTCCTAGGCACTACAAATACTGTCCAGAAAGTGACCTCTAAATAAATAGTGTGTTATCCGTGTCCATGTTTATACATTTCTCACATTCTTAATTCATTGTCACAGCCAACTATCTGTTTCTTCTCCCAGCAGTATCCAAGCGCAAACTTGAACCTAACAACCTAACGAAGTAGCCATTTGTAATGATGAATTGTATCCTTTTTTTTTCTTGAGGAGATGGGAAAGTGATGGTTATCTAATATCTCTCTATTTTAACTGTTATATGAAATAAGAAGTTCTGAAGTAGTTTACCTGTTATATTCCTAGAATAACTGGATTATTTATTCAAATTTTATTGTAAAAATCTACTTCATATTTATATGACTAGAAAAGAACTAAGATTCCTTTCACTTTGATTCCAAGAATGTAAACAGGATCACTTTGTGGCTATACGAAACCATAATGAAAAAGCTCAAACATATTTGTTAAATGTCGTTCTATAGCTCTATTTGAATTGCAGAGGTGAAGCAAGAGATTAAAGTTCACATTAGTATTTCTATACTGAAATTACTGAGTTAAAAACCTGCAGTTCAGAGGGTGGCTTAGTTTTTTTTTTTTTTTTTTTTTTTTGTTTTTGTTTTGTTTTGTTTTGTTTTGTTTTGTTTTTTTTTACATTTCTCTTATGTGAAGAGTGCTTTTATATAATTTTTACACACAAGAAGTAATAATTTAATGGAAACTAAAATATGAGTTCAGGGTAAGAAAAGATTGGTGTTTTTTTTTCCTTAGGTTAGTTTTATCACAGAAATTGTACCATTTGTCTTTCAAAAACATGTCCTTCAGTTACCTGACCCAAAGCAGAATTTGCCTACGTGTAACAGACTCCATACTTTAATTTGCAGCAGTTCCATTTTAGAATCTGATGAACTGATTTCATGTCTCCTGGTTCCCACTGACTATACTAAGGGAATGCTATATCTCACAGGAAGCCATAAGTACCAATACCTCACAAGAAGTACACATTAGTTTTATGATTTTCACAGAGAGATTTACACACTATCTTTGGCTTTAGTTTTAGCTGAATGTAAATGGTGCTATCTTTACCGCATTTCTGAACAGATTGAAACTGATATACAGTAAACTGTTCAAGGCAACTTTTCCCCCACAGGATTATTAAAAACTATGAACCAGAAGTTTGGGTTTGCTTTGGTAAGCAACTGCACTGAACCTCTGAACATTTGTAAACTGACCTGTTGCAATTAAATATGTGTCCTTTCAAATAGTACCAAGAGTGAGAAAAAAAGATTTTCTTATATGTCTGTCTTACTAATCAGATAAAGTAGCTACTATTTTCCTTTGAGAAGGAAATTCCTCAGACTAAATTTTTTAAGAGTAGGATGTTGAAGCTTAGTGCATAAAAGATTAGTTCTAATTCTTCATACATTATTTTTAAGTTATTTCTGATTTATACATTGTGTCTTTTTATTTTAGTTGTCGTCATTTCAGTCCTGATTGTAATTAAACATTTCTCTTTAGTAGGTCCTTTTAATAAGTGAAAAAGGGAGAAGGTCATCCACAGAGGCTGTGACTGAAAATCTCTGTATGAATTTTTTCACTGATAACATATAAATACTGTATTTCGAGTGCTAAGTTACATGGATTTTTTCAATAGAAGCTTGAAATAAGAAAAAAGTTGAAAATAGAAAGAAGATCAGGAAATGATGTGAAGGAAAGGGCAGTGCTGCAATTTCAACATGTTGTGCTTGCCATATGCATTGATACTGCAAGGGTAATTCATCAAAATATGCCGAAGCATAGTATTTCACTCTTATCTGACATTACAGTGTGGGATACAGTATTGGCAAGTGATTTGCTTTTTCTTTCTGTATCTTTCTTTTCTCTGTAATTACACTGAAACTTTGGTCTGCAAATTTGTATTTTTGCTTTAGAGTATTTCTACAGTTCTTTTCTCAAACCAGCTTTCTCCAACTCTCACACAAACACTATAATTATGTGCAGCATATGGCTGCTATGTTTTCCTTCTTCTCTCTTGGCTTGCTGAATAAATCATCTTTAATTTTTGACATGGGTTTCATCTCTCCAGTGTCATAGTTGTTTTGCAAACTTGAGTTTGAAGCTACAATTCTTCTTAATAGATTTTGATCTTGGATGCATCCTGATTTAATTACCTTGGTCATTTTTTGTTCCTACTTTTTTCGCTGTCATTTCCATAAACTAAAATGTTTAGATAAATTGAGACACAAAGCTCATAGAAAATCACAGAAAAGAATACAGTCCACCAAGTCTTGTTCTTACTAGAACCGTCCCTGGAATTTCCAAATGCTAAATTGTAAGGTATCAATTATCAAATAATTTTGCCTTTTATCAAAATTGATTTGAGATCAGATGAGATGCAACTAACTAAGAACATACTTAAACTTGTAAGAAAGCAAGAACAGGACATTTTAAATGCTTGCAGTTCCTAACTGAGGTACTGTGTATGAACATGGAAAAAAATTGTTAAGAGGACGAGGAGAGAGAAACAGCCATATGAATAATTTGGCCTAATTCAAGTTACAATCAGAGGAAACTTATGACTCTCACTTTTAATAGATAACATCAGTCAGCTCTGGACTTGAGCAATGGAGATTTCTTCTGTAGTTTTTATAACACTATTTTTCAAGTGAGAGAAAACATTCAAAATTGTAGGTAATGCATAAGTTACTTTAGCAAATGGGTCCACAGAAATACATTAATTTAGAAAGTTGGATTTCTAATTTTTTCTATCTTTAATGTAAGTTAGAAACAGGACTGTTTTGTTTCATATGCAGAGTTTTCATAATACTCTGACAATTTTTCTCAAGACAATTGTGCCTGAATGTGCTTAGTCTTTGTTTCATTCACCAGCAGATGCAGTGCAAAGTAACAGTCATATCTGCTGGCAATAAATAGTAATAAGTATTTTCTAGTCCAATGAGGATTTTCAAAATACTGTTGCTGTAAAGAAGCTCAGTAACAGGCCAGAAATAAAGTGATTATATTTCACAGGAAGGAACCAGCTTATGTAGGCATATTATTCTCAAAGACTTAAAGTTTACCTGCTTTCATTGATTCTTGTATACAGGATTCTTAACTTACAGATGAAGCATGGCTCTTTTCAGTGTAAGATACAGTTGGTTCCTACATTTCTGTGAAGCTTTCTAGGGTATACAATGGAGGATTTTGCATTACTTTGATGATAATGATTTCTCCTAACATTGAGAATTCCACAACTTCCCATCTAATCTGCCATTATGATTCCTCATCTGGAGTACTGTGTCCAGTGTTGTGTCTCCAACACAAGAAAGATTTGGAGCTGTTGAATCATGTCCAGGGATGATGGATGAGGAGACAGATTGAGAAGAGCTTGGGTTGCTCAACATAGAGAAGTTTCTGGTGAGATCTCACTGTGGACTTTCAGAATTTGAGAGTGGGTTATATACAGGAGGGAGATTGAATTTCTACATGGCCTTATAATGATAATACAAAGGGGAATGACTTCAATCTAAAAGAGGGGAAATTTAAGTTAGATGTTATGAATTCCTTACTCAGGGGTTGATGAGGCTGAGGTTGTCCAGAGAACCTGTGGATGCCCCATCCCCAGAGGCATTCATGGTCAGGTTGGCCAGGTTGGATGGAGTCCTGAGCAGCCTGATCTAGTAGGTGCATTCCTGTCTGGGACACGTGGATTGGGAGCCATATGAGCTTCAAAACCCTTCTATGAATCTGAGATTCTATGAACTCTGCTTGTGCTTTGGAATTAAGTGCTCGTAAAGCAAAGATATTCAGATCTAGAACTGCATGACTGCATGGTCGATACTGTCAAACCTATGTTTTTATAAAATTATTTTAATTTATAATTATTGTTACATCAGGTTGAATGGTTGAAGTCAGTTAAAAATTAGTCCATTCCTTAAGGTAGCTGAGTTGATACAATGTAGCACATGGTCTTACTTGTGTCTTCTTGATCTTATTAGAAGTGTGTGTGGGCAGGAAGAGATGAGAATGGGACTTGCCAGTGTTCTCCGGGGACTCACAAGTCTGGTCATTTAGAACTGATTTATTTAGTTATTCTACAATTCCAGTTCATCTTTGCTCTTTTCATATTCTTCTTGACCCCTTTGTGAAACACCCACGTTAGTCCAGATAGTTCTGTTTTAACAATTTATGTTAGCTTTTTTTAGCCATTTAAGAAATCTTTTCTTCTTTTTCTCTCTCTATTTGGTGATGTTTATTTTCCTAGACCATTTTCTCATACCCTTTCCCTTTTAGCTATTGATTTATAATTTCTTCAGAGACATAAATAATGATGGAAGAAATGAAAGGGTCACTTTAAAAAATATTTTACATTTCATTGAAGATCTCAAAGCACTGTTGTAAAAAATGTTCTAAAAAAAAAAAAGAAAAAGATTTCAAAAAAAGATAAAAAATAGACATGGAAACATACCTCTGAACAGAGCAGTAGATAGTACCCTTTCATTGGCAACAAAAAGAGGGATTGAGAGAAAAACCTTGGGCTATTTTGGTTACTGTGTTTTTTTGATTTGTCGTCTTTGTCTTATGGAAGATGGAGTATTATCATTGCCGAAATTCAGCATATATGTTATATCTACAAATTGTACATAGATGTGGAAATGCATTTTTGCAGATGTGGGTTTATCATCACTGCAATAGGGTTTAGCTCTTGGCTCACATTAACATCAGCAGATGTGGCATTGTTATTGTGTTATCACAACTGCTGACATTTCAGTTGTCATATTTTCTCTATGCATCCCTCACTTGTATGAACAATGAATTAATCCACTATCCTAAGGGAGAGGTTCTACATTAAACAAATTGATGGAAAATTAGATTATAGCTATGACTTATCCTTTAAGAACAATTATTAAGTTGTTTTTCCTGTTGGACATACAGTGATAGGGCAAGGTAGAATGGCTTTAAACTAAAAGAGGAAAGATTTAGATTAGATGTTAGGAAGAATTTTTTTACTCAGAAAGTGGTGAGGTACTGGCACAGGTTGCCCAGAGAAGCTGCTTATCCCCCATCCCCAGAGGTCTTTAAGGCCTCTTATGAGATGTAGCATTTTATTGCATTGCCATCTAGTGGCAATCACTGTGTGATCAAGCTTAACTCCAGCTTCCAAGGTCTATTTTTGCGCTCTTGCCATCTGACTTCTTTGAAACCTCTCATTGCTCCTTGCTAACAGAAGAAAACAACCCAGATAATTAAGTTGAGTTAGAAATGGTCTGACTCATTCTAGCTGACTTCCTTTACAAAATTACATTTTGACTACCTTTCTGTAGTGTGTGTAATGTTGGTTCCAGTAGATCCTTACAGTTTGTAAGACAGATAAAAAATAATACAGAAAACAGGCACCAGTGGTGAAAACAAATTTTTGGTATTCAGTGTGTTTGGTTTCCTTCCTGCTTTGAAAAAGTGACCCTGGGCAAAAAAAGTAAATTTTTGCTTTCTTTATAAATTTGATATTAGCTTACTCCTTAGTTTCGCAGACTTTTCTGAGGTTTAATTAATGAATTTAATCACATTTTAAAGTGAAAATTAAAGAAGCCAGAGAAATCTGGATTATTGTTATCTTTAGCATTGATTGTTTTTTGGCATGCTGCATTTCTCATTGTGCTGATGGACTTGAATTACACACCTCACTCAGATAGCATCCAGAATAAATATTTCCAACATAGCTAGAAGGAACACAGAACATTTAAGTTTTCCAGCCATGATATTTTTCCTCTTGTGGTAAGGTCAGGACATTCATTTCTTAGTGCTCCTGGCTTCTGAGGGTTGTTTATGCTGTTAGTTCATTTTGCTTGCCTGTCAGAGACTTGTCTTCCCATGACTGCGGAACGTTTGAGAACAGAGTATTTTTCCACATTTCTTTCTGAGCCAAGGAAGCTCAAAACTAGATAGGGATAGATTTATTCCTTCTTCCAAACAACTCTTTATTTGGTTTTAGAGTAAGAAGACCAGCTGGAGCAATGGCTGTGTTAGGCATCATTAGCCTAAAGTTCATACTTGACAGAATGTCAGATTTTCTTTTGCTGACTCTTGGATCCCTATGTTCATGTCTCAAATCCATGGAATGGAGAGATGATTGTCTCACAAACACAGAAAAGTGAATGAGTAACATCTCCCTGAGGAGTGGGAATATAATCATCACAGAGTTCAGAAATCTTGCTATACAGGACAAGGATTTAGGAGAGATACCAAATTCCTAAATATGTTGCATGAAAGTGCAGAGGATTTGACACTGTATTGTGTCTGATTAACGGGGGGAGTAAAAGGACCACTCTCATTTGAGTGCACATGAGTTACTATATGCCTTAACAAGAAACCAGTATGGCAAATTTAGCATGTCTTTAACACAAGTACTTCCAATCCTTGAAAGACTAATTCCTTTAAAGAGCAGTCAACTCCATATTTCAGGGATCATATTTCAGGGATTTCAGGGGTGTTATTTTTTCTATTTTTTCTTTTCTGTGAAGTGCTCCTTCCAGCCTACTCTCACGAATTCAAGTTTTGTGATCACAAAGAACGTATGAGCTGCAGGTGCTTAGATTTTGTGATTTCTCTAACATGCTGAGGATCCCTGAAATTGAATCTTACCTTTTTTATCTGACTTCATGATGTCTTCAAAGATTTTCTGTTTTTACATAATGATACTATTGCAAATAATAATAATAAAATAAAAATAATAATAATAAATAATTCTAACTCTTATTCTGATTCTGCTCTAAACCATACTAGTACTGTTAACTGAGGGCTAATGAAGATTAGACCCAGAATTATAAACAGAAAGTTGAGTAGTTCAGAATTAACCACATAAAATGGCTAAACATTTAGGTCTTTTGGCTATGTAAAGTAGAACAGTTATTAGGTTTCTCTTGTTTTTAGTAGAAAGACATTTATGTAAAATAATACACATAATCTTCCTAAGGTAAGAGCACTCATTCAGTCCTTAGGGACAAGATTTAAAGCCAACATTTGTCTCCATGTTTCTCCACTGGCTCTGTTCCTTACTGGCAATTTTGCTTCTTTTGAGTATAGCTTTGAGTGTGACTATGCAGTATTGTTGATTTGTACTGCATGAATTTCTGGCTAGAGGCTTTGGCTGGAATTCCAGAATTCCTGGAAGTCTTGGAGACTATAAGCAATAGGATGCATCACCTGATATTTTATGATGCCAATTCCAAATTTGCACCACAAGCAGCTGGTTTTTAAGAATGTTAATGAGCGTAATGAACAATTGATGGAAATTGCCTCTTTTTCAACTAGAACAGAGAAGTTAAAATGTTGTAAATGAACTGACAACATCTCAAAATTAAACCAGAAATTAAATACCTAAAGAATTGCCTAGCCTGTCTTGTTTTATTTACCTTTTCTGTGGCTGGTTGAACGTGAAAAATCCTTCTGAACATGCCATTGCATGTAAATTCTATCACTTTGATTTTCTGATCACAGCTTTCCATTACTCTCAGCCACACTGCAACCTTGAGGAATTATGGTCATTTAATCAATACTGAGAATTACTACATTCAGCCTTCAAACAGCAATACCAAAACTCCTATTCACAAGTGACAGATAAATTTACTTACTGTGCTGCCTTCTGTCTTTGGTAGTTTACAAATAAGCTAAAGTTCAGTCTTCTCAGCTAAGCAGAGTTTATCTGCCTGATGACCTTCTAAGTTCATGGTTTTTTTTTTTCAGTTAGTTTATAACAAATGGTTCAATAACGTTATAAAGCTGATGATCCTGAGAGAATAACAAAGGCTCAGACTTCAAGATGAGGTATGGTTTCTAGAAAACATTTGCTTTTAGAAAGTTTAATATAGACAATCTGTGATCAGCCCGCTGATATGCAGTACTTGAGAATCTTTTTCTTTTTCTCCAGCCATTAGCAAAATGGGATGTTTCCAAGAAAAGCTTCTGTGATATCATGACTTTCACTGGTGGGGAACTAGTTAAAATGCAAATTTCAGCTCTTCCAAAATACAACCCCTTGAGATATTTTTCTTCTCTAAACGTCTGTGTGGAATTCTTCTATTACAGCATAGAAAGGGATATCTACGCTGTCACGGAGTTAACTGGATCAATCTATTCCAGTGACAGGGGGAAAGTAGGCCCCTTTCCTCCCCCCTCCCCCCCCCCCCACCTCAGCCCCACAAAATGGGAAGGAAGGAAAAAAAAAACAGTGGCAACGATCTATGGAGGAAAACTTATTTTACTAACTACAATATTGGAATGCAAGATAACATAATATAATACAATCTAATTGAAATTGAGACTACTAAGTAAGATAGGAGAAAGAGAGAGTTCCTGAGACCAAGTCAAACCTGAAAATCTTGAAATGGCTAGAAAAGAACCCTCCAGCACCCACTGCCAGGCAGTAAGAAACTGCCCCACTCAGAAGGGCCAGATCCCATGACTTCTGTAATGTACAGGGATAGGTACCTGGAATTGGAGCATTAACACTTTAACTCCCAGTGCATTACATGATGTTATGATGCGGTATACTGAAAAACAAACAAACAAAAAACATGACATACACTTTCATGAAATGCCAGAGTTTCAGGCTGGAATGGAGGGCTCTCCATATTATGCACATTGTAAACATGGTATTGGTCAATACATGATGATCTACTTGGTAGACGTAAGATTTTCTTAGGTGTTTCTGCACTTATAGAATACCCTTCATCTTCCTTTACACTATGGACTTTGTGTGTAGTTTGATTATCTCCACCTATGTCTTCCCTTTGAAAATAACACATGATCAACAGAGGCTTTCACATCAATAAACCCAGGGACTAATGACACTAACTGGATCTTAAATTCTTACAGGGCTTGGATTTCCTATATGGAAATTTTTAATCTGAATCTAAGAAGTATCCCTTGTTTTACAGGCATTACATATCTCGTAAAAATAAATGTAGGCAATGTTAAAGAAGTTTGTGAGGCAGAAAGAAAGTGAGGGATCCACTTCTAGTAACCATGCTGCAAATTCATCCTCTGCTGTTGTACAGAAAAAAAATCATAAAATTGGTTTTTCAAACTAAGGCCTATTGTAGTCTGAAACATTGCTTTAGAAACTAAAGTATGTGATAACTGACCTTGAAGAGTATAAGATATTAATCATTGAGTTTTAGGAGCAATGGTGCATGTAATAAATGGAATTTCAGAAGAAATTCAGTGGAATACAACACGAACGTCAGCTTGAATGGTTCAGAGGAAACAATTTGTACAGGGAAATGTTTCATTATAAACTGTAGAAATGTAAAAGGGGAGTAAAAACATACTTCTAATGGGATTTCTGAGAGAAGTAAGAAATGTCTTATTTCTTAGTTTATGATTTTTACTGCTCTGTAGAAATAAAAAGAGTATGTGAGCACAAAAACAAACAAACAAAAAACCTACACCAAAAATAAACAAGCATACAAACAAAAACAACAGAGCAGTCATCAGTTGGCAAGAGGATATTTCATTTTCTTTCAACTTCTTTTAGTCTTAGAAATGTATGTTACTATGTTACATACAAAAACAATCAGTGAGAGGAAAAAAAAAAAAGCAGAATAATTTAGCATCTATTCTTCTATTGATACTTGGGGGTAGCTAGGATTTTACATGTCAATACCAATAAGAGCTAGATGCATAACTCCTACATACATAAGATCTCATGTGTCAAAAGAAAATCAGTAGAAATCATGGAGATTGTGCATTCAAACATCAACAATAATGTCAGTTGTATAGGGCTGCTGAATCATGGCCTGAACCTCTGATTGATCACCTGAGGTGAGCAATGAGTCAGCCACAGGTGCACAAGGCAATTTACCTGTGCTGCCGGAAGGGGTGGAGCCTGGCTCCACCTCTCCTAGTCTCATTTAAGAGCTGACTGGCAGGGGGAAAGGATCCTTTCTGGAGATCCACTCCACTGGAGTTTCCTACGTGAGCCCAGGATAAGGTAAGTGTCCTTTTCTGCTCTAGTGTAATGATTACATAAGCCAAGCTCTCGAATATACTATATCATCTGTATGTTCATTGATTGTACACAGCTTATTAGGGTATATTAAAAATGCAGGGGTAATGTGTTTTGTACAGGTATGGGTAAACTATAAAGAAAGCATGAATGTGTTTACAATTAAGATACTTACCTGGTCTTTAGACAAGTTGAGATCAGTTCTCACTGTCATAAAAAGGATTCAATCTCACTTCACACAATCTCTCAGTGCCTCAGTCTCATACCAATAGAAATAATAACCTTTCACTCTCATTTCATCCTCCTTGACATTTGAGACTGTCAGCTCTTTGGGGTTTAGATACATTTTAACATGTGCAAAAGCTAATACATTTGCAGTCAGATGTAAAATAATCTAAATTAGATACAGCACATCTGTGCCATTCAAAATTGCTGAATGAATGTTAAGACTGTTTATTAGTGTATTCAGTCTGTATTTTGAGTTTAATTTACCTAATTTGTCTGTGGTGGCAGAGCAAGGGGAAATGGTTTCAGTTTCAAGGAGGGTAGATATAGGTCAGATGTAAGGAAAAAGTCTTTTACAGTGAGAGTGGTGGGGCTCTGGAACTGGTTACCTGGTGTTGTGGTTGATATCTCATCCCTGGAGACTTTCAAGGTGAGACTGGATCAGGCCCTGGGTCTCATCCTGATCTAGCCATGGTGTTCACTCCCTGTTCATTGCAGGGGAGTTGGACTAGATGGCCTTTAAAGGTCCCATCCAACTCTAAGGATTCTATGATTCATCCATGTGGTGAATCTGAATATCCTTGTATATAGTTCCGATTGTAACACTCAATCATGGAGCCAGTGCCTATTGTAGATTGAAAAAAGTTAACTTACTTTTGTTTCGGTCTTTTTTTTTTTTTTCTTCCATTCAGCATGAAAATGGTATTCAGAGAGGAAGTTTCCATTTCTTCTCCTTGAAACCCTTTTAAAACTGAAAATATTAAAATAATGTTTCAGAGAAAGAACATGTGCAGATAGCACAGTAAACCAAGATTTGCATCACATATTTGGATAGAGTTCTGTGTAGCAAAGTTGATGAAACAATGTTTCTTCAACTGTGTGTTGTCTTTCCAGGTGTTGGTTGTACAATGAGCAAAATTTAGCCTTGAGGAAAAGGACTATATTGTACACATGTACAATAGTTAGGCACTAGAAAAGTATTCACAGTCCAGCAAAGTCCTTTTATAATGTGAAGCAGAATACAATATAGTGTTAATGCACTGTTGTGCTTTCATAGTATTTTCCTATTTCCTTCTATTTCTTCTTGCTTTCCTGGACATTATATATCTTTATTTAAATGATAGTATACTCATGCATGTAAGTGTGGGGAAGAAATGAAGACAGTCAAACTTATGGAGAATTAACTTTATGCAAGACAGGACATTAGAAGGCAGATTACATTTTGTTGGTTTTTTTTTTTTTTAATGGTTGTTCCAAACATAAGTTAAGTTTTTCATCTGGAAAAACTATTTTGAAACTTTATAATTACAGAAGCAGCACTATAAAATGTATCAAAGGAATTGGATTTCCTTTGAAGTCTACATTTAAAATTGCTGTTATTTTATTTTGTCATTGTGACAGCTTTCTATCAGATCTATTCTGATAAATTCTGCTTTAAAGTGGTGATATCCTAAATATGTGATGAAAAACAGTATAGAGATGTTGAAGAGTAACAAGATGTACAGTGCATATCAAGGAATTGCCTTTCAAGTGCTATCTTGCTTAGGTCAGTATTTAGCTTAAGCCCGGAGTGACTCATTTCTATCATTTTCAGTGCAACATGCAACAGAAATCAGAACTGCAATGTGATTTTTTTTTTTTTCTCTGAAAATTTTCAGCTGCAAGTTGATAGATTCTTCAGATTTTCCTTTACCTGCCTTTGTATTATATATTAAATATGATAAATAAATAAATAAAAGCTTTTCCATGTGGAGATATGTAGTTCAACAGAAAATAACTGTGTTCTAGGATTCTGACCTCCTGGAAAATAGAAATCTGAATTTCTCAATTTATTCTCAATGATTCCATATTATTAATGAACTCTTAACAAGTTACTGACTGCATAAGTGTTCAGAAATACAAAGTTAGCATTTGGTGTTTGCTTGAAATATGATCACTTGATTCAACATCAACAACCTAAGTGGCTGTTAGTCTCTATAGACTAAATACAATGTATGGTATATAGGTCAACAGACAAAACATTCATTGAAATCAATAGCAGAAATAATTTACCCTGGTACAACATGTCAGTCTGCGTTTCATTTGCTGATACATGATTACATTCAACTATTATCTTCATTTAGCTTTCATGTTTTGATTATTACTGTGAAATATTGATTACATATCAGATGTTTGAAGATGACTAATAGCATACTAAAATCTAATGTTAAATTTAATTCATTGTTTATCTATAACATATATTCTGTAGAGTTACATCCCCATGCCATGACTGTTTGTTTTTTTATTTCATTTGCTTATTTTTAAAATGTTACAGGCCTTTCCATTAACTCTATCAAAGCTGACTCTAGAATAACAGCAACAGGAATGGATGAGAGGAGACGCTTCATTTTCAGGGTTTGAATGCCATAGGAAAAATCAAAAGTTTTTCTAAGAACGTGGACAATATTCCATTGTCTGTTCTGTATTCAATAGACTTTGAATAGCATACAATCCAAGCAGTTTGTTTCCTGGATCCGAATGAAGTTTTGCCTCTCTCTATTACTACAGTAGCTAATCTATATATGTCTACGTCCTAAAGTACAGATGAAAACTCATTCAGATCCCTGAAATATATAAGCTAGAATTTTTTGTTCATTAGAGACTTCTTCATGAAGGTTGGGGATACCCGTTCTCAGGGGAATCACAGAAGAAAATATCTTCCCACTTCCTTGGGAAGGCTCTGGATATAGAACTGCTATACAGAAGACAGGCGCTGTCACCAACAGGCATGTATTCAATGGCAATAGCTGTGAAACGCTAGTATGCTCCAAATTCAGTGATAGAAACATGACTTGTGTGACCTGTGGTTACTATATAATTAAGGGATTTATGTGTTATTCTATCCACTGTCTGGAGCCCTACCAGGCCTGGATGAACTAATTGTATGGTAATTGTCTCTTTGAACTGTTCAGGCCTTTAGAAATTGAGTTTGGGAAGTGGGTATTGTAAGGAACTTACATGTGTTATTATTTAACTATTGTTTTAGGTATCTGAGTTTCTATTTTGACATTACGTTGTGTTTCAACACAGCAAACTGATAGGCATTACACAGCAGTTTGCGTATTCCCTCCTTGAAGTGGGACGTGGGAGAGAATCAGAAAAAAAGGTAAAGCACATGAGTTGAGATAAGGACACGTTCTTAGGAAGAAAAGGGAGAGATGATAATGATAAAATAATATACAAAATAATTGATGCATTTATTCACCACCCACTGAATGGTGCCCACTCAGTCCATATGTAGTAGCAGCCTGAACCTTCATCTTACACCTCTCAGCCCACTCCCTTGGTTTCATTGGCCTTTTTGATGTCATGTGTCATGGAATATCCCTTTGGCTAGTTTGAGTCAGCTGTCCTGGTTCTGTCCCCTCCCACATTCTTGTACAATCCCAGCTCCTTACTGTCAGGGCAGTATGAGAACGTAAAACGTCCTTGGCTCTGTACAAGCACTGCTCTACAACAGCCAAAACAACAGTGTGTTATCAATATTATTCTCATCCTAAATCCAAAAGGCAACACAATACCAGCTACTAGGAAGAAAATTTACTCTATGCCAACCGAAACCAGGAAATATTGCTACTTTCAGAACTGAGTATATTTATTTATAAGTAAGAGCAAATATATAAAAAGATTTAATTTATGTGCACAAGATGCATGTGGATATTCTCTTTGTAGGGTATTTTTACTTCTAGTCAGTTAATATCAACTTCTTTTTCAAGCAATATTCCACTGAAGTTATCAAGAGTATCAAGAGACTTGTGAGAGTTATAGACACTTGTGAGAGAATGAACCAACTGTGAGAAAGAGCAAAAAAAAAAAAAAAATATATTGGAAAGTTATCTGGCCAAATTCAAAGCTGGAAATGAAGTTTGAACCATAACTGGTTCTGATTTTATACAAATTACTTTGCTAATCCCTATAAAAATATAAATCATTTGTACTGAAGTATTTAGAGTTTTGTTGGCCTTGCTAATGTGTTCTGTCTGGATACTGTTAAATCACTCTGCGAGAATATTGTCCTGGGTAACTCTGAGAAATGTGAGATTAACAGGGCTCATTGATCAAGATTGTTTGAAATGTGTCCAATAATCACACAAATGAGATTTAATTGAGGCTAACACTAGAGTACTGTACTAAATTTACCGGGGCTCCCATTATAATACCAGGTAAAACTTTTATTCTTGAGCAGTACTTGGCATAAAATTTTTCAGTTCTGAGGAAAAACAAACTTTTTTTGAAGTTGAGTTCAGAAACTCAACTTTTTTTTTTAATGTATATATAAAATAAGTCATGTTTTCTCTGCTTCTACATTTTAAAGTTATTATTATTTTTAACAGAACTTCAGTTATTTAAATTCTTGCAAGTACATAGGACTAACCAACTTAAGTTCTGGTGTGGTTGATTTCTCACTCCAATTTATATGAGGGAGATGAGATTCTTTTAATATAACATACCCGGTGTGAGATTAAGAAACAACAGTTCAAATGTTGGTCCAACCTGTTTATTATAAATCCTAATCAGGGAGATGGGAAGAAGGGTGATAGAAAAAATAGGAAAGAAGCAAGAATCATGTACAGCAGGGATAGTCACCACCTGGATCCAGCAGCAGTCCCATTGCATGACATTTCGAAGGTTGGAAGCAAAAGCAGAGGCGGGAGGAGAGCAGCAGCAGCGTGGCTGGCCTTGGGCAGCAAGCAGGTAGTAGGAAGAAGTTGCAGAGCCAGTCTGGGAGGAAGCAGCAAACAGGTAGCAGGACTCAGATAACAGATCCAGAATAGTCCATCAGCATGCAGGAATTCCGTAGTGAGGAATCTGATGGCAGACACCTTTGTTCTTCAGCATGCGGGTAGAGTGCAGAGCAAGTCCAGGAGGGAGAAAGGCAGGTTGTGAGGCTTCTCATGGCAGAAACTACTTCTTCACGAGGAATCTGTTGCCAGAAAAACCTCTCCTCGTGGTTTTTTCTGCCAGCATGGCATTTCTGGGCGCTTGGGTAAGAGTCATGTGCAGCACCTCCTGAGATGGCCATCTTCCTTGAGATAAGTCCACACAAAAGACCACTTCACAGGCATTAAGCTGGTCATCTGTCCAGGTCATCAGGTGGGAAGTAGCCATGTCCTCTCTTGCTTCTGAAGCATGCAGTGGGGGGAAAACAATCCATAGTGGTCTAAGCAGTACTGCCTTCAAAATCCTTCAACTGCTTCTTGGGCTATATCACTACAGAAATGACTAATGATACAGTTCATAGAATCATAGAATCACAAGGTTGGAAAGAACCTACAAAATCATCTAGTCCAACCATCCTCCCATTACCACTGCTATCACAAGCACTAAACCATATCTCGTAGCTCCTCATCCAGATGCCATCCCTGGCAGTGTTCAAGAGGCAACTCTATCACCTCCCTGGGCAGCCATTCCTGAGCCTGACCGCTCTCTGAGGAAAAGTTTTTCCTTATGTCTAATCTAAACCTCCTCTGGCACAACTGGTGGCCATTTCCTCAGGTCCTGTTCATTCTCTGAGAGAAGAGGCCAAACCCCTCATCATCACAACCTCCCTTCATGAAGCTGTAGAGTGCAATAAGGTCTCTTCTGAGCCTCCTCTTCTCCAGACTAAACAATCCCAGCTCCCTCAGCCACTCCACATAAGATTTGTGCTCCAGACCACTCACCAGTTTTGCTGTCCTTCTCTGGATTTGTTCCAGGGACTCCATGTATTTCTTGCAGTGTTGGCTGTTGCAAAAGTACAGAGGGCAGTGTATTGCACCAACTGCAACAAGATGAAGTACAAACCACAAATCATGCTCGTGATTTGAAAGCAGGCGAATATTTTTCTTCTGGATTAGCAGACTGTTGTAAAGAAGGAGTGACAAAGCGACAAGCTCTTCTATGCTCTAGAAAGAAGCAGAAAATAGGGTAAACTGTTGCTCTGTAATTTTGTTTTCTCTGTAGAAATACTTGCCTACTTTCTGCACGTATGTGGAAATGGGAGCATTTAGCCAATTCCCTGAAAAGAACTGTTGAGAGAAATTTTTCTGATAGTATTTCTCTGACATCAGCAGAAGTAGAAAATGATGTAAATATAATGAGTAAAATTATTCTGTGATGATTCATATCCCAAAAGTGAAGGTCTATGCACCAAACAGAACTCTGGGAGCTTATCCACTGTCTGAGAAGTTGGGAGCTTAATTCCCAGGCACTCTGATACTGCATCTGTTCTTGGGTAAAGTATGTATCTGTTACCAAAATGGGAAGTGAGCCAGTAATCCTCACCACGTGCCACAGAAAGACGTCAGAAATCTGAGCAGTTCTAAATCTTCTCTAGTTTATCCTCACAGACAAATCAGCTAGTTATAGTGTGAGAAATAGAGGAATCTACTTTTATTCTGGTTGGAAATAGGAATCTCTTCCTGGTTTTGTGAACTCTTGTTCACAGCTCACTTGTCTGTATATATTTTATGCAACAGGTGAGGAACTTAAGTAATCAAAGGGAATTATTTCTAACAGTACAGAATGCAGTGTTATGATCTCCTTTGAAACATTTTGATCCTTTTTGTTTATAATCGCATTGCTGTGATCAAATTTATTTGGGAATTACTTGGAAAATATTATAAAAACAGAGCAAAAGAACCTAGCTGAGGGTAAAGGATAGGAGATTTATGTTTATAACTAGAAGTGGGAGGAACCAGAGAAATATCAATGATTTATGAAATCTATTCAAGTAGAAGAAGCAAAGCATATAAAATATCCCTGTAAAAATTTATAGGAGAAATCAGAGAAAATCCTGCCAGTGAGATATATCTATGTAAGTCAACACATCAGAGAAGTGGATGCAAGAGCACCAGTGAATTTTAAAATACGATTTGGAAGAGATTAAAGGTTTGATCTTTCAGATGTAGCAACAAAAATACTTCAGTAATTCTGGTTATTTATTGAGAAAAAGGATATTAGAAAACAAATGAATTTAAGAAACTCTCATTACTTACTTAAGATATTCACAGATTGAGGAAAAAATCTCCAGGGTGTGTGACAGTAAGCAGACAAAGTCAAGTTTTTAGCTAAAACATAAATGTCTAAAACATTTCATCAGATGTGCAAATCAAACTTTGATTTAAAAGGTAATGTTTTAATTGTATTTTAGTAATGTGTATCATTCCTCCTAAAAAATATCTGGATTGTTTTTAAGATGTGCTTAAAGAGGAAACAGAAATGAAATTAATGCAAGCTAATTGACTTCAAATATATATATCCAAAGCCAAAGGGCTATTCCATGTCACAGTTTAGAAGTCAATCTCTATTGTCTTTGTGTTTTTGCATGAAAATCCTTAGGTAAAGACTCCCATGTCTTCCATGGAAGTCTTTTATAAACACCTGTGCAACCAAATTGACTATGTTTCTGTATTAGATTTGAGAACCAGATCTAACGTATTTCCTTGCTGGCTTTAGAACAGAGCTATGAAAAGTTAGCTATTTGCTTAAGTGCTAAAAATTACCATCTCATTCTAGACATAAACCTTGAATTTAGTATGTGTACCACAGCTACAGAATTCATCTCTTATGACCACACACTACTTCAGGGTAACATAACAAATCTTAAGTCCTTTTTTGTAAAACGCTCACGTGACAAGCGTTTCGTCAATTTCTTTACTGTGTGTTAATATTATTGGTTTAGTAATTAAAATATTAAACCTCTCTCATTCTTCCCTATTCATTAGTCAACTTTTGATTGAATCCCCATTGCTTTGGAAACATGACAAACTGAAAATTTATAAGAAAGCAACTTATACTCTAGGTTTATAAAAATGATCTCTTACCCTACTCAAATGTAAAATTTTAAATGTGTACATTTGTATAGGGGAAAAAAAAGTTAAAATTGAGTGAAATGTACCATGGTTTTCAATTGCTTTCAATTACCATTAAACCTTTCTGAGAGCAATTTACATAATGTTTCATAAACATGTAGGCAGATTAACCTTTTTAGTTAATTTATTCATTAGCAGTAAAAATTCAAAGCACCTCTTATGAGAAAATAATGTCTTGCTGTTAAATTACATGGAAACAAAGCAATTGGGACATCATTGCCTAAGTTCTCCTTGTGTCAAAGCACAAAATACCACAGTGAAAAAAGCTTCCCCTGTTAGCAGTGTTGATTAAATCACCTGTTTTTTGAGAACAATTAGTAGTATTACAAGAAGATTAGGTGAAGTATTAATTAGAGATGGGTTAGAAGAGTCCTGCCTGGAGCAGATACTTGGGAGGGAAAAATTAAAAAAGATCATGACTAGACAGAGAGCTGCTTGACCCTTCTCTGACTTAAACCCCTTGTAATCTCTTTCATCCCGGCATTGGAAAAGATGGCAAATTAGCACAATTTTTTCTTTCAGTTTTTGGTCCCTTTGAATGTTTGAAACTGGCTGCTTGGGATATAAGGGAGTGGTCCATGTTTCCTTCTCCCCCTCATGTGCTGGCTTTTATTTTAACTGTGACTGAATGAATTCTTTAAATGTAACATCACTGTCCATACATGCGAATGACACTTTTAAAAGTGGCTGAAGTTTGAACATTTTTGTAGCAAGCCAGGTTCTTAAAATGTTTTCTGTAAAAGATTAAACTTTTTGTGACCTGAAACTGAATCATTTGCGGATTGACTTTAAGGAACTGGCAAACGTGGACAAGATTATACATTTGGTGACGCAAGTAAGGATTAGACATTGGGGGGCAGCTGCTTAGCTGATGAGGATAGTCAAAGCTTGAATATCTAGTTTGACAATTTACACTCACTAGCACCTATGCTTTTATTTCATCATGAATAAAATGGAGGGTTTCATTGCACATTTATGAACAGCCCCATGTGCTCCTTCTTTTGTAATAATGCTATTTGTCAACTTTAAAGTGTACCCAAAACAAAAATACCTTTATGGTGAGTGGTCCTATCTTTTTTTTTTTTTTTTACTTTTATACTTTATGTGGATATTTATTCTTAGACATGCATTTTAATTTAGCAATCATAACTCTGTTAATACAACAATTGTTTCAAATTTTAAATTTCTGCACTATGCAGTTGATATTTTGCAGTTTTTTATATCTTTGTATGAGTTTACATCTGGAAGAGATATACTAATCAATATTTTGAAGCTAAGAAATTTTCATATGTCCTTCTGGCAACTCAATCACGTTATACAGGCAGCATGAGAATCTGGGAATCACTAAGTGTATGAAGAAGTATTAAATTACCTAATAGAAGATATTATTCATAACACTTGCATTGCTTTCATGTGCTGCTAATGGAATGTAGTAGACAACTAATCAAATTGAAGCACAGAAGTTGCAATAATCTCAAACCAGTTGCTAGCAAGAACTCATAAAAATAGATTCTATACAGAAATTTAATACAGATTAAATTTTTGAGGAGGATTGTTTAGCCTTTAAAAAGCTTATCAGTTGTCTAGTTGAATTATCTATTAAATATATCTCCATCTGCCATGAGGAAAAAAAAAAAAAAGGAGAAGGGAGAATGTATTTGTAAACTGTGGCCTCTAAATGTCTGGGGAAATTTTCTTTTTCCTTAGAGATTTCTCATGTGACCTTAATACTTGATTTGTTGCTTTTTTATTTCTGGGTCTTTGTTTTTGTTGTTTTTTTTTTTGTTTTGTTTTTGTTGTTTTTTTTTTTTTAACATTCATTACTAGCCAATGAAATAGGCTTTTAAGTTTAAAAAAAAAAAATTGTAGATAAAAGCAGAAGAATCATGGAAAGTTTTCATATTTATGATCAGATTTGTATCTTACTGTAAAAATCTCCTGTCACAATTATTGAAGAATAGATTCAAATAATAGATGAGACATCTTGAAACTTCATTAGCATTTATACTTTCTACCTCAACTCAGTTTTGTGTGCATCTAAGCCATGTTGTGAACTCCCATTAATCATCAACCCAAACAACGGGAGGCATTTTTCAAAGGCGAGTCTTTCTTGACCGGGGTATGTATTCTGTCACAGATCTTTGCAAATGTCTATATTGTGTTTTGGGCACAGTGATGAGGCTGCCTTCTCTGGTTACAGTATGATGTGCAATTGCTGTTCTTAGTAACTGGGGATTGCTGAGCAGCCTGGAGTGCAATCTGGGTTACAGAAATAGCAGTTCTCATATCAATAGTGTCTAGATAACGGGTTGCTCCAAAAGGTTGTGTAATCTCCTTTGTTTGAGATTTTAAAGACACTGCTAAATAAAGCCCCAAGTCACTGGTTTTTTATCTGATATTTGGACTAGAGACACCCAGAGACATACTTCATGATTTTGTGGCACTTTCAAAAAGCAGAAAAAATTTCTAACGAGCAAAAATAAATCAAGCACTTGTTACTCTGATGTTTACTATGTTGAAAAGTAGTGTTTTGTAGAATTTGCTGTATCAGATAGTGTTCTTACGCTCTTTGTAACTTTTGTATTTTCAATGGAAATAACAAGAGGCATTACTTTCGGAGCAAACTATGTTGGAAGTCACCAAGAAAACAGGAATTAACATATTTTGGGAACAGCCATCTGACATGCTCTGTGACTTAAAATTAGCTACCAATGAGTTTAAATATAAAAATAGCCATACAAAAAAAAAACAACAATTATGCTTACCATTCTGCAGAAATTCTAAAGATTACAAAAAAACCTCAAACAACTAAATCCTTATATACACCACCAAAGGTTGTCAGATACTTTCTCTAGATGAAATGGATACTTCCCTGAATGTTTTCACAAGTTAATAGATTTGTGTTCAATCTTTATCAGACACATAATTCCTGACAAAGTGAAATAGCTAAAGCAATCACCTCAAACATGATAATAAATTCCAGTGATATGAACCCTGAATGTTTAATGCAGGATTGGTTTTGTATAGAGTCTACATCAGGAATGTATTTCTTTGACTTTCAAGTGAGTTT
Source organism: Lagopus leucura (assembly GCF_019238085.1). Taxonomy (NCBI): domain Eukaryota; kingdom Metazoa; phylum Chordata; class Aves; order Galliformes; family Phasianidae; genus Lagopus; species Lagopus leucura. Next base: position 25,326,411 of record NW_024962250.1, on the reverse strand, counting down.
GAAAGATCACAAAATTTTGAGGTCAGCATCAAAATGAAGTCCTGATCTTCCATGACAGGATCCAACTCTGACTTTTGTATAATTTTCCCTGTAAAGGAGCAATTCATATTAAAACTGTGACATTTTCTTTCCTTCTGGGAAAGGAACTGGGGTCAAATGGTTTAAAAAAAAAAAAAAAAAAAAAAAAGAGAAATTAACTATTGTTAATGAAAGGGTTAAGTACAATGTCAAATGGCAGAAAAAAAAGCTTGACCGTTGGAGGAAAACTATTCTAATTTTGAAAAGTCTGGTCTGAACTGTTGTATATCCACCTTGATAAGAAAAGCTTCTCCTAATGTTTCCTCTTGGAGTAGTTTCCGTTATTCTCCATCCTTTAAGCATAAATCGTAGGAAATAAGAGATGTTTCTGGGGTCATAAGCACATTTCCCTCTTAAAACAAGTGTAGTATAAAGTGTTTAAGTCTAGTGCAAACTAGTAGCTATTAAATCCAATGTCAGTTTGTAAACATTGCAATGCTTCTGCTTATTCCCAGCTCCAAGTGCAGAATCTCCTCCTGTTCCCTAAGAAAAACACAAATTTGAATGTATATTTGTGCAGAAGTACTGTGTGTTTTTTCATGTTTTTTGTTTTGTTTTGTTTTTTTGTTTTTTTCCCGAAGATCTTTTTGAAGAGAAACCTTAAGAACCATGAGTGGGAGTACAGGAAAAAAGATAATTTTACTATCATAATGAAATGACCTAGTCATTTCCTAAAACAACTTTATCTTGTCATAACACATTAACTTCCTAAATTTCATTAAATATCATATTTTTTTGTTAAGACAAGATTATCTTATGTAATCTTATGTGCCACAGAAAAGCTTACAATTCAGGGGCCTGTGAACTTACAGGGCATTCAAACAACTAAGCTTCAGTCACTTTACTGCCTAAATAAACCTGAAGCTTGGACAGAACCTCGGTCTTATGCTTCAAAGTGCTTTGACTCCTTTGTTACTCTGGTTTGGCATTGTACCCATTGGAATTGCTCCATGAGATATAAATAGATATCATTATTAAATTTTCATAAGGGTAAGTAATTAAAGCTGTCCTCTATATCTTTGATGAGCATTTCTGTCATTGGATCACAGAGAAATTATTAATCATATTGTCCTATGGGGTCATCTTCAAGAAATACTCAGAAAGTCTGGCTTTTCTTGTATGCTCGTGATACAGCATGCTCACAGTTTGTGACAGTAAAACTCAAGCAAGCCTAGACGGCTCCTGAGTTTTGTAACTGTAAGTTGAACTAGAGTACCAGTATTTATCTACCCTAGGGGAGAGTTGGTACGAACATTTGTCTTGATGCCTGTGAATACAGACCTGGTGAAGAAACACTTATTTCTGTTTCTGTGGAGTAGTAGAATCCTTTGCTTAAATGGGGATTTTCATGAAGTTAGCCAGTTTTAGCTGCCTAATTCTCAACAATTTAATGTAGACATATTGCTGTTATGGAATAAAGATTACTGGATAAAATGAATTCCTTCCTCTCCATGACTGAATAACAGACATATATTATATTCTTGATTGTTCAGACTTGTGAAAACTATATAAATATGAAAACTTTAGATTTATTCAGTTATTCCCTTTGATGTAATTATGCCATTTGAAAACATGTTCTACTGCATGTTGTAAAAACTTTTACTTATCTTTTAAATTTCTTTTTTTTTTCCCATTTGTGCTTCAAAACATAAGAAGATAGAGTCTAAAGAGCTTCTTATAGTTGCTTATTAACAGCATGCAGATATAGACTAGTGACAGGCCTGTTACAAATGGAGGGAGACTGCATACTTCAGCTAAAACATCATTATGGTTCTAACACTACTCAATTTTCTCCCCTTCCATCTCCCCTCTCCTCTTCACTTGCCTGTTCTTTCTTTTCTTGCTTCTTATCTCTCTCTTTCCCTTCATCACACCTTCCTGGCTTTTGATCCCCCATAAGACTTTGAATAATCCAGATAGATAGCCCTCAGGTTTTCAGTGTAAGACTTGGGG
>NW_024962250.1:25297071-25324357 GCF_019238085.1 Lagopus leucura | reverse complement strand
TGTAAGGACTTCAAAGCAGTTAAGGATTCTGTGAATGCAGCAATAAAAAGCTTAAAAAGTTAAAGGTTCAAGCAAACAGATTCAATTTTCTGTCTGGACAGATTCTTGACAGGTCTGTTTGTTTATATGAATTTTGTGATTAGTTATATATTTAGAGGGTGCATTGCGGTTATAGGCACATATTTTATTATGTGGTATTCACTGTTCATTGATTACAGTCACTCCTTCATCTCTGTGGGTAATTCTAGGTTTATTAACAGATGCTATCAGATAGTATGTATGTGCATATATCTCTCCGTGTGTGAATTTTATTCCTATTTTGTTACAGTACTAAGTAAACTTACCTCTAAAAATTTCTAAAGTGATTTAACATTCCACTTCCTACAATAACAGCATATTTCAAGAGGAGAACTTAATTATTCTAAAGTCTTATTTGGTTTTGTATTCCTTATCTGTCTGTAGCTATTTTGTGCTTCTTCCACTTTTGAGAATTTAGACTGTTTGTTTTAAGTTTGTTTAAGCATAGAATAAAGAAATACCGAAAATAGCCATTAGCTTAGAGTGCTGCATCAATTTAAATCTTGGTGTAGGTATCACCATAAATGAAATAAATGGAATTCAGTACTAGGTGAATCAGAAGAGGTTGAATATAACAAGTTGCTGGATGCTAAGAATCAAAACAGCTCAAGAATTCAGGATAGTAACACAAAATTTAGACAGCTGAGTTCACTGAGGGAAATGAGAAGAGGCTAATGTTTTAATTTTCCATTACTTAGTAAGTATTTGCATTAGTAATAATAAGCCAACTGAAGCACTTGTTTTTAAAGTTAATCCCTCAGAAAGGAAAAAAAAAATCACATTTTCTGTAATGGGAGTAAAAAAGGAATAAGTGGGAAAAAAAAAACTAATAAGGATTTGGTTCTAAATGATGAAAATGTAATGCTGAGGGTAATAAAAATTTCTTCAGTTATATAGAAAAATTCTTCAGCTATGTTTAGCACTGCAACATTTGTAACCATAAATTCAGTTATTAAAGATTGCAAGGCCAAAACCTTTCTTGAAATATTAAAACTGTTAAAAGAACAGTGTAAGATAAACAATAAATGATTGTGGTACTTACTATACGTATTAAAGATCCATATTCTAGTGTTGAAGTCAGAGACTCAAAGACAGATGAGCAAGGATATAAAAAGGAAATTTTCCTCATGACATGTAAATGTGATTTCTCATATTTAGCTCTCAGAAACACAGCTTATGTAAACCACTCATGTAGGCTTTCATTTATGATTGTGGCTTTTTTTGTCACCTTAAAAAAATTACCCAAACTATCCATTCTTTTTCTACATAAGTATGGACACTCGTTTCTTGAGTTGAGTCTCATGGATACTTTAAAAAAGCAGAGAGACACCAAATTCAAGGCATGACTCTGATCTGCAGGTTTCTGATATTTATTTTCTGATGTCAAAGTAGTAGTCTGAGAACTTGCAAAGCATTGTGAACACAGCAGAGTGTGGTCTGAATTCCTGGCTTAACATCAATATGTAATAAAAAAAAAAAAAGTACCAAAGTTGCTTTCAACCACAAAAATCCCAAACTAAGCTCAACAGAGGTAAGGCTGGTGGCATCAGTATCGCACTACTGAAGATTAAGAGCAGATTGTGTGACGTTTCTAATGAGGAGCATTTTGAGAGTCACTCTGCCAGAAATGGAAAGAATAATTACAAAATGCAATTCTTACGAAGTATTATATCTTAGAATTCAAACTACGTCCCAGCTCTGTAACATTTGAACATCATTCACACAAGTTGGATCACAAAAACTGACAAAATTCATACAAACTTTAGAGTTACAGATATCTTTTTGTGAAAGGCTTTGATTGTTCAGGTAGGAACGAAGTTGGTTTACAGCATGAATATGATTGTTTCAGGTGGAATTCCTGTATCAAGGACAAAGATTTAGCAATGTTACCTAAATGATAATACAATAATATAATGATAAAATGATACACCAGATTGGTACTATATCCTTTGTAAGTTTATTTAACAGTCATTTCTGCCAGTGCACTGCTAACATGTCTCAGTGCTGCCTGATATATATGTACTGAAATCCCTGCTACACAATTGCATTATCAGAATGTAAAAACTTGGTGCCATCCAAAGAAACAGTGATTGCCTTCTCCTTGGGTAATTCTTACTACTTCCCATCTGACAGCAAGAGATTCTGTGTTACATTCTTTGTCCCCCAAAAGGATCTGTGAGATCAAAAGGCTAAAAACTAATTTTGAATTAGTAATTCAATTAATTCTCTCATTTTATCTCCTTTGTTAAGTTTAGTTTCTGGCCGTCTCAAATTTGTGAACTGTGAGGGGAAAAAGCTTGTACTGACCATTTCCATCGCTATGGAGATTTATGTAAACTTCAAGCAACTGTATAACCATTACTAAATTATGTTAGTTTTCACTGACGTCATGAAATAGTCATGTGTGTGACTTATCATCTGCAGCAAGTCAGCATAGAATCTTTGAAGTATCTTCTAAAGAAACCTAAAACTATGTGCCTGAAGTTAATACTTCACTTTGAGTGAATACTTATATTTTAATCTCTCTCATTTTAGTCACTGTTTTAGTTTGGGGTAAAGCTAGTACAATGTGACTCAGTGTTCCTATGAACCCTACAGCAGCTTGTAAATACTGTAAACTGATCGTGACATTTCACCTTTCACATTAGAGAAATACAGATCTATTTTCCTCACATCAGTGGACATGTCAGAATTGTCTGAGGACTCACCTTTCAACATAAAAATCATCCAGAGATATAGTTGGAAATAACCATAGAACATTAGTGGAAATACTCATGTCTCAGTAAATACCCAAGCGAGAATGGCATTTTATGATACACTGAGACAAAAAAAACCTGAGTAAGAATTGCTTTCTTGCTTTCAATGACAGTCACTGAGAGCATATTTTATTGTATTATCTATTTTTTAAATTTTCTTTGTGGAGCAAGAAGGTGACAAACCTTGTATTGAAATCCACTTTTTGCATTTATGCATTTTTGCATTTATCTCACTGGCTATATGCAGAACTAGGTGGCTAAGGGAAGTTTTTTGTGTCCCAGGATTCTGGCATTTTGATTCTCACATCATGGTAAGTCTTCTGCTACTTCCCTTGTCCTGTAGGCTGTGATATCTGCAGAAATTAAACCCATTTTAGCACAGCCTAGATTGTTATTTCAACATGCACTAAGCATACCATCTCAGGTCACATTAAAATATGGTCTTTGTATAATGGATGGCATTTTTTTTTTTAAACTGAAGTTCTGATAGTACTATTTCTAAAGTGAAACAGGAGTTTGTATTAAATGTACCATTTTCTTCCATGACATTTCACATTCAGTACTCATAAAAAATGTTTGTTAGGTAATCTTGTAACTTGTAACATATTTTTTGCAAGTTTAGAATTCAATTAATTTTAGTCTCATTGAAGGCTTATTTAGTTCTGTTGACAAACAAGCAGAGTCATATTAAAGCTGTTTAGAATTTAATTTCTTACTTTTAACCTTACAAATCACACAAATGAACTATATCTGGGTTAATTCTGGTAGGCTAATAACATTTGGACTCTAATGCTTGAATTAATTACCTAGTGAAATTTGCCCCCCTTCTCTCACCCTCACTTAAGCTTGAAGATTTATGCCAATAACAATGATATGTCTAATTCCAGAAGCTAGACATTTTGTATTTCGCTGTTCTCTATAGAAAAGGAGTAATAATTGAAAGCCCTTCACATCAGGTCTTTGCAGAAGGCAGAGGATTCAGGAAGTTGCAGATTCATGAATCCAAGGGACAATGTACTTTGAAGTAGAGCAGGCATTTTCCAGAGGATATTCAGTTGGCTGAATGCCTATTATCAAGGAATTAAATAGGATACATATTCAGAAAGTTCCTGAAGGGAAAAGCAAAATCTGTAATGTTAAGCTGCCTGGGTGGATTTTGAGTGAGGGTAACATTTCAATATTTATGAAACAAAAGTTTACAAATTTGTAGTTATTTTCCCCCGATAGTTTGGCTAAAAGTTTGGATAAGTTAATAATATATCAGCAAATTTAATTTTTTTGTGTTCGTTGGTAGAAAAGAAGAAAAGCCTATTTTAGAGGGAGAGAATGAAAAAATAATAGAGGTAAAAAAAACCATGTCTGTAAAAAGGAAAATGTTTTGAAGGCGCATGTTCCTAACATTCTTTAATTTGGATGACATTAGAGGAATATGCCCTACTAAAAAAAAGAAAATGAAGCTAGAAAATATAACAGCCTTCCTTTTGCCTAAATAAAGAAAAATCTATGAATTTTTATACAGTGACTGATACAACGGAAGCTGTTACTCAAATCACAGACCAGCTTGATGAAGCCACAGGAAGACTTGATCTATGTGTACTGGGGAATCTTCCAGGACTTAAAATGCAAAAGCAAAATGCATATTTATTTTATTGTGTTGCCATATGTTTCTGTGAATGAAAAAGACCAGAGAAGGTTTTTGAAAGCCAAAGAGATAACAGGAGAAATGTTGGAAAGGAATCTTACAGGGAAAATTAAAATAAAACTTTTGGAACAGATGGAAACTGAGAGAAACCAATATGATCCTTAATATATATCTTCAAATATTTTCACTGGAAAATTCCCAACCACTTCTATTGGATTCCAGAATTTTTAAGATTTCAAAACTATTGGTTATGCTGGATTTCAGACTATCTGGCAGTGGAATAGTTTGTTAGGAGTAGAAATCTAGTGAGAAACAGAAGTAACTTGAAGTAGAAAGTTCAGGCCTATTTTATGGGTGGGAAAAGTGTGTTTCAATTGAAAAAAGTTCTAGTAAATAATAAAGAGCATGTCAAGATGCTTGAACATACTTTCCACTAAATTCTGTATTAGTTATTGTTTCTGTCAATAAGCATTCCAGAATCAATGGAAGAAGCATAAAACTCATTTCTAGGTGATCCCACAGACAAGAATTCTACAATTTTCAAGAGGTACACAAATCATTGTGCCTATTCTTTTAATGAACTCATCAGTAACCAAGGGATTAGAGAGAATAATTGTTAGGCTACTGCAAATGTATAAGTAGCACAAACATGTATATAACTAAGTTTGACAGTTTATAGGCTCAGTGAGCCATAGGGATTGTTGTAGACATCTGCAGGGCACATAGCATCCTCAAGTCTCTTTAAAATTATTAGGGAAAAATATATGCTTCTTAGGGATGGCATATTCACCTGTTCATACAGGAATAAATCACATCAATAAGGAATTTAATCACACTGTGCAAACACTTGTCTCCACTACAGAAAGGGTGATTGAAGGGGATTAGAAATGGTGTGGGTATTCAGATCTGTGTGGATCAGCCCCAGTCTGACAGTAGCAGGGGTTTTATTTGGAGCAATAGACAAATCTATCCCCAATTCTCCAAGGTGATTATAAGTAAAGCACTTTTCTAGTGCGCTAGGAAGTATTAGGTGGTTTGCATGAGACAGAAATAAATATGCAAATGAAAAGATAAATGAAACAAGAGGCTGTATCTTCTAGGTGCAAGGAAGGGAAGATATTTCCAGATCTTTCTTTAAACTGTTTCACTGAACAGCTGTAGGCTTGTACTGTTTAAAGATTTCTTTACTGTTCCGATTTACATGCTTGTGACTTCCAAAACACACACCTTATTAAAATACTTACTGATGAGAAAAATAATTTGAAAAAAAAAAAAAAAGGCTATCTGTGTCATGATTTTATGATTTGTGATTATTGGTATTCCACATCATAACATCATGCAGTGTACTGGGAATTAAAGAGTTAATGCTCCAGGTCTGGGTACCTGTTCCAAAAAAGAACTTCAATCCCCAGAAGATTGTTTGCCGTTCTGTTACCATTCCTGCTCAGGGGGAACACATATAAAGCCTCGGTAGTTCACCTGATGTCCCTGTTTTTGTTTATCAGGCTCTCTCACTGCTGCTCGTCCTGACTGCATGCCATTGGTTAAAGGCCTTCAGCTTTTTCAGACACTTTTTCTCCCATTATTTTTGCTTTATTAGCTTCACACACTATAGTGTGTTATTTTGCATTCTGATACCATATTTAGTAAATTAGTTTGTTTCTCCTCAGATTATTGCTGCTGTTTTTAATTATTCAGGACCCCTTGCTTGCCCTTTCTGGAGGTGTGGATCTGCGGATCCCTTCCCCCAATTACTCACAGAACTGGGTCGAACCAGCCCATAAACTGTTGACAATGGGGAGTATTTTATATATATATTTTATATATATATATATATATATATATATATATATATATATATATATATAATAAAAACCCAAAGCAGTGTTTACTAGGAGACCTGAAATACTTGACCCTTGAGCTGGTTTACTGGAACTGGTCAAAGTGCCAATGTCCATACACATAACCTAGACCCATAACATAGGAATAAGTTGTGTCCAGACTTCTGTGTCAGATACACTGTGAAGGACCTGAACTAATATTTTGGTTGAACTTAGTCCTTTTTCAAGTTGTTTTTTTTTCCAAATTAAGTTAACCAGCATTTCTGTTTTAAAGAAAAAAGTTATCATTCTTTAATAAAAGAGAATTGGTATTTGCAGCTTTTACTTTGTGACTGCCAAAATCCAAGTCCAAAGCTAACTGTGTGATTTATGAAGAAAGCCTTGTTTCTGGTTCTTTTTCAAGTCAGCCTTTATGACTTCAACAAGAATTGCTAAGCAGTGAAATATTAGAAATTATTTACTTTAACTCTTTTCATAATGCAGTTATTCTAAAATCCTAGAAAGCTAAACATCTCTAAACCTAATTGGGGGAAAAAAAACAAAGCAACAAAATAAAACAAAATAAAAAAAGAGATTCATTTAGTTTATGTTAAAGTTAGTTGACTCATGCCAGAAATACTATCCAGTTATGGCCAGCCTAGAATGACTATTGTTTTAATAGGAGGCATAAAGGCCAGACACAAAATACTTAGCTGCCATTTTCTTAAGAAGAGAACACATTTGTCCTGATTTATGAATGTATAATTGTCTTTTACATGGCCAGAAGTGTAGCCATTAACATAACAGATCAGTCTTCAAGTTAATAAATGCTGTCTTTAATGTACTTCTCTCTAGTGTGCATCTAAGCATACAATTAAAGGACACAGATACAAACTTGATCTTGGAGCAGTCCCTTCCTGACCCTAAAAATGACCTCATGATCAATTGATGGGATAAGTCACAGTGAAGCCATTTTTAAAGAGGCTGTAGAAAAGCTATGTCACAGCAACCCCAAGTGAGCCATCAATATTTTTTGAGGATTCTGTTCTACGCTTTTCGTCATAATGTCATTACAAATATTTTATTATATTTTAAGGTATGATGTTACTGACTGTGAACATCCCAATCATTTTTTGGTTTTACATGTTTTTAATGTTCTATTATGCTAAAGACTGCTATTTTACATTTTACCATCTATTGATAAAAATTAAGTTCCTACAAATACTCTGGGAATCATGTTATTAGGAATCTGAAATGCTTGTGGAAGGTGCCTTTACTCAAACAGTCCTTACTGTCAGAAGATATATGTTTTCAAGGGTATTGTTCACTGTCCAGAGATGGTGACCACTGTTCCTGTCCAGCCTTTTCCAGCACCTGACCACTCTCTTGGAGAAGTAGTATTTTCTAACATCCAACCTGAATCTCCCTTGGTGCAATTTGAGACCATTTCCTCTAGTCCTATTACTAGTTATGTGGGAGAAGAGGCTGACATCCACCTCACCACAATCTCCCTTCAAGTAGCTGTGGAGAGCAATAAGGTCACCCCTGAGCCTCCTCCAGACTAAACAATCCTAGCTCCCTCAGCCAATCCTTATAAGGCTTGTGCTCCAGACCCCTCACTAGTCAATAGCAGACTTGACTGCTGAGTTTGGAGCAAAATTATCATGTTTCCTCATTACCAGTCCTCTCTGGATTTTCATTCTTCAGATCACTGTAAGAGTAGACACATGAGTAGGTGAAAGAATGGCCTTGGGCATTGCAGAGTTGGTTTTAGGATACTTTGTCTCCTATTTTCTCCCCCTTGGATTGCTTCTCTATTTGCATTCTGAAATTCAGTCATTAGGCAAATTTTTAACTACATTCAGAAATCACCTTAATTGAGAGACATCAGTCAGTATTTCTGTGAATATATAAAACATCAACTGTGGTAGCATTTTTCTACATGCAAGTAATGCTTTACTAAGTGAATATGATCTGGAAGTATGAGAAGCTAGTATTTTAATGCTCTCTTTCCCAAACTATTTTCAAAATATAGAATCTTCCTCTGCTTTCTTATTTATTTATAGTAGAATCATCAAGTACATTAAGTTGGTAGGGAACTTTAGATAAACTAATCCAGTAATATGATGGAAGGACAAACATCTGTAATATAATGAACACATAGTGAATAAATAATAAAAAAAAAATCAAAGATGTTCACTGTGTGTGATAAAGAAGAATGTGATTATTAAATGCATGAAACCAAGACTGTGATGAACCCATTCTGATGATGATGCAGATTGCAAATGGAGAGTGCATGTGTTAATGAGTGTTAATTTACATATCAGCCAGACTTAATGACATATTTTGTAAAAGTTCCCCCCCAGTCTGTGATACATCATTACAATTTTTTCTTTTATCTATTTTTGCTATTTATAGCATGAATTTTTTATACTGCAGGAAAGGTTTTAATTTGCATTCAAGTTTCCAAGCCAAGTGTATACTAAATAGACTCAACATAATTCTGTTCATGTCAATATTCCCTTAGCTAACCTGAAGTCCATCACTGGAGTCAAGTTTGTCAGTTATTTTAACAGCAGACAGCAAAATTACATAATATAGAACAATAAGTCATGAGAAATTTCATGGATATGATCTAAGAGTTTACACTGAAAAAAAATCCCAAACTTTGTAAGTTGGTAAAGTAGAAAATTTAAAAAAAAAATAGAATTTGTAAGAAGTTATCTACATAATAAGTAAGAAATGCCTTGTGGTTTAGGCCTGCGGCACAAAAGGGAAATGAAAGACCTTTTAACCTGATTATAGAGTCATTTTAAACTGCAGAGTTGAAACATTTCAAGAACATGAGAAGTCTTCCTTCTTGTATCTTGGATTTTTCAAGCTGGAATTAACTGCTGAAACAAAACTTGTAACTCAAGTTTATGTTTTTGCTCATTTGTTTTGCTTTTCTAACAGCTGAAAAAGTTGTACAAGTTCTTGAAATGATGTCAATTAGAGGAATGGTTTCTTTTAAATGAGCAAAATAAATACTTCTCAGAATACCAACACATAAAACCCTACACTCCGAAAAATTATTCTTATTATCCTTCCATAGGATGTTGTTGTCCCACTATAATGCAAAGCAGCTCTAGCATTATACTGAAATCTGGCACAGCGACTGGTGAGTTCATGAGTACAATATTAAGATGTGAATATATCTAAATTTATTAAAGGCTGGCAAAACACTGATGTTTTATTCTAACTCAGTATATCAAAGTATCTAACAGTGTTAGGATTTAAGTGAAAAACTAGATCTCTGAAAAGGTTTTCTTTCATAATGAGTTAATTCAGATGTGAAATATCCCAAGGGTAGATTTCTAAAGTCTACCCGTTGATAAAGAAGTCTATTGAGATTTGGTTGAGGAATAAAAAAAAAAAAAAAAAAAGGCAAGTGTGTAATATTTTTTACATGAAAAACGAGGCCAACATGTCAAATTCAGGACTATCTGGAGACGAAACATAAATGGAGAAGGCCAATGCAAACATAATTATAACAATTGGCTTAGAAATAATGACAGAATTTATGAAGAATAGCATGAGCAGGGTGGGCCAGGAAGAACTCAAACTCCCATTTCACATTCTGCTAAACTGTGGGAATTACAGAAAATATTTCCTCACATGGATTCTCATTTCAACCAGCCAGAAAGATGAATTCATGTAAATCTCAAGACTAATGACCCATACGTGTTTGAAATTGCACACTTTTTCTGATATTGGAAAATCAAACAAACAAGAAGACCCAAACAAGCAAACACACACACACACACAAAACAAAACAAAACAAAAAAACCAATATCAAGAATTAACATATTTTTCGAAGCATTAACCTGCATTGTAAGAATCAAGATTTTCACCACTAGAATTAGAATGGCAGTAGTGTAAACAAAAGGAAGCAGTGAGCAGTGGCATTGGTATCAAAAGGAGGAAATATCAAATAATAAGAACAATCTATCAAAGTTTTCCTCTTCTTCCTACATTATGGAGCAAGATATCGCAGTGATGAGAAACACAGAAATACTTGAAATAGTAGATTTCATAATATGTGTCTGTTGAAACTGCAAGATAAAATACTCCAAGCTGCATATAAAAACAAACTCTGCTGATATTTCTCCTGGACAGAATGTTGAACAAGGACTATAATAAGGTACATTAGAAAAACATAAACATTTAGAATTATACATTTGAAAGTCTCTGGAGATGGCTTAGTGATGTTCCTATTCTGACACTCTACAACACAGAAAATATGCAGCTAAGCATAACGTTCTCTGGATTGAAATTAATTCTCAACATTTTGAACCTTCCACATCTAAATTGTTGTTTCAAAACAGTGGTGATTCATTTCCTCTTGTCATTTCTAAAAACAGAGTCAGACTCTGGAGTTGCCCATAGACCAAGCAGCTGTCTTTGCGCATGATACTTCATGTCCTGAAGGCTTGTCCTGCTTTGAGCTGGGACAGAGTTTGTTTTTTTCTGTGTGGTATGATTCTGTATTTTGGCTTTAGGAGAAAAAATACAATGTTGATAATGCTCTGATGTTTTAATTGTTCCTGAGCAGCGCTGTACAGAGTCGAGGACATTTCAGTTTCTCAGCTTCTCTTACTGCTCTGCCAGAGATGAGGCTGGGGGGCACAAGGAACTGAGAGGGGACAGAACCAGGACAATTGACCTAAAACAGTCAAGGGGATATTCCATACCATATGACATAATGCAGAAAAACTATGAAATTTAGAGCAGTTGCCTGGGAGGGCAAGAGTTGACTGGGATGGCAGCTGCTGCTTAGGGAATTGCTGGGCATTTGCCAGTGGGTAGTGAGCAATTGCCTATGCATCACATATATGACATACACATACATGTAGTATGTATGTACACACACATATGTAGTATATTACTTTTGCAGTATCCTTCCTGCCACTTCTGGAGAAACAAAAGGCAATTTAAATTATCTTATTTGGTGATCTCTGCTTTCCTGGCCACCTGTATTCTTCAGTTAAGAGGAAAAAAGTGAAAATAAATTCATTTATTATAAATTTTTATATAATCCTCAAATTGGAAAATAAAAACTTGGAAAGGTGACCCTGTATCTCAGAAAGGAACAGACATCATTGGAGAAATAATAGCAATAAATAATCTATTTTATTTTGAAACATTGCAGTTTCAATGAAATCTAATGATCCTTGGTTTCTGATTTCTTAATTCTTTAATTTATATTATTTTAAGGAAATAGTAACAACTTTGCTGATCATTAATTTGCAAAACATATGAATTTATAAAGAACATGAAAACATGCATCAGATAATCAAATTCAGTAACATCTGTGCAAAATAATACATGTTTAGGAGAAACAATAAAAACAGTATAAGGGTACTGTGAGTTAACACTCCCGGTCTGACTTCCCAGATTCTAGCAATGAGAAATAGGAAGAAAGGTGTACTTCAGAGAAAACTTTTGAAGAAAACTTTTGAAACAAATAATTATGAAACTAACTTCTAGTGAAGAACCTCAGTTAGAAAACAGAGATCCAAATTAGAGAGTATTATTATAGAATCATAGAATAATAGTATCACCAAGGTTGGAAAAGACCTCCAAGATCATTCAGTCCAACTGTCCACCTATCACCAATATCTCCCACTAAACTGTCCCTCAGTACAAAATCTAAATGTTAGAGGAGGATAGATTATTTTATTTAGTAAACTGTAATCTATTGCTGGCTGAACTATATGCTGAGCACTGGCATGTTATTGATATAAAAGCTGTATTCATTCACAAAAGCCAAAAGGCAAGACTTTCCTTACAGCTTCTAATGTATCCTCAATTGGGACTGCTTCATGTGAAGGGAATTCAATCTCCACGCTGCAGTTAATCCTTGACCTTCTATCCAAGTCTGCCAAGGAAGGTGACACCTAATGTCAATTAGAGTGATGTGTGTTGTGACTTGGACACAGCTCTGCTGGGACCAGGATTGCAATCAGCAACAAATTACGGGGAAGGCTTTGAACAGATTAGATCAGATAGCTGTGAAATTTTAGCCATTAAACATGTCTTAGCCAAATTTAAACTAGTGACTGATAAGATAATGGCCCCATATCACCGCTTTAGTTGTTCTACTTATGATTCACTGATCCATCCAAGATGTGGCTAGGATCATATGTCTTAAAAAACATGCAATGGGGTACTTGGATTTTTTTTTTATTCTATCAATATGTTTTTTTTCATGCCATTGAAGCCAGTGCACTTTGTTTAGAAATGAAACTAAGCTAATGGAGAATCAAAACCAAAATGAAAACAGTGTGATTATAACAAGCCATGTATTTTAAACATACTGCATATTATTGATGCGCTCATATGCTATTTTATTTTGAAATTACTTTTCTGCTATAGCTTAATACGAAAGCATTAGGATTATATGTACTGTTAAAATTGAAGGGCAGGATACAATTTAAATATAACTAGACATACAAGATATGTTTTACAAGGAAAAAAACCCCACTTTATTTTAAGGAATTAGAAATATAAGAAGCCAAATGAGAAAGACTTGCCCACTGAGCCTTAAAACAACACTGTGGAGGGCCAGAAAATCTGGAAAATCATTTGAGAGGGTAAGAAATATAGTAGATTATTATATAGGAATAAGCCAAAAGGAGCAGTTCCAGAAATAACTTCTGCTTACCTGTAGGAAAGATTGAATTAAGCACAAAAGTAAATAGGTTCTCATTCCCTCACTAAAGGTCATACTTATCAATGAAGATATAATATAATATATAAAAATATATGTGCACATAAATCTGAAATATAAATATATATGTTTTTTTACCAAAATAAGGACCTGAACCCATATCTAATAAAAGTCCAACTGCCCTTTTTAATGTACAGAAATATTTAAACTGTGCTTAACTAATTAATATCATTAACTTTTAGCTTGAAAATATGAACAACAGCACAGAGAAGTTTCATAAGGATTCAGGATTGTCTCTGCTCACAAGGGCTTTCATTCTGCCTACAATAAGGGCAGAAGAGTGGTGACTGTCAAGCTGTGTCTGCTATTACACACCTTTTCACTCCAGTACTTAACTTTTGCCTTGCACAAGCAAGAGCAAGGAGACTCCCACAGTTTCAGCTCTTAACTCTGAAGAGAAAGCCCTTTGTGGGTGGCATTGTCACTGACCTGGTTACTTGGCTGAACACACCCAGAAAAATCCACCAAGTGCTTTCCTAAACATAGAATAACAGGAGTATTTCAGGACCGATCATGCCATAAATATTTGTGGGAACTAAACATTCTTTTCTTTAATGAGCAGTGAAGCTGAATGAGTGAGTAATCTTTTGAATGGTCTTCTACTTTCAACTACAGTTCAGGAGATGTTTACTTTAAACAAAATGTTAGGATGCCTTTTAATATGAAGTTTATTTTATGTCACTTATAATCTGCTGAAATGTGTAGAATTATTCTCCATTTATGTAGGAATAAACAGCTTTAATTCAAATCCAGAACTCAGATTCTTGTTGGGTCTGGATTACTTTTACTTTGTTGTTGTTGTTATTTTCTTACTGTATGTGTATCTACTAACTGAGTTTATCTTCTCTAATTATATCTTTAAATTTATTTTTAAAATTATAAAGTCTAGTAAAAGCTGTAGAGAAAACACATAATTACTGAATATTCAGCATAAAAAATCTCATTTCTGTCTGAAGAAGAAATTAAATTATTCCTCACCTAAAATAAGTTGAAAAATGCTTGAGGATTTTTTTTTTTTTTTAATAAAGGAAAGAAGAAAGCAAGTGCAATATATTTTAGAGTATGTTTTCTGGGAGAGGTAAAGTAGGTTGAATAACTTTCTTGATTTTGTATATTTTACCATAGGAGTAATAAGGTAATTGTAACTGTAAGTTTATCCATTTCCGAAATAGCTGTAGGAGATATGCAGTGTGAGTGTTATTATCAGCCTGCAGTTCTGGCCTAAAAACACAACAGAAATGAAAACATATATATCAGATATGTTGACATATATAAATATATAAGAAGTGGACCCTTTGGGATCTTTCATATTCTCAGATTATTTATAGTGACTATGGGGAGCTGAAGGATTGCTTACTCCACAAAGAAAAATTGTATGAAATCCATCCTGTTGAGACTTTCATGGATCAAACAAAGGCTTTTTTTTTTTTTTTTTTTTTTTTGGGGGGGGGGGGGCCCATAAAATATATCAAACATTATTTATTAGAAAGAAGGCTGAAAAACTTAAGTCATTAAGTAATCAGTCTCTCTTTTGCTTTTAGAAGTTGAGTGAGTCATTGTTACAAAAACATTGCCACGGCATCATGGAATGAGTTTGTTTATGCATTGATTAATTAATTCACATTTATTCTGTGCAACTGGCTGAAAAAGAATACTCAAGTTTATACTATGTTCTGCTTTGAAGCACATGAAACAGATATCACATCTGAGAGATGCAGTTTTAATGATGCAGTACATTAGAATTCATTATTCTTTTAGAGATCTGTGTGCTCTCGTGCATATAGAGAAATGCATATATGGATGTAGTGAATATTCTTGAATGAAGAATGAGTTACTTTGTTGTCAGTGCAAAAAGGAAAACAACCCTTATCACTGTGCTTTGAACGGCCAACAGAATGCTGACTAAGTACCTCTTCTGTAGACGTAAATAAACTGTATGTCAATTACGAAAACTGGCAGTGCTTCTCTGCACCTGCTGTATCTCAACTCCTCAGTGGGATTTGACAGTAAAGTCAACTCCCAAATAAAGCACATGAAAATACTGCAAGAACTGTAGTGATGCTAAAAAGGCTGAGAACTACTGATCTACACCAAATCAGTGTCCTGCAAGATCTTTCATAGCAAGTGTAGCTGGAGATATGTGAACACCATTTTGTCACTGCAAATGCTGTGGAATTATCTTTATGTTTAGAACAAGGAGAATGAATGCTGCTTTAATTTGGTAGCCTGGTTGACGATTGTAAATAGTTAATAATACTTTCTGAAATGGTCATAATTTCTTTAAATCAGATTTTTCTTTCAACGGAATGTAAAAGCAAATCATTAAACCGAAAATACTTAAGAAAATGTGTGGCTAATCAGATCTAGCCAGATGTGATTCTTTTGTTTATTTTGTATTCTTAGACAACAGTAGGGAAGTTATACACAATAAGTAAATGCATTTCTTGTGCTGACTACATATGCAATATTCTTTTACTACTACTTCTACTTTTCTGAAATTAGAATAACAAGTATTTCAGGACTGATCTTGCCATAAATATTTGTGGGAACTGAACATTCCATTTTATACTGAGTAGTGAAGCTGAAGCTGAATGAATGGTCTTTTCAATGGTCTCCTACTTTCAACAGCAGTTCAAGAGATGCTTACTTTACACAAAATATTAGGATGCTTTTTAATATGATGGTGTTTTTTTTTTTTTTTTTTTTTTGTCACTTAAATTCCACTGAAATCTGTAGAATTATTCTCAATTTATATAGGAATAAAAAGCTTTAGATCCAAATCTTTTGGTTGCTTCTGTTGTGTCAGAATAGTTTCTCTTCACAGGGCAAATGCTGCTATGTCATGACGGGTTATTCTTTGCTGAGCACAAAACAGCTTAACTTACTGAAAATATGTCTAACTTTGTTGCTCATGCCATGATAAAAGTCTCTGTATCTGTGGATACCATAATAATCTATAAGCATAATTTAGCCTCATGAAACCTTGCATAGGGATAAAAGAATGGCCAACAATATTAATAAAATTCAACCAGAAATAATAGTTCTGGGGCATACAGAAAGTCAAAGGAACAGTAAGTATGGTATCTGTGACACATGCATATAAATGCATATGTACGCCTGTAAAACAGTTTGCAGTAGAGATGTATGGGCTCCCTCTCAGCTTCCCTTATGCTCAGTGAGATGCACTGCATTAGCTTTACAGCTGGTTCAGAGCTTTTCTTCATCCTAAGAACAGCAATCTGGGAGGCAAGTTATCTCCTGAATTGAAATCTTTCTCAGCATTTTCACAGAGCTCAGGAGAGGACAACAGAAAGAAGGAAGATTTTAAAGAAATATATTTTCACACCAACTAGTAATTACTCATATCACTATTTATATAGTTGCAGATGACAACAATTGGAAAGAGCTCAGATCCCCTGTCTACAGTTGCTAAACCTATAATAAAGGGTAAGATCTACTATGTGAGCAGCAAAAATACAGACTGCACAACCAGGATGGTTTCATTTGGGATGGGAAAATAAGGTAAACATCCCATTATTTCTCAACATCCATTCAGATTTGTTACATTTAGCTAGTTTCAATTTTTTTTACATTGCCTGGCATTGTTTATGGAGAATAGAGAAGAATAATATCAGAAATGACTAGGTAGCCATAAATTTTAGTGAATATTCCTGTCCATCAATATTCTTAGCCTTAGAACAATCTATATATTTTTAATGTACATCATTTATTTTACAATCATAATTACAGATCTCCAAGTTGCAGATCAACAAGCGATGAGATTTTATGACCAAGATTATGTAAATTTAGATTGCTATGCTACAACATTAATTAAAAGTAGTTAATGTTAACTAAATTTACAAAGAGATCAAGCACTCTTCATTACTGAAATTCAAAATATTTTTCTACTTAACGTGAAAGTCAAAACTAGCAGAAGTCTTATTAGATTAATATACTAACCATTTATTTTTATTAGGCAATAAAATTGCATGTATATGCCCAGGCTGATGGGTATATTTTCTTTATCTGTATATTTTTGAAAATTATGGTTTCCAGTTTTAAATATGAGTCTATGGTGAGTAAGGAGGATAGTGAGGTGTAGAGAACATTATAGTTATATTTTAAATTACTAAATTTACTCTGTCTTTTCATACATGTATATTTTCCTATGCAAGCTATGACTGAGAAACGTGTTTTTAAAACAGTTCTCTTTGATTTTGTACTTCAGAACCAGCAATATCTAGAATAACTGGTACAAGTATTATATTTCTATTCTTTCCATCCACCAATATATTTACATGCTTACAACAAATACATAATTCTTCCTGAATGTGCATTCAGTATGGAAATGATCTGGATTTGTAGATCTATTCCATTATTAAAAGGATCTGTTCTGAGTCACATGCAATTATACTTTGATCTTAATTAGAGAAAGTCATTACAAACCAATCCATGTTTCCTGATTTCAGGACCAAATCTTCTGATTTTTCATCACATCTAAAGAAAATACAAGAGAAGGATAGCTTTTAAACAAATTTAAAAACCTTAACAATTGCTCTTCAGAATCTGAAGGGATTGTTTCTTTTTGTTCTATTGCAATCTAAAAATTCATATGGAAAATATGTACTGGTCAATTCACTTGTGTTACAGGATTTTTCTAAACCCACATACCTTTAGATATGACAAATACCCAGATATTGCACAATATATTTAAAACTTACAAAAGTTTGTTGTTTTCTTTCTTTTTTTTTTTTTTTGATAGAGAAATAACCAGTGAAAAATGATTGTCATAAAGACAAAAACCTGAGTTTTTCAAAGACAGAGATGTAGACTTAAAAAACAAGATAGCAAGATTGCATCATGTTTGTGATCTAAAGCAAAGGGACAGTGAATCCCATTGCCCACTGATTAGTTTGCTAATTCATTTTCTTGCTATTTCCTCTTCCATTTGAGCACATAATTTGTACAACTACATTAGTGCTTCTTTGGATCTCACACACACAAAAATTAGATGCAGGATGTAGCAGGAGGTCACTGCATGTAAAACCACATGAATGGACTAGATGCATACTATGTGGGAATTGAACGTACTAGCCTGAAAGGAGATTTCTTCCTCCTAGGAGCTTTTGACCCCTTTTCTGCAATGGCAAATATAATGCTTCTCAACAAGGTAACTATAGTGATGCAATCTAAATGTGTCCCATCAACTGGCTTCAGCTGATATCTTTTAAGTCAGCTCCTGCTAATAATTAAATATGTTTAAACATAATGTAATTGATTAAATGTATGTTTGAGAGGATTGAAGAAAAAACAAAGTAGAAATGAAGACTAATTTCAGAAAGTATGCATCAATTCAAAATGGCTTTTTATTTATTCAAAAGGAAAATTGTTAAACTATTGCACATATTTCTACTGAATAGAAAGCAAGTCTAAAGATATCTTTGAAGTTCAGTTGATAAATTATCTCCAGACTCCAAAAAATATCTGGCCGGTTCTATATTCAATCTGAATTTGAGGCAATAAGAAAACTGTAGCCATCTGAATACTTCTGTGTCATGTGATGCATTTGAATGTGTGTATTTTGTTAATGTAAAATTCTCTTCATTCTGGAGATTCACTTGGACTGAGGAAACTTCATATCAGTGTCAGACTAATAGCCTGGCATGAGACATACTTAGTCAAATATCAATAAACAAACACCTCAGAGAAGGCTGAGAATTGTACTATCCTTTGTCCTAGCCATGACATTGCCACAAGAGGTTTTTTGTTTTGTTTTGTTTTATAATTATGGCAGGAAAGCTTACAACAGCTAAGGAAAATATATGTTTTTATTCATATTAATGAGCCTCACACGCTTAACTGAAAACAGCATGCACTAAATGCTTGTACTGTGCATCCCATGTACCTCAGCTGATATTAATAGCTGCGCTGGGAATCACATGACACTACACACGAGTGTTGCCATGCTTTTTTGAATTCTTCTGTGGTAATTTATTTTCTTCCAAAGAGCACAGTAACTGTCCAGCTTGATATAGGGAAGGGCATTTGCTTACCTTTCAATTCAATAATGTATTTTTACATTATTTTCTTCTTATTATTTTCTTTCTTATTTTTCTTCTTATTTTCTTCTCACTCAAACTAATCTTTCTGGACAAAATTAGAAATTATATCACACTGGGTGTGAGTGAGGGACTGTAAGTCACGATTCACAAGGTTAATCTGCATACAAAAGCATCTGAGTATAGTTGATCTGTGGATCATACCAGGCACCATGACGTATTTCGCATAACAAGCAAGGCAACAATAAATTGCATTATTAAAATGGTCTGCACTCATATTGGATAAGAAAATCATTGCATGCTTTCTCAGAAAAAAAAAAAAAAAAAAAAAGCAATATGCGTGGTGCTACATAATATGAAAGTGAATTTTTGAAATGAAAGAATCACCAGGAAGATTCAATTTTATAATGTCTTTGATGGCAGCTGTAAAAGTTCTGTAAGGAAGTACTTATTTACATAAAGCATTGCTTTTTTTTCTTTTCTTTTTTTTTTTTTTTTTTTTTTTTTTTTTTTTTTTTTTTTTTTTTTTCCCCCAACATCAGTTTTTAAATGTTTTAGCTGTGGATATGTTAACAAGTAACTGTAAAACAGCTGTCAGGCACACACAGATCATCCTCTCCACAGTCCCTATGCACAATCACATCTGCTGCATATTACCTTCAACAAGAAAATAGTAAATGCAACAAAATATTCCTTTCATTGTGTGAAATCTCTAAGTTTGTTTTGTTGCTTTTATTTTTTCTCTTTTTGGTTATGATATTTCATTGATCTGTAGGATGTTATTGTGTGCTTTAGACAACAGTCTGTTTTTGCTTGCCTTGTTTTGGTTCATGTATTGATAGGCCAATTCTGACAGCAGGCATTCTGTGTTCTCTAGTAATATTACATTTTGTTTATGCAACACCTCAGGCTTCCTGCTGAAGACTGCAACCTCAAAACAGAGATGATAACAAGAATGTTTTACACCACATTTTACTTAGCCTTAGCAATCACTTTATTCTTTCTAATAGCAATTTCTAGTAACAATACTGAGACAGCATGGGGTGAATTCATTTTAGGAGGTCATTTACACTGTTAGTTTCAACTAAGTGCAGTTCTGTCTAGTGTCAAGTTTTAGAGTAATCCTGCTTTTGTATACACCACCATGAAATAACTGCAAACCAGAATTTCTCACATAACAGGTAGTTTCAGGAGCAGTTGAAGTTAAGGAGTTTATCTTTTTATTATGTTATTTATAACTTTCAATAACACAATTTACCTCAAATTTTCAGCCGTGAATAAGCAATGTTTCTTCTACAGTATGGTTGCTTACTTTTGCTAAATGCACATTTCTTTGTGAGATATAGGTATCATATAGGTGAGATAGGAAATTTTTAGGGGAGGGCAGAGAGGCACAATAATATGAGGTAGGTTTTCTGTATGAAATGTTAAGAATAACTTAACAAAATAACTCTAGCAAGCCTTGTAACTCTTTGGCAATGTATCCATACTTGCATTGCTAGAGTGACCTTGAAAGAATTACCAAGCATAGAGTCCACCATTATTTGTCTTGCTTGGACTTCAGTGTTACCGTTGCAAATCTGGTGTCAGAGTAATGCTACTGTTTCCCTATAGCTGATACACTCGAGCACAGGTCATTTACTGCTTTGGAGAAGATGTCATTGTGAGGAAATTTACTGGTTCTGGCTGGGGTAGGGTTAATTTTCTTCAGAGTATTTTGTATGGTACTATGTTTTGGAATTCTGATGAAAATAGTGCTGATTATGCATCTGTGTTAATTGTAGTGCTTACAATAATCCAAGGACCCTTCAGCTTCTCATGCTGCGTTATCAGCAAGAAGGCTGGGTGTTCACAAGAAGTTGGGAAGGGACACAGCCAAGACAGCTGATCCTAACTGGCCAAATGGATTTTCCATATTGTATGGTATCATGCTCAGTAATAAAAGCTAGGGTAAAGGAGCAGTTAAATAGTTAGCATTCCAGTTATTGTTAATTAAGTGAATTAACAGTACTCCTGTTAAATAACTTCAGAACAGAAGCTATACTATGTGTCAAATCTCTAAATACGGTGGAATGTTAAATAGTTTGTAGAATTATAACTCACAAAGGAGTTAAGTATCCTAGTTGTAAATTTTTCCTCATGAAAAATGTTAACATTCTGTTATTTTTAACTTTACAAGAGTATATAATTTTGCTAATGGATTTAAAATCATTTGGTCTAGTTTCCTCATGTTTGCTTCAATCAGCGCACAAACCACTATGCAGGAGCATAGAGATTCATCTCCTTCACTTCAGGGCCATTAAGGAGGCAATCTGTTATTTCTTTTCCCTTGAAAATCTGCACTTAGTGATGAGTGAAGAGACTAAGTGGAGAGACATGAGAGACTGAGACTGTGCAGTGTGACCTTCCCTGGAGCAGAGATGATTTGAAAACCATTGGGATAGGTGCAGTTTCCATACAAACAGTATAGAAATATGGAGATCTTATATTTATTTATTTATTTTAATTTTCACCATAATTTTCTTTTAATTGTTATTTACTTGATTAATTCTTCAAACTTAAATACTTCTAGAAACTTAATTATAAATATGACTTTCACTCACAGTGCTTTGACTGCAGCTGGCTTAATTGAGTATTGTTTCTGGGAATTGTTTTATCAAATATAAAATGTGTATTACTTTTTTTGGTCAATTTTCTCTCTTTTTGGAGTCTTCTTTTCAAAGCAGGTGAATGAGCTCTGTAATGGCTCATGTTGAAAGCCTGATTCAAAACAGTAATAAAAGTTGATAACTTTGCAGACCTTAGTTCCATATTTTGCATTGTTTCTGTCATAATCAGCTTAAGGTTTTGTCATTACAAAAGATGATAGCATAGTGGACAAGTCTAATGGACAATCTAGTATTTTGATTTAACTCTAGACTTAAGAAGGAAAAAAAAGCTAAAAAATATTATTATTAATAATACTAATGTATATAATCCAGTCCAGAACAGACAGATTAGTATAGTATTTTGATCTAACACTAGAGTTAAAATAAAAAGGAAAAAAAAATCAATAATAATAATAGTAATAATAATAATAAAATCCAATCCAGAACAGACAGATTAGTCATTAGCAGGAAAGGGGGATACATTTTAAAAAATCTTTTCTTAGACTGAGCTGACAAGAAATTATCCCTGTTATCCATACCGGAGATAGATTTCTAATATTCTTCAGGAGAAAATCTCTTTTTTCTCTTTCTTGAGATTTGTTTCAATATTCGTAAGAGAAATGTGAACCTATATCATTTATGACGTTCTTGTTGACATTCTAGAAAAAAATATTTTTTCTGTTTTTAGAAAATATTTTTCATGATGAAAACATGAATTATTGCAAAAATTTACAGTATAAGTCAGTATTCACTGCTTTCTGAGGCACTGCCTATGTGTCTGCTACTATTAGGAAAGGTCTTCTGCTTCACAAAAGGCCACAAGCCCCTATATGGTCTACATGACTGAGACCATACAGACCATAATTATACTGCAGCATAGGAAACTAATGTCCCCTTCTCTGACTCAAGAAAGAACTACGATTTGTTGAACAACGAATAGTGGTGATTCATTATTTTTCTATCACTTGCACCATTCAAAACATGTTTTTAAGTGATTTTCTTTAGTGTTATTCTCACCTTTGGGCTTCTGTTTTCCATTAAATTTGAAATGTAATGTTTGCATTGTTTCAGAATGCAGCTTCTGTGTCTCCATTGAGTAAATACAGAAGCCAAGTAGTGACAGTTGAAATGCTTTTGTGTGTATACATCCACAGAAAACAAACAAGACCATATGACTTCTCCAACCAACCTCAATTCAATAGAATATGTATAGACACTGTTTGAAAAAAGTGAAGATAATAAAATGTATTGTTTTCAGTTATCAGAACATCTGAAAATAAATAACTAAGAAGAAATGGTTATATTTTCATAAAGAAGCATGGAAGGTGCTAAAATAAAATATTATTTGAATGTATTCATTAAATGAATGTTCATTCAGTACAATAAAAACAATTTATGTTTTTGTAATTTCTAATTTTAGAATCATTTTCATACTCAAAAAGTGAATATACCCTAATTCCCTAACATTTTAAACAAAGAGGAAAAGAAGCTCAGAGATGTATTAATTTGTATATATCAAATTACTTCTGAAAGTTCAGAGCAGAGAATACATACGAATTTCATTTCAAAAGGTTTGTCTAAAGGAATATTCTGTTTTGATTATGTGAGATCATTGTAATTATATTAATCAGAGGGATATATAGTAAAACATCACTCGATTTTATATCTCCAGTTAACGCTGATTATTTGAAAGAATTTAAATAACGTTGAGGAAAACATATCTGATAGTAGTAAGATATTGGCAAGACTGGTATCAGATTCATATCTTATTAGCATAGCACAAAGCAATTGAGTCTTGCTCTGCCCACACTGTTAGAGAAATTTTATTCTGAGAGGAGAAAAAAAACCAACTCATTTAGCACCTTCTGAAGTTACTTATGGACAGTGCCAAAGCAAACTAATTTTGCTTAATTAAAGATTGTGAGCAAAGCTGGGATTAACATTCCTGGTTTGTCCCAAATACTGTCTTGACATAGCAGATCTATGAAATGCATCCTTCCACGATCTTAATAGTTTTGCTGAATATTTTACCTTCTATTGATGGACAGGGAAATTATTTGGGTCAATTTTCATTATTATTCTCATCTAACTTCTATCAGCTCTTCCTATATGTATTAATTAAAGTAAAAGTCAGAATTATTTACTACATTTTTTAACAAATGCATAGATTATACATTTTTCAAAGTAGCTTTCAAAGGACTGGGCAGCAGATTGTTCACAAATCATTTCTAACTCTTTGGTGGCTGACATTACTAACTTGAGGCTGTTGCACAGTCTATTTAAGCTGATAGATGACTCTAATTCTGTTCATTCTAAATGATGTGGACATCACAAAGGTACTCTGACATCCTTAAGAAAGGTCAGGAGTTTAACAAATCGTAGTGCTATACTATTTTGTCACTAGTAGAAGTGACAGGGCCTGGTTTTATCAAGACAGAGAAGGGCACATCATTAGTTTCCTATGGTGCAGTCTAATTATGGTGCGTATGGTCTCAGTCATGTGCTAGCAACAGTGCATTTGGTATAATTACTTCATCCATGTTTGGCCTCTCAGCTGAGGGAGAGTTAATGAATTTAACCATTTAACCATTCACGTGAGGGAGGCTAATGAATGTTTGGTTGTAGTGTTTTCTCTTAATGTCTGTATTCTTTTTTTCCTAGAAAAATGAAGTGTCCTTTGAGAAAGCGTTCTACCAAGCAATGTTAGGAAATGAGGAAGTGATTAATACCGGCCATGAATATATTTATGTTAAAAACTGCTTGGCCATGTTCTGAACAGTTTTCTACTAGGAAAATGTATAAAATTCATACAATAGACCTTGACTCACATGAGGATTTGCAAGTCTTCTGAGTGAAACATCCATGTTCATTGCGGAGTAGTCAAACTGGATGAGGTCCCTTAAAACTCTAAAGATTCTATAATTTTAATTTGTATCTGTGTACTGTTTCTTATACTCTGTTGCTATTGTAGGCATAACTAATCCCATCATTTTACTTCAATTGTTTAAAAAGAAAAAAATCATAATGAGTATACAAAACTAACATTGAAAGCCTTGAAAGTAATATTTGATCATGCAGCCTTGTCTTTTGGGAGCCTTTGGGGAGATTAAATTTCTGTTTCAAAAGTTCACCATGGATAAGTAAAAAGTTTTAAAGCTCACTCTTGCTTCAGATAGGTGACTTGGAAATGCTCTGCAGCCAACAAACATCACTCTGGAATTTAGAGTCGGTATGTGTACCCTCCTTGGAAAACTGAAGTCTAAATTTTAGCACATGTTTTCATAGGTAGAACCCATGGATTTTAATGACTGGTTTTCTGCTCATTAGCCATCCCCTAGGACAGGAAATTCTGGCCTTGTTATGACAACTACTGTTAGGAAAGCTCCTAGCTTTGCTACATTAACAACCATGACAATGTATGTCACTCAGAGGTACTTGCCAGCAGTGGACAGGGGATGTTAACGTTTGTCTCCCAGGAGTTTAATTAATATCTGTTTTGATTTTCAGGTAAGGAAATCCTTTAACTATTGGTAGCATATTTTACAGCTGTCCAGAAATATAACTCCATCTAATTTAGCACTCACTATGAATAAACAAACAAATAGTGTGGCTGAAATCCAGAAAGGATCAAGGCCTTAAATATTTTTACTTCAGATCTCTGCTTTGAAACAAAATTGGTAGGAAAGAGAAGGCTAATATCATTCAGCAGTGCTTGGTAGGAAATAAGTTTCAGGTCTCTGCATTCAAAATTAATAACTGCCTAGACCTCTGCTACAAAAGCTGCAAGTGGTACTCTTCATACATGGGCAGGAAATATCACCTGAGTTCCAAAAGAGGCTTTGACTAAACTTCCATTTCAATTTCAATACAATTGTAGAGAAAATCTTTCTAAAACCTCCCAGGATAGGATACAAAAACTCTCCCATTTCCCCTTATGTTCATGAATGAGAAGTCTGCAGTTTTCTTATAGATAACTGGATGGAATATATATAATATATATATAAATATGGAATATAGATGGAATATTCCATCTAGCTATCTAAAGTTTAGCTATCTAGTCTAAGAAAATAAGTTATCATTTTCTGTACTACGTTCCACTGAAAGATATGAATCCAAAATTTATTCATCTAGTTTTAAAAACAAGAATTAAGATGAACTACTCTTCTGTGGTTTTTTTTTTTTCCTTTTGTTCTGAGCACCTGTTTAGGGTATTGAAAAGTCTATTTTATTTTAGTTGTGTTGTTATAGAAATGTAAATACTGTTTCCACTGAAAGTACAGACACATTATGAAAAATAATAAGGGAAGACTGAGGAAATACATACTCTCATTATAAAAATTGTAGCTTCACTATCTGTCTTCTAGAGGGAGTTACATGAGCAGGTATGTTTAGTTAATCTAGTCTAAGACCCTTATCTTCTTTGCATCACAGTCTCAAGCAAAATGAGAAAGATAATAATCCAGAACTTGTTGCTGGTTTAACTCTCTTGTATAAGCTGTGTGTAATTTAAATCCTTGTTTCCTTCAGTAATTATATCAGTAATGACAAAAATCAGATCCTGGACTGAAATACATGTTACCAAGTTGGTAATCTGCCATCCTTCACATTCCCCCATAAAAAATGAAATTGTGAGTCAACTGTTTAGAAACAGAAGATATCATCCCAGAATAACTGTCTGGAGATAGACCAACTATTATCTCACTAGAAGTTAATGCAACTATATATAAAATTAAAAGCCAGAAACAACAACAGACGGAAGGAATGCAGTCAGCAGCAAAAAAAGCATTGGTGTTTAACTGCAGTTTTGATTCTGTGCCTTTCCCAAGGGTCCTCTTCCATCTTACACTACATCAACCATTTGGCTCACAGACTGTTCTGTACACAATGAAGATAAGCTGCACATGTTGCCCTATCTGGCATGTGATGGGTCACGCTGCCTGGCTGTTTGCTCAGATTTGACTAAGATCTTCATATCTCTCTCATGCTGTTTCTCGTTTTCCTGTCCATTATGATGCTTTCATAAATCTTTATTCTGTTTAATTGCAGCCAGAACCTATCCTGATTATAGACAGATGAGAAGTTCATTGAGTAATTTTTTTAATGATTATAAAAGCAAGAGTAGCATTATTATATAGTCCTTGGAAATTTAAGTCATATTAAATAAGAGGGAAAACAGTAGTTGTCATTCCATTGTTCTTCAAGAAGATGTAGATTTTCTGGATAAAGATTTTATTAGATCAACTGATAAATGGAGGAAAGTGTGATCTGCATCCCTGCAGATCCTACATTCCTCAAAGAGCAACAGAACAAGAAAATATTTGCATTAATATTTTCTAAAAATGCAGAGGTTGCATGTGAAGGGATGGACATTGTTAGTTTCTTGCTTTGCTAGAAAATCTGAAGAGAGATACTTTCGAATATATATAGGCAGAGATAGAAGTGCAGTGGGTCTTTTGCTTTTATTTTATTTTATTTTATTTTATTTTATTTTATTTTATTTTATTTTATTTT
>NW_024962250.1:25282611-25297061 GCF_019238085.1 Lagopus leucura | reverse complement strand
TTATTTTATTTTATTTTATTTTATTTTATTTTATTTTATTTTATTTTTAAAACGCAATAACTTAGTCTCAAACAAAATTATTTTTAGATTTTTGAAGAGATTTGAAAGAAATGGTTTATAACAT
The DNA here is from genome assembly GCF_019238085.1 of Lagopus leucura. NCBI lineage: Eukaryota > Metazoa > Chordata > Aves > Galliformes > Phasianidae > Lagopus > Lagopus leucura. The sequence continues at coordinate 25,296,937 of NW_024962250.1, read as the reverse complement.
AATTTTTATGTTTACTTCTCAAAATAAAAGGATTCAGAGCCAGATCTGTATGAAACTTTGGCTAATTAAAAAGAATATTCCGGGTGTGTACTGTGAATTATATGTGAAAGCAAATCATCTCACAAAATTTCTCCCTCTTTTGAATCTAGAAGTTATAAAGAACATCTTATGAAAATTTTTGTTGATAATTATCTCTTGCCCTGATTTACTTCTCACTAACACGTTATTTGATGCTTCTTCATCTAATTTATTCATAATTAGTCTTCTTAGATGGAAAAAGAAGAAAGACAATTCTGATTTTACTAAGAAATAAGCAAAAATATGTGTTCACTTATAATCTAAGAGAAAACACAGTCAAATGAAGTATGCAGTTAATTACTGTTTGTCAGATGCATTCAGAGAGAATGGCTGCCATTTTGTCCTGAAACTCCAGAAAAACAAACAGTAGGTATTGATAACCAAGACGGAAAGATATAAAAGAGTAATAGGTAGAAGTTTGTTGTGCTCTGGAAAAAGTCAGACTGATAAACGTGCTATGAAGGATAAAATACAATTTATTTAAGACTGAACAAATTAGAAAATAATTATGATCATATAGAAATGGTGGTATGTGAAATATACCTTGGCAGAACAGAACTCAATCAAAAATCTGAATCTGTTCCATGAATGAGGAAGGCTGAAATCCTGGTGCTGTCATCAGACAGGTTTTGGCTCTTTGGTATTATACCTGTTCACTGATTTATCCCATGGAGAAATAATAGTTATGAGCAAGTATAGATAAGGGCAAAGACATTCTTAGAGTTAAACATGAGATTTTCAGGTATCTCTCTTAAAGTTAAGTGTATATATTCAGATTGTAGATTCCAAACAAAAAACAAAAAACAAAAAAAAAAACAACAACAAAAAAAAAGATTTTGAATATTTTGTGTTAGACATTCAATAAAATGTTGGCATCTCTGCAAAAAATGGGTAATTAGAAGACTGAAGCATGCGTTCACTGGCTTTTGCAAAATTCAAGCTGTGAATACACTACATTCATAATGCAGAAACTGGGTCATACATGTATCTAAATTACTAGGAATATTAGACTGCTGTACTGTACCATCCGACATAGCTAACTAAAAAGCTGTTAGTAGAAAAATACTTTTTCATTTACATGGGAAGGAGTGCTGTCAAACTTCTTTCTACTCCTCCTACAAACCAACAACAACTAAAATCATACATGACTTACAAAAGAAAATTTCTCATCATAGTCTGTATATAGTATTAGCAAAGCAATTGTCAAGTCATTCTCTTTTTTGGGGGGGAGGGGATTGTTATCAATATGCATTGTGCTCTGATGTGTGGTTCTTTACATTTGGCATAGATCTGATTTTGTTAATAATGAATTTTCCTGGCAGAAGTCTACTCGTTTAGATCAGATCTTGGAAATAAGCTCTTCTGGACTAGGGATTTCATGGAATTGTGCTGGTATGTGCACAGTGACCCCAGGTTGAAGGAGTGATTTATTTCAAATTTTGGGCAGATGATAATTTCTGTTGCTTTCAGAGCAGCAGAGTCATGAGAATGGAGTATTTTAATTATTTTTATTTTGCTATAAAGGATTTCAACAAGCATAACAATACTTTTGCCACAGCTAAAGTTGAGACAGGAAAATTGCAAGCACAAATTTTATATCATGCTCAACAGAATCAAATATATTTGATCCTGGAGGTTTTTACTCCAGTTTGTTGCAGATCTAAACATTCTCAACTTTGCATAGCATAGTAATTCACAGTGAAAAGAACTGCAAAGATTCAAAACATAGCCTTTTTCTTAAGTCATCCCAAAACCACACACAGCAGTGGGAAGAGTAACTGCTTTATCAGTTCAGACCTGTGGAAGAAAATATATCAGTAAATAGAATATATGCTAGGAAAGATGAAACCTGATAGTTTTGGTGGAAGATGAGGATTTAAGATTGATTAGTGCCAAGGTAAGAGGGATTTTATCAGCTGCCTTGAATTCAGCACGAAGTTTTCTTGTTATTTCACCCTTGCTTGCAGAGATGCTTAAGAAGAAATTTAGAAATCTCACACTAACATGAGCAGTAAGCTGAACCAAATATAACAAATAAATTGAATCAACTAATTAAGTCACTTTTTTATATTTGCTTTTAATAAGATTAAACTTTCAGTATTTATAAAAAATACTTGACAGTCTGAACCACTGGTGGCTGTAATGCTTCTTAGCTGTGTGCACATATGATGTAATAGATATTTCACAAGTGGATGATACAAATCAAGAAGAGAATAAGTTATTCATTTCAAAGTTATTATTAAACTTGACACTCTTCAGCTTTTATGGCCATTACATTAAGACTTACTTTCACACAGTGGCTACATGTCTTCTGAAGAACCAACCAGCCAGATCTTCAATGTTTGCAATGGCATAGATGTGTGAATGCATAACTCTATAACATGGTTAAGCTGCAGTTTAAAACAAACAAACAAATAAAAATCGACTGTGGAAGCTTATTATATTTTGCAACACATTGGAGATCTTGCTGACAATCCTCAAACTTACAGACATATCCCAGTAGGATTTAAAGAATGTTGTATCAAGTAAATAAACATGTCATCCAGCCACCTTATGGAGGTATAGGGAATAAAGTTAGTATCTTCATCACTGCATCTCATGCTACTCTAGTTCTAGAAAAGAATAAGTAGTTGCAGATTTAAAAGAAAAGAAATAACTAAGTAAATAAATTAAATAATGATTAAACATGATATTGTATGTTTGGAAATGAATACTGGTTTGTGTACTATTTGTTCTGAGGTATTTGCTGTCCATATAGAGAATCTTTTCTTTAATGTGCAGGGTTTTGCCTAGACATAGACTTTTTACTTTCCAGAATGGTCCTTTAACTTCTGAATAATCAAAAGCAATAAGCAATGTTCTGGATATCTTGACATAACACTTCTATCAGGGCATTTAATACCATCCTATTGGGGTGCTCTGGGGGCTGATCATGCTGTGAGACTGAGGCAGCATACCACTGACAATGGAAAAGCTGTGACCGACAACTTCTACCTAATTGAGGTCACCTCACATCCTTGATACTTTTAGAAAAAGCAATTCCAATGTAATGAGGCATATGAGCTGAATTAATCAAAAGGATAAGAGCAAGTTAATTTCATCTTAAAATGTAATTATAATTACAGAATTTTTATATTGACAATTAAGGACACAAAGTGTTACATGTATATGTGGAAGATAGCATTTCTTGTTTGTGCATATATTCTAAAAAAAAATATTTCCATGGAAATAATTGAGGATTCATCATGCTAGTTTTAGACTAATTTCTCACTGAATTTGCTTGAATGGATTTATGATAAGGATCTGCCTAAGAAGAGCTATTATTTCTCCCTCTCTCTCTCTCTCTCTCAAACACATACACACACACACACACACACACACACAAAAAAAAAAAAAAAGAAAAAAAAGAAAAAATTCTCTGGGTGACTGAGAATGAAGATTAGGGAAACTGAGGAAACTGAAATATGACATTTACGCATTCTAGAATGTCTGAGACATAATCATCAATACTAAAATATTGAAAATGCCTTCTTATAACATAAGCGAGGTAAGCAAATTCTTGGCCACAGAATAACTGCAGTACTGCCTGTTATTAAGAGCTTAATAAGCATCAAATGGTTTTCTTTTTATTTTTGCAACCTACAATAAGATACATTTTCTCTTCTTTAAAAAAGTGTTTAAACTTGATATTTGTGAAAGTTCAAAAGGAATAAAAACAATATAAAATTGTTTGACTTTTTGAAGTTTCCTCTCCTCTCCTCTCCTCTCCTCTCCTCTCCTCTCCTCTCCTCTCCTCTCCTCTCCTCTCCTCTCCTCTCCTCTCCTCTCCTCTCCTTTTTTCCTTTCTTCAAGCTGTGGTAATGATAATTAAATTAATTCCTGAGAACTTATGGTCCATAAGATTGTTATTTTCATTCATGTGTTCCACAAAGGCCTTTTCTATGTCTGATACTATTAAATATCTTTATCAATGGAGTAAGTAAAAAATAAAAATTGTATTGTTAGATTAAGTCACTGGAATCCTAAAAGCAATAAAATGTTCAATGATTTTAAAAAATAAACGAAGAAATTTAATGGGAATGATTGGAAAGGAACTGCATTGATGAAGAAATAATAACAAATTTTAATCAGAGTTAATGTATTAAAAATGGAATACATTGATGGGAAAATATGGCTAGCCATTAGCAAAAAGTAAATGAGAGCTAGAGGAGACATGCAAAATACATCAATGCAGTGGTGCCTCTATAAAATTAAATAATTCAAACATAATTATCATTCTAGAATGTGTAGTACGTCAGTCATCTGCCACATGTAATTATCTTTCTCTGGACAGTCCAAGTGAGGTCCTCAGGTGCAATACTGTTTCCAACACTGAGCTCTTCATTAAAGCTAAGATATAGAAAAATTCAAAAACAAGGAGTTTAGAAGACAGTGTTGCAGGATGCTTTATACAGTATGCATGGCATATAAATAGCAGACAATGTAGTGTAAGACAGATGAAATGTAATTAAAAAAAATACTGTAGAAATAATCCATCCTAACTCAGTTAAAAGGAGTGGTGTATCTGACATAGAATCTTTCCATTTTTATATTTCTATTATACCAATGCTAAGCTGTTTTATTATTATTATTACTATACAACATCTAATCCTGTGCAACTAAATGAGCTTTATGACTTCATCAATCAAATATTTTGAATATTGTTCTTGGAGAATAATTTTTTTGCAGAAAGAGATTCTATTTATTTATTTCCATTTCAGGAAAAAGAAAATAAATTAAAAAAAATATATTGATTAAGCAACAATATTGGAATAAAGAATAAGAAGCTTTATGGGACAAAGAATTCTCTGGGGGGGGGGGAAAAAAAAAAAAGTGAGATATATGGATACTCCCGAACAGCACACAGATCTTTCCTCAAACGTTACCTTAAAATGTTCCAAAAGGAAAGATTATTTTTTCTGTTCCTGTCTGGTTATTTTCTATTCCATATCTCTGATCTACTGAGAATGACTTGTAGGAATTTGCAGCACAGTGCATTTTGTAAAAATGTGGACTCCACATGTTTACAGTGATGAATTTTGCTTCCTTGACTTCTCCACATCAAAACTCTCTGGTATTCTTCCAGCTACCTGTCCTCCCTCATACATTATGTCACTTTTGATACTTTGTAGAAGCAGCTGAAAAAAAATAGCTGCTGCTGAAGTCTGAAGTAACTTTAAAGTTTCATTCACCATTACTACCACCAGAATTTAAGGAATTACTTTTCCGGAGATAATTTTTTTGTTTTTCCTGATCCTGCATGGTTGACATGGTTGAAATATACTCAAAGAATACTTACGTTTTGCTTCTCCACTTTATGTAACTCTTTTCCAAACTCTGGTGATCATACCTGTTTTGGTTGTTGAGCTGGAAGCCTGGTAGAATTCTTCCTGGTGTGCAACCCCATCCATGGCAGGCATGTTGGAATTAGGTTGTCTTTATGAGCCCTTCCAACCCAAGACATTCCGTGATTCTATGACTCTATGATTCCTCACTGCTGTGCTCTGGGTTACCCAGTGAGTTGTGCGATGTGCTACGAAGTGACATAATAGAACTTCCCAATCATTTCTAAAGCTCCTGGCAGCATGTAAATGAGTTTCCTTACTCTAGTAATGTTAGTGATGTTAATGCATTAATATCACATATGAAATATTTGAGAAATGTGAAAAACTTGTAGAATAACCCTTCAGATCCTTCAGTATGTATAGTATAAATAACTATGACATGGGGACAACATTCCTCTGCATCATGATTAGAAGAGACTATTGGTCTTGTGATTTTTATTTTATTTTTTTTTTTTAATGTATGTGCCACTTATTTATTTGAAGCATGACTTGGATAATTTCTTTAACCCACCTGCAGTTTCCTTCTACTTATCTTTACCAGTAATCAATTCTATGATAAAAATGGTGTTTATTTACACTGACTATTCTAGAGTTTTGGTTTATCATAGTTAATTTTAAAAGGAAGGATATTTATAGTATTTTGATTAAAAATTCTGAATGTATCCAAAACTAGGAACCACTGGATTTGATTTACACTAATCTGTAATTTTATTACAATTTTATATAATTTTATTGTTATGAAACTCTAACAAACATCATCTATAAGATACTGAACAATTACAATCCATCTTTTACAGTACTCCTTGTGTTGTCTCTTTTTGTATTTATATATGTAAATATGCAAACAAAAATATATAACTGTATACATATAAATGAATACGTAAATATTTGAATAGATATGGGGATGCTACAAAAATAGTGCCTCCTGTTTTATTATGTTGGCCTACAATATTTGAGGTGACTGTTTGTGACATGGAAGCAAAGATTGAACATTTCTATCAATATTCCATTATATTTTCTTGCCATGCAACAGATGGCAGCAGACAGGCAGTCTGATAAAATTGCAAGGAATATGGAAGTGCACGTGAAGCAAAGATGAGGAATTGAATTTCTCTATGTGGAAAAAAATTGCACACATTGACATTCATTAACACTTGCTAAATGTTTATGGAGACAACATAGTGGATGTGAGTACAGTGAGGTGATGGGTAGTATATTTCAGCAGTGTCAAGCTCTTCCACTGTAGCTCCCTGCAGATGAAGCTCTTGACTGTCACCTGCAAGTTTAAAATAAACTTACCAAATATCTTGAGATCTCATCATTGCAGAAGTTATTCATGCACACTATTTTCAGGATTATGAGGTGAAGGGGCCAGTGGACAATATCCAGACACAACTATCTTATGCATTTTTGGATTTGTTCTCATTCTAAGAATCCATTAAACATAAGTGATCCAAGGCAGAGACAGTACTCTGAAAACTAATTTGAACAAGTTCAGAAGGATTGCTATTTTTTCTACATTTTGTGAATCTCACTGTCATAAGTGCAATGCCAGATGAACATATCTCTATTGCTTCTAAACCTGAACTGTCCTGCTTAAGATCACTTTTATGAGATATTAGACAGTAGTACAGCTAAAATCTGCATCTAATATGAAGGGGAGGCTAATTTAAAAGTATATATTTGTTTAATAACTTACCAAACAGATATTGCTTCAAATGACAGGATATCAGCACTCCATATAAAATGAGGTTACACACACACACACACACACACACACACACACCAAAAAAAAAAAAAAAAAAAAGAAAAAGAAAAAGAAAAAGAAAATTGTAAGTAGGGAAAAAAAGCCAGTTAGGTAAATTGAGATTATGTTTAAGAAGATGATTAAGGACAGGGAACATCGCCCTTATGAGGAAAGACTGTTCAGCCTGGAAAAGAGAAGTCTGAGAGGGGATCTTATTGATGCCTATGAATACCCAAAAGATAGGATTCAAATGGATGAGGCCAAACTCTTTCCAGTGATGCCCAGTGGCAGAACAAGAGACAGCACAAATTGGAACATAAAAAATGCCACCTGAAAATGAGAAAGCCTTCTTTGCTTTGAGAGTGAAGAATGCTGGAACTGCCAGCCTGGAGAGGTTATGCACTCTCCTTCTCTGGAGGTATTCAAACTGTTTTTAAATGTTTTCCCATGCAACTTACTGTGGGGAATCTGCTTTAGCAGGGAGGTTGAACTATGTGATCTCCCGAAGTCCCTAAGAGTCTATGATTCAGTGGGATTATCAAAAATATGAAATTTAGGCCTCTAATTGCCCTGAAATCAGTATTAAAATTCTCAATGCCTTCTACAGGAGCAGATTATTTGCAATGCTATTCACATTTCTATATCTCACTAATAAGAATTTTTATATATCTAAGATTAAAGAAATATAATATTCTGATGATTATTCAGTTACACCAGGATTTCCTCAGATTTCATTTGCAAAGTATATTAGTACATCTGTCCAATAAAATGTTAGCTGCATCCAACCTGTTTTCCTGGTATTCAATAGTGGTATGATTGAAAAGGTGACCAAATAGATATCTAAACCTTGTTTTTACCAAATTCTTGCTCTACTCATAAAACGTGTTTTTAATAAAATATTTCCGGGTTTAAAGTTACATTAAAATCCTTTAGATATAAATATTGTTAAATCACCTAGTAATATTTTAAGTCAGACAGTCAGGAAATGTTTACAACTCCATCATTAACAAAACTAAAATGAAAAGTGCAAAAAATATTTAAAAGGAATTATAAAGAAATGGGAAAATTCAGTAATGAAACAGTATAGAGGAAGCCATGTAGAACTATACCTCTTTTGCTGCTTTACCTGAAGCATAGACAACTGTCTAAAAGATGCTTAATGATGTAACTGGCAGGCCAACATTAATAATAATCATATCTTGTAAAGTAATATTATTCAAAATGAGATAGTTAATTAGATACAGCCTTTGAGATTTTTAGCTTTCAACATTCAGAACAACAATCAGAGAGTTAATAGAGTGAAATAGGATAAGGTGTTGGTTGGATATAGTGCAAGGGGCCAAAGAAATATAACCAGAAAAATCAGAATACTTTCAGGGAGGAAAAAGAGTGAATCAAGTGACACTTTCTGTTTCCAGAAAGTGTTTGAGAACTGATATAAAAATGTATTGCATATTCTATCCAAGATATGTCTGTAATATACTCCCATTATATCAAGTTAATTAATCTCATGTGAGAATAATTTATCTTACAAGAGGCAGAAATGAATTATCAGGACAAACTGGTACCTTCAGCTTATGCCTGTAGAATATGGGTCACAAATCCAATCATATCCTAGGCAGAGAAATTGCAGTCATAAATAATAGTACAGTCAATGCACCTCACACAGGAAATATGAAAGTCTCAGAGAATGTCAATAAACTAATTGAGTTTGAACAAAAACATGGAGAAATTTCAACAGAAAACGGCGTACAGAATTGGATGGAATCTAATAATACAGTTTTAATGGTATTATGAATATGATAAACTGCAGTGTATCAAGTATGAAACAAACAGTATAAACTCAACTTATTTTCTGAAACTTTTTACTGATTGGGAAAAACAAACAAGGAGAAATTGGTTAAAAAAAGTAAAATGATACAAGTCAAGATAGAAGAGAATTATTTTATCAGACTAGACTGACACTGCACCTATTCCACTATCCTCACCCTAGTGAATACATCGGAAAATCGTTTTCTTTTTTTCATCTATTCTAATTTCAATCTGCAGAGGATGCCTCTCTGCAAAAGCCAAAACCACACTGAAAGCTGGGATTGTGCAAGCCAACGATAAACAGTAAGACAAAACATGCAGTTTGGTTAGTCTCCTGCGGAGTAATCAACTTCCTCTGTGGAAGTATACAGGGCTGCCTGCTCTATAGTGGTGTCTTACAGTATGTCTGCAAAGAATCTGATGCTGCTACTGCTGTCGTCTGGTAACAAGGGATTTTAAAGTCTGTTTTATAGTTCCTTATTAAGATATAAGAATATATCTCTTTCTGACAGGGTAATTGATATCATCCCTATTAACTCTGTCCCTAGAACCCTAGTAATTTAGTCTCACTCTTGCAAGTAGTTAAGTCCAGTAAAAAATATTTTTAATAGTTTCCCAGAATTTTTTTCCAAAATGAGATGGTATACTAAATAAACATTTGAATTTTCTATTCTTCACCTACATAAAAAATAGGGAAATTATTTACTGTTGAATGCAGTATATAGAAATTTGAAAAAAAAAACACCCTAAATATAAAATTGTGCTCAAAAACTTTATTTGATCTCAGTCCTATTAATGGAAAATCTGTCATGTAATCAGACCAACTTAGCTCTTCATTCTCACAGACTGCTTTAATTAATCAAAATGAATATCCTTAAAATATTGAAATTTTCAACTGGAAACATTTCTAATGATTTTATTAGATATCAAATGATGATCAGTACTGAACAAAAGTACTTTTGAGTACTGAACAAGCGTACTTGTACTACACTACAGTTATAAGTCCAACTGCTACTGCAGTTTCCTAAATAAACCAATCTTTTCCTAATCTTTGCCATTTCTTAAATTACTACTTGTAGCAGTCACTCAAAAGAATGCTTCAAGAGCTAAAACATACAGAACCCATCTCAGGCTGCACCTGCTCCTAATGACTTTTTTTGTTTAAACTAAATAAAGGAATTTGATAACAGTGAATCCAGATCCTGGTGTATTTCATTTAATAAGCATGATTATTTGCAAAATATTTCTTTTTAAAAACCAGTTATTGCTAATCATAATTTAGGAAGCAGACACAGTTGCTTTTAAGCTTAAAGTAATAAAGCACTTGGAAGTCTGCTAGTTTTTAGTAGCTGTTCATTGTGAACTACATGTTGATCTATCAATGCATTATTCCAGAGGCTATTCTTTAAACCATAGCAAAGGGATTTTATGTTACAGTATAACAAAAAAAAAAAAAAAAAATTAAACATCCTTGGAGAAATTTGAGTCATAAAACAGCTTACATTCAGCTAGCTCACTTTCAGCCAAGTCAAATATTGGCTGTGATGCTAGACTGCAGCAAAACAAAGCAATTTCTTGATGGTAAAGTCACTAAGTACTTACAAGTAATGTCAGATTCCTTCCAGAATCTTGTAGCAAAGTGCACTGTGACCCTAGAAAAAAAGGAATAAGGAGCTGTGCTTTGTCAAATCTGCTCTGGAACACAGAGGCCAAAATAGCTGAGAAGTATGCCAGCAAGAAGCCTATTCATAGATTCAGATTCTTGAGAATCATATTAAACCAAAATCTTCAGGAAAGGCTGTACAAGATCCTATATTTTGAGGAGAGAAATTCAGTAAAATTCATTACCATTCATCTGTTTTTTTCCTAATTTTTATTTTTTTTCATTTTGAAAATTTTATGCAGTTCTTAGATTTTATATTACATTTTGGCACAATCTTTATCAGTTATATTGCAGCTCTGGTGACTTAATTTCCCATTTTAACACCTGGTCTAAGAATCTTGTTTGCTTGAATTTAAGCCTCGATCTACACATTTATTACCCATTGTGTTCAGTTTGCTCATTTGTGAACATATTTTGACTTATTTGTTTTGAAAAGCCAAAGATGGTAAGAGAATGAAGAGTGTTCCATCACTCTCTTGACTGCTATTGTTTCGAAACAAAAATGGACTTTGACTTCATTATATACAATATCTTGAAAGGACTAAAGCATTTTACTCTACAATACCATCATGTAGACTAGTAAGTAACTTTATAATCCATTTTTTGGCTGAGAAAACTTGTTGAAGATTTCCAAGATAACGACATTTTTCCATCATTTATATCTTCTCCCTAGTTTACTTTGTATGAATCCAAAAAACGTCTCAAAATCAGCATTCCAAAGTGCATGCATGAAGCAGAAAGTATCTGAAAAAATAAGTATATTCAGCCTTATTGATAACTCATACCATTTCAATGGTTTAAATTTCAAGGCAACAGCAATAAGCCTTGACTAGATATAGCTGCAAATATTACAGGGTTAACCTAGATGTAGTAAATGATATAAATCCTTCAGTGTAATGTCAAATAATGCAACAGACAGACAACAGTCAATACGTTATAATGCATTTTTGTAGTGAAATCATTTATATTTCTTCTAAAGGGAACAATTTCATTTCAGCAAAACTGATATGAATATGTAGACAGATATAAGTGGTGCATAACCATTCAAAGCAAAGGTATTTCATTATTCACCCTTTTCACTTAATCTACTGTACGTGAATGCAAGATTTTCTGTAATCGTTTAACATTGCTCTAAGCCTTGGAAAATGTGTGTAGTGACTTTGAACAGAGCTACCCTCTAGTGGTTACATTTTCAATATAAAACGGATGTCATTTTCTCCTCAGAATGGAGTATTTGCTTAAGAGCTGAAGAGATTAAAAGAGAATTTTTTCTTTTCCTTTTCCACTCTATCAATAAAGAGAAATAACCTTGGGTTTTTCTGATCTCTGACAAGTTAATTGCATTCCTTCTTTTATCACTTCAAGTATGGTGCTGGGAGCCTTCCTGGTTTCTTGGCCCTGGTCTGGACAGATATGACAAAATCGAGTCTACTGAAATAGATGTACAGTCACCTGTTGGCTTGTTTTCACTGAAAATATTTTTGTCTTCCTTTCCTTCACATCAATACAAAGTGGATTGGATATAAATTATTGCAGAAATGTTTCTACAGTTGAAGCAAGGGGCTCCTATCCAGGACGCTAGAATTCATTCCTAGGTCTGTCATTGAATTTAACTTGTGACTAGACATTTTAACATTGCATACCTCAGTTTGAAGTAGTTGTAATAATGTATGCTTCACTCGAAGTGTTTTACTGAGTTTTAATTATGTATTTTTAAAAATCAGTTAGTTGTGAATAGAAAAAAGTGCAGTTCCACACCACTACCCATAGTTCCTAATCAGAGATGAAACTCAGTGAATAAATGTAGTCAGGCATCTTTTTCAAGACATGTGTATTGCTGGGACTGTCAGACTCCAAGCTATTTCTGCTGTGTCCATAGACAACTTGGTCCATTCTTAACCTAGTTGTATAAAATTATTTCAGTATCCAGCAGTACATTAAAAAAAAAAATGTAGCAGCAATTATGCATCATCAACTATAATATTAAAAGTATCAGAGGACAACAAATATCTACAGGTCATGAAGTGATCAACACACTTCAGTACCCAATGCGCTGCAGGCACTACAGAGTAGTTTGATGCAAATATTTCATAGTGCTGCAATGTGCTGATACACATATTTACTGAAAGAAGTCTATAATAACAGCCCATTACCTTTGGCATTTTTTATGTGAAAATAATGGGAAAACTCATAATTTACACCTATGGTCATTTAGAAATATCATCAAGCAGACATCAGTTAGTTGGCTATCCTTAAGGTTTGATGGGAAGAATTAACAGCTAGGCATCTTTGTATGAGGCAAACAATAATAATAATAATATGACAACTCCATGTCTTTTCTGCATAAGTAACATAAAGCAGTTCACATATTAGGTATAGATTAGATAATTTAAAAACAAAAACAACAACAAAACTATTATTCTTTTTATGTTTCAGTAACTATTTCAGAGACAGTTATTTCTGAATTTTCGGTCATTCTATTAATATTTGCATACGTTAATTTCAGCAGTAGTTTTATGCAAGCTACATTCACTATGTGTGCCTGTATATTGTCAAATGTTGTTGACAACAAACTATGTAGTAAGGTTTGGTAAAGTTACCTAGCAAACTGAGACCTGAGGAATTAAAATAATTAATACTGATATGATGTTTAGTGATTCTTTTCTATGTACTATCATGAGTTTTTTTTTTTTGTTTGTTTGTTTTGTTTTTTTTTTTTAAAGGAAGGGGAAGCGGAAATACTTCTAAGGCTCATCCTTCCTTCCATTAGGTTTAGGTTTTGGATTAGGATTTTGTTTGAGAGAGAAAGCCGAGACTGCTACATTTAGGGGGACCTAAATGACATTTCCCTTTGCAGTTTACTTCTTCCTTAGACATCTCCAATATAACTGAAGCTCTAGGCTTTTCAATGCACTCAGCTCTAAGTCTAATTCTAACACCAACTCTATCTTAGAGCTAAAAGAACATAATTTATGTTTGTAGTTCTTAGGCATCAGACCATGGAGGGCATTATGGAGCAGAAAGTACCAGCCCTCTCTCATCTATTTATATACTGAGGTCCATTATGAGTCCTGTGAAAGGGACAGATGTCAATGTCTATTCTTCTGAAAGAATTTGGACTCTGGGTCTTATGAAAACATAAATTCATGGACTAGCATTAATTATCCCCCATTCCTCGTAGTTTTATGGGCTATCTTTGGGGTTTCCCTGCTTTGTACTTGTGAGAGGATAGCTTGAATGGGGAGAAATGACTATACTGTGACTTGGTGACAGACATCTAGTGCAAGGGAAACCAAGGTCTATTATCCAGGATTTGAGATGCTGCTGCAGGTGTTTAACATCCGGGTGCTTGATTAAGTAGTCTGCAGATGGATAAATTTGTTATAGAAAGACAGGTATCCAGAGACCTTGTGAATTCACTCCCTGATAAGACCAGGTCATTTAATTAAACTCTTGCAACTACTACTGGCACCACTGATGTTGAAAATCATGTCTGAAATTCAGAAGTATGACTTAAGAGATGAAATATTCCAATTTTCATCATGTACTCCCAAGTACTCAGTCATTATCAACTTAGTTAATATATTAAGACCTTAACTGACAGTTATTCTGAGATACATTTCATCTTTTCTGTTTTCTTCT
>NW_024962250.1:25239338-25282511 GCF_019238085.1 Lagopus leucura | reverse complement strand
CCTTCCTTCCTTCCTTCCTTCCTTCCTTCCTTCCTTCCTTCCTTCCTTCCTTCCTTCCTTTTTGCTTTTATAATTCATCATAATTATTCCATATCTTTGAAAAAATTATTCCTTGTAAAACATTAATATGTTCTTACATTAGACTTTAAACATGATTCATTTAACAGTTGCGATATTAAAACTCTGACTGGATAGTTTAGTTTTGCTATTGCAGAAGAAACATGCTCATTTTATTACTGAACCACGACTAGAAAATAAAGCTTTATAAAATATAATTAATTGAGCACTTTGAAGGTCACTATTAATAAAAATCAACATGTAGATTATTAAGCCCATAGAGAAAATCATTAATGACACTTTTAGATATCCATAAAACCAATATTCTAAAATGCAAGTGTAATGAATTTTATCTGAAAGTTACAGTAGATTCCTCGTCCTCTGTTACAGAGGAAAAACTTTCAGAACCTGATGTGTCTACCTTAGTAGTTTGGTTATGAAGTTATGAGGTGTTAGAGAAAAGTAGCATCATAAATTTTAGTCACTGTATTTCTCATCAAGTGTCCTTCAGTGTTTATCAAAATAACTCATTTTCCACAGTTATTATGAAGATTCTTTTTATTCCCAAAAAGAATTATGAATTTTGGAGAACTTTTCAGTTTCTTTTCATTTATCTTTTTTCCCTCTTATCATCATGAGACAATTCCTAGAGGACATTAATATGGTAATAGTGCAAGAAATGGCAGAAAAATATCATTAGTACCCAACTTGTCTATTAAGAATGAATCCAGAATTCATAATTATTCACAATCAAAATCTTTGTTAAAACTAATTTCCTTATTTTCACAGTGTCTTGAAAATCTCATTTTAAACACATCACCTTTTCTTTCACCTTTTCTTTTACTCTCTAGTGAAAAGAAGCTGTTGGATGTATACGGTTGATTTCATGTATTGTTGATTCAGGTTAAGAATCTTTTACATTTAATCTATGAGTTGTCCCAGAAGTCAAAATATAAGGAGTTAAGATACAGTAAAGGTGTAGTAAAGATTTCCAAAGAAATACAATCCTGAAATATGATGGCCCTGATTCTTATTTACATAAAGACCTCTTTCACATTCTGACAGCAGAAAGGAACCTTAAAGTGTATTTAAATGTAATTTATGCCCACTCTAAGACTTCTTATGCTGCCAGTACTGTATAAATGAAAATCAGATCCATTATGTTGGATTTTACTTTTCTTTCATTCAACTGTTACATTGTATATGTGAAAAAAAATATAAAATCTTAATATCTTTGCAACCCACACTATTCTTTCGAAAAATATTAATCAATGCCAACAGCAAAAATCTAAGGTTTAAAAGACAAATAATTTTTAGAGTTAAAATAGGTGAAAAAATATCTTTAAAACATAGAAAATTATTTGAAGTGCAAAATGTTAACAACACCTTCTTTGATTTTTCTTTTTGTAGTCTGAGAAGCTGTGATAGGGCATGCTAAATATCAGGGAGAATGGTTTGGGAAGGGAAGGGAAGGGAAGGGAAGGGAAGGGAAGGGAAGGGAAGGGAAAGGATTGGCTAAATTATGTCTGACAGAAAACCAACCTTGTGACTAGTCTTAACAGTAAAGCAGTTATGGATGTTTCACAAAGAAAAAATGAAGCACTTGGAATAGGTTATATTAAATGTCATTTATAGGACAAACGTTTATTTCTCTAGAGAAAATGCATTATGAAGGCAAATTGTTAAGCCCTTTTTTCAGATTTGCTCTGACAAGACACAATTTTTGAACAGAAAATTCAAACTGTGGTGCTGTGGTTGCTGTCAAACTATGGTGTCTCTGGCCCTTATAGTTAACTGCGAGTAAATTGTGAGACTTCTGCTTAAATACAGCTCAGTTCCTGTGTAGGCTGCATACAGCCTGAGTTCAAGGATTTCTACTTTATGCTTTGACTTTGAATTTCCCTGCATTTCTGGTGTTCGCCTTTCCCAATTTTAAATTTGGTTTTCCTTACTTTTATACCAAGGTTAGAATGGATTCTGGACATTACTTTAGTGACTTTAGTGTAGTTTGCTTGAAGTTTTATCTTTTTTTTTTTTTTTTTTTTTTTTTTTTTTTTTTTAATTAAATCAAGTCGATTCCAAACCACAGTGAGGTGGAATTCATTTAACATGTGATACAGTTGTTGTAAATGACTGAATAGCAAAAAGTTCACAGTCTGAATCCACAACTGTAATTTTCCCTGTAGCTGACAGAACTGATGAAGATCTAGGGCTAAGTGGCTGAGGAGCCCAGATTCCCATAATACTTCAACATGATTTACAGAGTTTCTGAAACTTAATGAAATGTTTTAGATAAGCTTCTGCTGTTCTTAATATATTTCTTCCTAGAAGCAAGATGTCCTGATTGACTTCCTTATACTTTATATTTAGTTATTTTGGAAATCATTTAGAAAATTATTTGTTTAATATTAAATAATACATAAGTAAGATATGTGTATGTGTACGTAAGAATTTTGACTGATGAGTGGAAACAGGATATTTACCATTGATCAGGTCAAAAATTATCCCTATGTTACCTGCCTTTTTTTCAGGGCACTTCAAAAAGGTTTTCTAACTTATAGTATATTATTACCATTTTTGCATGTGTAAAACTGATTCACATATAAGGTGAAGACTTCTGTCTTTATCTCTTGAAAACCCCACTCATTGACACAATATTGTTCTAAGCATATACGAGACACACACACTAATAGATTTAGCCAGATTAAGGGGCATGGAGAAGCAGTGAGACTACTGATTAATGTGATGATTGGTTTTTACCGGTAATTGCAGCCTGAACTTTAAAGATTCTTTAACATATTGTGGTACAAAATAGTTTCAAGCAAACTATAAATGGGAGCATGCTGAGGTTGTTTTTTGAAAATGCACTGAGAGATTACTTTCAATGAGGGCTGTTCTAAAAGTAATATCTCCTATTTAATTATGTCGACCCGTGGTGTCAGAGACAGATGCTGTTGGAATGGCAGTAGAGGCTTAACCTTTCCAACAACATTCCGTTACATTTTGTTGCTGTGTGATAGATGGAAGCAGAGGGGCAGACTGACAAAATGGTGCATGACATGGAAGTGCATATGAAGCAAAGGTGTGTCACTGAATTCCTCCATGCAGACAAAATGGCACCAACGAATGTCAATTCATTGATGCTTTCTGAATATTTATGGATCCAAACAGTGGATGTGAGCACAGTGAGGCAGTGGGTGGTGCATTTCAGCAGTGGCATCAGCAGACAGTGAGTCACTTCTGCTGATGCAGATTTTTCTGAGTGTGGTATGCAGGCTCTCATTCATTGCTGGCAAAAATGCATATCTAATAAAGGTAGGGACTACACTGAAAAACAATTTTTTGTAGTTCAGAATTTGCTCTATCAAATAGTGTTATTGTTTTTTTGTAGCTGTTGCAATTTCCATGGAAATAAATAGGAGGCATTAATTTTTGAGAGTAAATATGTAAATATGAATTGCAAGCTAAGACAAAGGATGAAAACACCTAACTGAAATATGAAGAGTGGATCTGAGGGTGGATCTAATGTTACCCACATGGATAGTTGCAAGTCCAGAAATTATCTGTTTTGCAGATTGCATCTGTACTTTGAATCCATTAGTTGACATTGCAGAACAGTCCTTTGACCTTCACACAGGGAAACACCAACAGACCTCTCAGAGCGATGTTTAAATGATAAAGAATGTCTTCTATTTAAGCGACACAATAGATGTCACATCTAATTGATAGTGACCTGGAAATAGTGACCTGGAAAGCTGGAAATATCAGCTGTGAGAAGCAGAGTACATATATACACATATATCAAATATGGATACATATCAGTCCATTTATTGTACAATATTAATTATCATCAAAAATTTTCTGGTCCAATATTAAAAAATAAATCTTAAAGAAATATTGCACTGCTTAAAATAAATATTTACTGCTTAATTACAGGACAGCAAGCATTAGCTGTATTAAAAAACAAAAAAACAAAAATCACTATAACACTAAACAAACAAAAAAAAAATCTTCAAAATCCAGAAGTAATTAATATAACAGCTTTATCTTTCCAGGAGGAAGTTAACTTTCTGAGCAGGATAGGTGAATTAAACCTAAGTCATACTACAGTTTTGTCAGGCTACCTTGCTCACTGTGTATTTGTTCTGAATGTCACGACATTATACCAAGAGATAATATTCTTTGAAAGTGTGTACAGGATACAATAGAATAACATTCTTCCTTGTCATTAGAGGACAAGGAGACAGTATAAAAATGCTTACGTTCTCAAATCTTTACATATAAAGTAACAAAGATATTATCTGAACTAAACTCAAGATCTGAAGGCCCTCACTGCTTTGGCAATTGCATCTGTTTGACTCTCTTCAAGTCAGACTTGCATAGGTAGTAGAGAGGGCCAGGGAATGGATGGATGAGGAGAGGCACACAGGATGAAGTTTTTTAATCTTCTGTCACTGGACCTAACTGATGAAATTGACAGATTTTGAATCCTTTCAACATGCCTGTGGAGAGGTAAACACTCATTACTTCCTACTACAAATGCATCATTTTACTAGTGTAAAGATTTCTTGTGATATTGAGCAGAACCAGAAATAAAGTCCCAATGTTTATATATTTTTTTGCAAGTCTTGATTCCCCTTGTAAAAAGCACATCTCATTTTCACTGATGTATGTCACCACAGACTTTCATAAACATCTTTCTTTTACTGCAGTCCAGGTGTAGGTGTTCACCTGAGTAAATATATCTAACACAATTAATTGAAGTAAATCCTTAAATATTGAACAGCTGCAGCTTCTTTGGGAAAAAATAAAATACATTAGGGACACAGATCTATTGTCACCCCTCCACACAGTCAAATTTTCACCTGCATACGTAAACACAGACACTCATCATGTATGACTCTGTAGCTATTCTCAATGGCATTCATTCCACTTTAAAACACCTGTCAAAACAATCATTTAATTTGGTTAAGCTGTCCGGCTTTGTGAAAATCTTTTACTGTGCTCTTATGTGCTTACTGCAAAATTGATTGACCAACTTCTGAGGGGGAAAAGGTTTTTGCACTTGTGAAAGTTAAATTAAAGTCACCATTGCCAAACAGGAAGGAAGGAAGGAAGGGAGGGAGGAAAATGAGAGTGGTGTCAGGCTATGACTGCAACCTGATAATTTCTAAAGAATACAAGATCTGTAACTTATTTCAGCAGAAGCTAAAGCATTCGCACTCCCACATCAGTTATTCTGTCTTGATCTGTCTGATATTCATTAGGATTCTGAGGTTCTTAAATATAATTGGAGAAAAGTTTCCATATATTACAACAGTTAATAGTTAATATTGATACTTTCATTATATTACTATGTTCATGATCTATTTAGTATGTGAATCAAGATGATAAAAAAAAAATGCAATCTCTGAGACACTTACAATCTAATTAAAACACAATTATGTACGAGATGATCAAATAAAGCTTACCTGACAATTAATGTGTAGGTATTTGATTTTAGTTCAGTACTAAATGGTTACTTGTATTCATAGACTGGTAAGATTTTGTTCAATTTTTTTATTTTTATAGTAACTGTGAGGTAAGACACTCAATTTATCTGAATGATAGCGTCTCCACTGTGAAAGGAAAAGAAATACAAAGACTGCAAAAAATAATTCAATTTCCAATAGTTACCCATACACTGTTATTGGTTTTGCTTTGTTTCCTTGAAAACATCCTATTTTAACTGTAATTTTGGCTTGACTGCTCACAGCAGGGTGGACCACTTGTGATAAGATGAATTAGCTAGATTTTATCAAGAAAAATTTCAAGCATACAGTGCTCTCAAACATTTCAATGTGGCTGTGAAATAAGGTATTTTCTGATCAAAAGTCTCCTGGTTCTCTGGATACACTTATACTTTCACTAAGACCGTTCATTTTCCTTCTTTAGCAAAACCCAGCCTCAATCTTTTTAAAAATTAAAATGCTTGGGTTTTTTTCTCTGCTGACTTTTCCTTCAAGCTTCCTTCTCTTTTGCTTTTATATCATATTGCTCTTATGTGTAAATTTGTATGAAATAAGTGAGGTGTGCTTTAATTTTCCAGGCTTGTATTACATTTGCATTCGTGCCTTTATTAAAATCTTTCCAACTCTAAGACACTATAGCTGCACAGAAGTTGTGGCTTATCAATTATGCCCTCTAGAATGTGCAATCATTTGTAACTTTGCAGCTTCCTTGCAATCACATATATAGCAGTTCCTTCCCTGATAACCAGAAAATGACACACAAACTTTTTAAAATTCTACACAAAATAATACTCAGGTGATACTAATTTTCTGAATTCAAGTGGAGTTTTATTTCAACAAAGATGATCTCGGTGTTGTTAGACATTTACTTATTTGTTGTAGAATTGATGAACCTTTTCTGCTTTGCAACATATTGTCTGTAGACAGTTATGTTAGGATTTCTCAGTTGTTGTTATTTTGCTTGCTTTTAAGATGATAAAATTTTTGCAGTTTCATACTATATCTAATGACAAATTGCTACGGAAATTTTCACACTGCCCCCAGCTTTTAGGCATATAATACCTCAATTTACTTCTGTATCATGCTGGCAATCATGCACCCACAGGGTGAGTTGGTCTAGTGAGCTGATTTGTTACATACCCCATGTTAATATTTCTGTTACTTTCACAGAACAACATATCCTCAATTTTGAATTTGGTTCCTTTGAGTCTTTTTAAAGTTTTTAATATGCTGTTCACCTTTAGAATGGAAGAGATTTCCTGCAGGATTCCTTACAGCACATCAAAAACACCGTTTCGCTCTTTGGCCTGACCTGCCAGCACAAAGTACATTGAACATACTGATCATACAGATGTCCTTCCATCGGCCAGGCTTCCTGTTTCATTCCTTTCCAATCACATGTGTAGCACCTGAGATTTCAGTCCAACTTACTTAAATCCAAGGTTCACAAATTACCAGCCTAGATTCTCTGGGTAGAGGTTTTGGACTCTCATTTTCAGGTCATATTTCTGTCGTTTTGCTATTGGTCATCAGAAAACAAACAAACAAACAAACAAACAAAAACATCTAAACATCTACTTCCTTGCTATTTCTTTGCTGCGGCCTGGTGTCAAAGCAAGCAACTGACTTCTAATATTGTCTTACATAAGAGGTTTAATAAGCTAATTTGCTTTCAGACAGAGATTGGATTTTGGCTTGATTTCCCTTAGAAACTGAACATGGTGATGAAAATAAACAAGACATGGATTAGTTAGGAAGTTTAATGTATTCTATTCTCAGCAGCTCAACTCGTCACAGAGAGTCACACACAGAGAGATTGACCAAGAACCCATGTCCAAGGGGCATTTTCTGTTCTGGATTCCAATATATTACTTACCTAACAGTCCATGACTATAAGATAGCAATTAGATTTAATATAGTTGAATTTATGAGAGCAAGCAATCCAGTCTGTGCCTGAGCGCCAGTCAGAAACTCAATTTCCTTTTATTCCCTCTTCACTTGCCCAAACAATCAGCTCAGTGGTGCATAACCTTATACACTTTGGAAAAATCCTGTGCTGGGTTGTACAAGGACTCAATATCTTATTCATACTATTTTTGTGTATCCTGGCAGTTGTTGCAATACTACTGCGAAAGTTGTTTGTTTTTGTTTTTTTTCGTACTGGTTCATGATGTCATTGCTAAAGCTTATTCTTCATCAAAAATGTAATGGATATGAACAGTAATTGCAGAGAGTTAAAAGGGGTTAATTGGGCACACAATTTTCTCTGCAGGTTGTCTGCTTTGCTGTAAAATCCAGTAACACTGTAAAAAAGCATTGTCCCAATGGAAATATGAAACCTCCATAGAATGTGGAAAGCATGCTGACATAATTTTGACAGGAAGAGAACTATGCTAAGCTGCTTCTATTGCTACCTAAAATTTTTTTATAGGTATCCACAGAGCACTTGATTAATTTTTTCACTTATTACACTAGTGAAAGACAGGAAGAAAAATGTTTGCTTTTAGAACAGATGACATATTCTACAACTCAGTGAATACAATGCAAAAAGGGATTGGGCGTGGCTGAGTTACTGTAACAAAAAGGTGAGGAAAGGAAGTGAAATATTTTCTATGAATTTTTATGATTATGTGTGGATTATTTTCTTTATCACATATAATTAATTCAGTCTTCACTTTATTGCTTGTAAGAGATCAGTGATCATTGTCATAAAATCAAAAGGCTCTAAACAAACAACAAAAGTAAATCCATATACAAATTATGTCACCTGGTAGGGATTAATTTACTACCTAATTCTGGCCACCTGTCCTGGCTCTGTCCCACCCCATGTTGCTGTAACATAAAGTCAATTGCTCTTTCCCTCTTAGGGTTTGGCTTGACTTTGGGTGTCTTTGTGTTAGCAGTCAGTGAAAGGATGGGTGTACTATCAGTATGTCCTTAATGTATACTAGAATCCCTCTGCAAGCCTGATGAAGAAGGTACAGATATTATGTGTTTTATCTGTACCTAGATTCCAACTAATGTTGATGAGTATTGGGGTGGTCTTGGGTATGTGTATGGACTGGAAGAAGAAATCTCTGAGAGTAGTTTTGCAGAGAAAGACTTGGTTCCAGTGAATAGGAAGCTGGATGTGAGCTAGAGATATGTGCTTACAACCCAGAAAGCTGACAGTATCCTGGGCTGTATCAACAGAGGAGTTACAGCAGGGAGGAGGGGATCGTCCCCTTCTGTTCTGCTCTTGTAAGGCTCTGTCTGGATTACTGTGCTCAGGCCTGGTGCCTGCAGCAAAGGAAGGATTTGGAGCTGTTGGAGTGTTCTAGGAAGACCACACAAGTGGTCGGAGAGGTGGAGTGCCTCTCTTAGAAATAAAGGCAGAGAGAGTGGGGCTTGTTAAGTCTGGAGAAGAGAATGCTCTGTGGAGACCTCACTGTGGCTTTACAGTACTTTGAGGGAGCTTATAATCAGGAGGTAGATCAACTTTTTATATGGACTGATAGTGATTGGTTACAGAGGAATGATTTTAAACTAAAAGAGGGTATACTTATGTTGGGTGGAAATCTTTTATTTAGAATGTGGTGAGACGCTGGCACAAGCTGTCTAGAGAGGCAGTGAGTGCCCCATCCCTGGAGGTGTTCAAGACCAGATTGGATGGGGCCGTGGGCAGCCTGATGTAGTGGTTGGCAACTTTGCCCATGGCAGGGGGGTTGTAACTAGATGATCTTTAATGTCTTTTCCAACTCATCATTTTATGATACATGACGGAAACAGGATTGCACCCTTTACACATGTTAATAACTCTTGTAGTATTGTCTTTGCTAATCAATTCCAAATCAGTGTAACAACCCTCTGCAAACTTGAGAGGGACAAAAAAGAGTATGAGGCATGTCTGAATGTGGCTACTCTTAGTGAAGACCTTTCCACTAAAATATTTTTGTGGTGGAACAGTGAGCAAAGAGAATCTAGGCATCTTCCCTACAGTGATAAAGAAAAAAATTGCCTCACACAGTTCATTATTGCTCAGGTTTTAAAGATACAGAGAAAGGATAATTCTTACTGAGATTTGCAGTAAGATGGATCTCCTCAGGCAACTTCAGGGCAAATTTTTTGAATGTTTGTTTGTATGTAACAATGGGAAAAATTGTAACAAAATCATTATTCAGTACAACAGTCCTAGTAAAGATGGGCTAGCCATTGACACATTCAGCCTGGACATCAGGGAAAATTTCTTTACTGTGGGCACAATCGAACACTGGAACAGGACTCCTAAAGAGCTGGTTGATGCCTGTCAGCATTCAAGAAACTTTTGGAAATAGCTTGCTTTAACTTTAGGTTAACCCTGAATTCAGACTGATGAACTAGATGATCTCTGAAGGACCATTCCTACTGAACAGTCAATAATCTACTAATCTATAATTTGGGAGACTAAATATTAGAGATTGTTTTTAATTTTGAGATACCAGGTACACATTTAGAGGAAATTTTGAGTTTGAAGTAAGTAGAGGCATGCTGCAACAAATCTCACTCTTTTTGTGGATAGTACTAAGATAAGTAGCTACTATTTCCTCAATGTCTCTGCTTCGTCTGTAGCTCAACATGTATTTTTAAACACTGAATTCCTGCTAGATTTACATAGTCCTTTCTGAGATATATATTAGCAGTGCTGACTTATTTACACAGTTAGGTACATAGTGAAACTTGTCTTTTGTCCTACCCTGGAGAAGTGAAATATGTGCTACTTTGCAGGCAGGGTTTTCCTGTAAAGGTCAGCTAAAATTGTAAAAGAAACCTTGGGGATTTTTTAAAGCTGGACATGGTATTACTTATCAAACTTTCTCTGCTTTTCATGAAAATCAGAGATTTGGTGATGTGAATGTTCAGCCACAGCAAAACATACTCTCTTGAGAGGTTGGTTATTCTGTCTCCAGAATGGTATAAGCCAGTAAGTCCTTAATGATATAGGGTGGGGAAAAGACCTATTAGGTTCATGCACAAGCTTATTGCCAGGTTTTAAAAATTAGGGAGAATCTGACTAAAATTAAAAGTCTTACTATTAGCATAGGAAGAGTGTAAGAGAAAAAAAATGACATTTCATTGAGTTGTTCTGTGTGTAATCTGCAGAATAATTGAGTACAACAGCAAAAGTTTGCTACCTCCTGCTGCTCCGGGACTTTTGAAAACAGAATGTATCAGGTAGGAATGCATTTGTGCACATCCTTCTGTAATATGGGAATCCTAATAATATTAAGGGAACATCTCAATAATATTTCACGCCTGGACTTTAATGTGAAATTCTTACTTTATATTTGTGCGAATCTTACCTCCAGGCTGCAGTGGAGCTTCAAAGCTCTTCAGAGACCAGGATAACAACTCAATGTGACATTTAAGAAAACTCCATATTACACTTGCTTATACAGTGAGTGGCAAGACACTAGCCTTTATGCCTTTTGTACGTTCTGAGTCACTTCTGTCTGCCTTTGAAATTGATGTTCATGAAATGAAAGATTAATGAGATCATTGCTAGCCATCTCTCATACAAATAATATTCAGCCTCTTGTATAGATATTTATTATTTCTGAAGTTCTTCATTCCTTCCTCTTTTGTTCTGAAAGAGGATCCAAAGTATAATTTCTATGTTTTGTGTAAGAGGACATTTTGCAGAAGAAAAGGAGAAAGGGAGAAAAGAGCATGGATAGGAGAGAATGAGACAAGGAAGGGAGAGAGAGAGAGGGAAGAAGCAAAGAAGGAAAAAAGATGATAGAAAAAATGAAAAAAGGAGAGAGAAGGAAGGGAGCATTATCTAACACATTTGACTCTGCAGGCCAAGTACGGGAAACTGGAGGGTCCAAAGTACCCTGCAAAACGATCAGCATTGCAAACTCATTGTTGATGTTAAAGTTGAATCCAGCTGTTTGTTATGGTTATGAAGGGAACTAGAATTCTGAAGCTCATAACTCATCTAGCTCCTTTTTCCTTAATTAACTACTTAACTAAAAAGTACCTGCTAAGTTGCCATGTGCAATTATTTTATTACTCAGATTTTCATTTGAAGTTTCTTGACATTATGGTATCCGAAAGACCATTGTTATCATGAGAAAGGAAATTAATCCATATCCCGTTTTTCCTTACTGCATAAAACTCTAAATCCTGTGCTTCTTTTCTCTCTCCTCTAGGAATTTCTGTGATACAAGACAGAGCATGCGTTAAAGCAGAAATATTTTAATGGACCATTGCATTCCTTACCAGAGGTTTCAGTGAGGGAAATAATTTTGCTTTGGTCACTGGTAAGAACAAAATGTACTAAGGGGCACAGATGTTTTTATATCTAAGTTACTATGTGCCTCTACAAAACCCAAGGCGGAGAAGTTTAAACTGGGAAGCCAAAAAGTATCTAGTTTAGAAGATTCAGTATTTAGAGCTTTTTGCTTTGGTTAAAGGATAGCAAAAAGTTCAGTGCCAACTTCAATTCAAATCTCAAAAGTGACCCACAGTCCCAACAAGCAACTGTTCTATGGTGAATTCCACTTCTATTTTGAGGGAGTGCTCTTTCTTTCTCTTCCTTTGAAAACAGAGTAAATAAAAAAGGGCAGGTAGTAATCAAGGAACAGTTATCTTCATAAAACAGTGATGCCTTGTGTTATTTATCAACACCTGTATGACTGTCATCATTGGTATAATCACACTGAGACATCTCACCATTAAACTGAATCAAGGAATAGTATATTTAATGTAATAGATATAGGGATAGTAGACAAAACTTACCTAGAATATTTAGAGAGGAATAGTAATTAGAAGCATCTTGAATCTACAACAGATTAAGGAAATGTAAGGAAGGAACTGTAGAGGGAAAATAAGTTGCAAATTTGAAAGTCAGGAGACTTTCAATATTAGAATATTAGAGTAGCGGGAAACTAATGATAAAGCTCTGAATGGGTCAGTCTCAACATTAGAGACTCATCATTCTATTTATTCTCAGCTCCTGTTATGAAATCCACTCAAATGGCTCTTGGAAACTGCAATGCTGATTGCTGGTTTGGTTTGGGGAAAATCTTGCTCACTGAGTTCATACTTGGAACATAGGAAAATCATTTCATAGCTAGCATGAAATAATATTTTTTACTAGCATTTGATATTTCTGTGGTCTATGGTCACAATGGAATTTTCTCCTCACAGTGGAATCAGGAACACATGACAAAACCAGAGTTAAGAATTAGGCTCAGGAAGAAAACAAGATAAATATCCCTGGCTGTACCCCTGTATCATAGGAAAGGAGATGACCTGAGGCAACCAAGTAAGATGAGCAGGTGGAAAGGGAAACAACTTGTAACTAGAGTACAAATGAGTTTGACTTAGTCTCTTTTAAATAGTTTGTGTGACCTCTAGTGGCCTTTGCTGCCTTTTGTGTCTCTGCGTCTTCAATTTGCAGAAATCACCTGGACCTGAGTGATAGGGGGGTGAAGGTTGGCTTTGACTACTCTTCTTCCTTTAAAAAAAGGCTAAAAATATTTTTAATTAAAATAAATATAGCAACTTCCCTTTTTTCTGGGTAACTGATCCCAGAACAGAATCACAGAATGGTTTATGTTGGAAGGGGCATCAGGAGATGATCTTGTCCAACTTCAGACCACAGTCAGCAAGAGCAGGTTGCACAGGTCTATATCCAAGTAGGTATTGAGTACCTCAGAGAATGCAGAATCCATAGCCTCTCTGGACAATCTGTTCCATTACTGAATCACTGGAAAAATCAGTCTTTTGTTTTGTTAATATCTAAAAGTAATTTCTTGCATTTCAATTTATAATAACTGTATGAATTCTTGTTCTCCTGCTGAATAAATCAAACAAGACCTAAGGTGAAAGATATTTTAGAACATGAAGGACTAATAAAATACATGATAGAGGCAAATTAAATGATTATAAAACTTACGTATTCCACATATTTTTGTAAGGCGTATTTTCCTCCTTCTTTCTCTTGTTCCAGAATTTCCATGGCCTCTAAGCCTTCTCACAGTCCTCACTCTTTGTTTCTTTGGCTATGGATTTGCTTCCTGTTGCTCTCAGGAGATCCCTTTCCTTTGCTTCTGCTGGCTGCTCCCAGGTTGCCCCTTCTCTCAAACTCTGTTGACCCCTCACGCTTTGTGGCATCTCTCCTTGCCGTGGGCACTATTACTCTTAGAAAAGTACAATCACCTCACCCTCTCTCCCAAAGGAAACCAGAACTTTAGCATCAAGGAAAAGCAGTCTTCTTCCCTGTCATTTATACATGTTCTTTTAATCGAATTATATATATATATATTTAAATACATATATATAAAATAATGCAGGACAAAAACAAATAAACATGATATCTTCCACCAGTACTATATATGCTAATTGTTGGGTATTGTTTCTAAACAATACTGCTAGCTTTCCAGTATGTTGGCAAGCTTAAGAAGGGATTTTTTCCAAGATCTCCAGTAAAAAAAAGGATGTATTATTCCAAATCAGAATGATTTCTTTTGTAGAGTGGTTCATTATGCTGCAAGTAGCAGATGGTAGGACTACTTGCCAAATAAAGTATACATAGCTGATGCAGGAAGGTATATTCTTCATTGCTCTTCGTATAATAATTACACGTTTAATCATTCTATCAGAAAAATATAGATGTTAATAGAATTAGCTTTTTAGCTCTTTTACTTTTCCTGTTATTATCTTGTCCTGATCTCACAGGTTATTCAAAGACAATAATAAAGATCATTACATACTATCATATCAATACATTATTATTTTGGAATTTATGTTACATTAAAAGTTTGAGTGATCTGGTTAAAGCAATAGGAAATCTGTAAGAAAAGCATAAAATATTACTATTATTTGTACTTTTTAACTGCTTCTAACCGAAGTTTGCCCTGCTAACAAAAAAATGAAAGATTTAATTCCCCAATGTACATCACTGTGTCACTAATTGTGACTGACTAAATAGCAAATATGAAGGGGAGAGTAGGATCAGACTGAAAAGCTGAAAAGCTTAGATGAATTTAGGCTTTCTTATATGTGTGAGCAGGATAATTTCCTTTACCCAACAAGTTTTTAGCAGTCACATAATACATGAAATGTAAAACAACGTTATTACAATCATTAATGTATATTTCAAATCACCAGCTATTGAGCTGGCCTGAGCATTTTTCAGTCATTAAGGGTGTTAGCTTTGACCCGTTTGGCCTTTGATTAATAATTTTGCAGTGCGATTGAACTCTGATATTCAGATGTTTGAGAAGACATAGCTGGTGCTGAGCAGATGGCATACATTGTGTATGGGAAGCTGGTATTGTTAGTTATGTTTGCACTGTGTTGCAATTAAATAAACACAGTATGTATATATTTATATATATATTATATATATATACATTTCTGATTTTATTTCCTAAAGAAAGAGCTGATTCCTCACTTGTCTGTGAGAAATAAGCTGTCATGCATTTTTAACATACAGTTTTTAATCTCTGCTCAGCAATAAAGACTGTTTATAAATGATATCTGCCATAAGGTAAGCAAAGATAATAGAACTGATTTGCACAAAGCATATGGACCCTTGGATTCATTTCCTTTTTTTATGTATTTCTTGTGTTTGCCTAAGACTTCTATTTATTGAGAGCTTAATAAAAAAAATTATTCTTAAAGACATCTCTTTAAATTGTGCACTGTCTCAGTTATTAATAGTGTGGTGCAGACATCTACTAAACTGTCCCCCAATATAATTTTAACAAAGAAAAAGCTAGCACAGATCTAGCCAATTATTGACTTAATTCTACCTTGTGAAACTTTAGCATCTTCATTTAATAGAAATGTACTATTAATGAAGATATGCAGTGCAAAACCAGCTTTTGATATCTCATATAATGGAGGAACATTTTTAATTTATAAGCCTTAAGATTGCATCTTTTTATTATGCCATTTTTCTTAAGTAGCATTATTGTTGAAGGGAGAATAATAAAGCTGAATTATTATAGTGGAAAATAAATCTATGAAATATCTTACTAAGTCTAGTCTCCTCCTAACTTCTACAAGAATTGATAACATCCAAACCTGTGATTCTAATATCTTCACAAAGTTGTTTTCAGCCCTGAATAACCTAAAATCTCTCTCAGGAAGGAGTCTGACTTCTGAATTTTCACCTGATATTAAGAGGCACTGTTCTCATTGAGCTCCCAATATTCAGATGAGGCATAAAACTTATGACTGGGATACATACAATTGTTTAAAATGTCATGACGCTTAGGTTTGAAAAATTTTAATGCGAATTTCTCTTGATATTAGATGTATGTTTTAAATACTGTTAAACTGATTCCATTAGAAATATAACTTAATGTTATACAATGGGAAAGGAGGAAATCAGAACAATCACTATAATTTCAATTAACTTGAGTAGTGTCAACAATCAAAACAGTGATTTGTAAGCACTTGGGAAGAACATGATAGATATTGGCCAACTTTGACCATCAGGCACAAATTTTGACAAGGCAATCTAATTTCTGTCTATGCTGTTGTAACAGTCGATACAGATGGAGAAGCAGTAGAAGTCATAAAATCTGTTTGCTCTGAAGCTTTTATCTCAGATGATATTTTCCTCAGTAAATTAGGGAAATAATGTAGAACAACTACTGTAAGGACAATACAAAAGTGATTCCAGAGTGGCATTATCAACGACTCATATTGTGCAAAGGGGTGTGAGGATGGGAGCTGTCATGAATTTAGTGATGTTTCATATTTATATAAATGGCACACAGACAACTTGAGGATAGTTCAGAAGGTTCTGAACATCTGAGTTCAGAAGCTTTTTACAGTAAAAAGAACTTTTTCAAACTGAATATGAAATTGAAGTTTTAGAATAAACAGGTAAAATGGATGTTAATGAGTAGTCAACCAATACAATATTAAACTGGAAGAATTGCATGGACTCAGAAAAGACATCTATGAAATACAGTAATAAAACTAATCACTTAAATATATGTTATATGTTATATACATATATATGTATATATGTTTAAAAAGCTGCTGTTAAGGAGTGAAACAGGAGCAACATGTTTGATACTCACACCAGAAGACAACATATATATATAAAAATAAAAACAATAGTAGATATAATTTACGTAGAATGTATAGTTACTGAAAATGGAATTTTGGGTCCCACAGACCAGACTTTCAAGCAATACTTGCCACATGAATCAAGTAGATCTGTTGTATGAGCTGAGCAGTCGTAAAAAGTGTAATGCTATAAAAGGAAGATGCTGAACTATAACAGCATTAAATTCAATATAATTCTGATTTTAGTAGTACTGGTGGTTTCTCAAGAATTTACAGAGCTTTGTTGTGATTTCACATTGAAAAGTGGAATGCTTCGACAGAGTCATCAGAAAGAAAAATAAAATGAAAAATGTTAGAAGCATGAACTACAAGAAATGATTACAAGATCTAGCCTTGCTTAGTCAAGAAATAAATGACAGAGGTTAGAAAAAGCAATAGTTTTTAGAATCTAAAAGTCTCTGCATAGACAAATAATGAATGCTGATTTGTTCTCCACGTTCAGGCTTAGTAGGATAAGGAAGAATGGATTTAAGTTTCAGTAAAGTCATAGACAAGGGGTTGGGAAATTTGAATAAAATATAGATGTGATTTCCTGAGAAGTGGTATTCATCAATAAATATAATTTATTGAACAGACATCTATCTGGAATGTATATGAAGTATGAGAGATAAGGATTAAAGGACTTACAAAATTCTCCCTACACGTATTTTCTATGATTCAGTAATTATATGTTTGAAGTTCTGTTTCAGGAATTTTAATCTAAGCACTAAATCTCAATAGCTGTACAGTAGTTCAGTTGTGACACTAATTATAACATTTCTGACAAAGCATCTTTGTTTGTTTTCTCATTGGAAGACGTTCCTTCAATGCTTGTTAGAATTTGCTACAGTATTCCTCAAAGGTTAGTTTGGGCAACATTCATCCCAGGCCATTATCATTCCAAAGTGCTGATTAATGTCATGCCTGGTCTCAGTTAAAAGCTGGTAATGAATGGCAGGGTATTTTTTTTTTCTATCTGTAACCTAGAATTAAGTATGCTTTCTAGTTTACTAGCTGATATCAAATGAAAGATTTTGTTTGTCAGTACACTACACATTGGAATGTACACATTTAATCATTACATGAAGAAAAAAACACATTACTTGTAAAATAGCTCAAGAGTTTACAGACAATTCAGGAACAGATCAATTTGCATTTCCAAAGAATTAAGTCTACAATTTAATAGTAAGCATGTCAAAACAATTTCCTAGATGATTATAGATGAACAAACATTTGATAAGAGAACATGGAACAGTTTCTCCTGGAAGCCATGCTATGGCATGTGGAAGCTAAGGAAGAGATGCAAGACACCCATCTTGGCATCACAAGGGGCAAGTCGTGCCTAACCAACCTATTGGCCTTCTATGGTAGTGTAACTGCGTCAACATCAACAGACAAGGGAAGAGCCACTGATGTCATGTATCTGAATTTCAGTAAGGTCTTTGACATGGTCCTCCACAACATCCTTCTCTCAAAATTGGAAAGATATGGATTTGATGGGTGGACTTCTTGATGGACAAAGAACTGGTTATGATACCCATAGTATGTCAGTTTCAAAGATTGCTCGTGAAACTTTTGTTGTGGAGGGAGAATTCTGATCAGGAACTCACCCAATCCAGTAAAATGCATTATATTTTGAGGAAGAATTCCTCAATGTGATCGCTCAAAAATTCTACAGAACTAGAGTTAATAAAAAGTGACAACAGGGAAAAGAAGTATGAAGACAAACAGACAGGGACTTCTAATACTTCTTATTACTTGGCATTCCATGTCTTCCACATACAAACTATGTGAAAACTAAGCAGAAGGGAGATTACAGAGGTACCAAAAGAAGTTGCTAGAAAGAATTTTTCTTTGAGAAGAGCAAAACAGTTAACACAGCTAACAGCTGCAGTAGCGTGGGTTAAATTACTGAAGGTGTATTTGTATGCCAGATTTAAAATTCTGTTTATTGAAGTTTAAAAAAATTTAAAGAACAAAATGGCAGAATAATTTCATAAACCGGGGCACTGCTTTCATTTCTCCAATGATCAAATGAAAGAACTTGAAGTTGTTTTCAAAAAACAGATTTTTAATACAGCAAAAAAGAAACTCCCAGACTCACTAGTTGTCATCCATATATCCTTTCTCTTTTATTCTTGAACGTGACTTTTTTTCAGGACATATCTTTTTAAGCTTGGAGAATTGTGTTTTTAACTAGTGGAAGAATGCATTCTAGTCACATTTTTATGATGTTACATTGCATCTACATAAAACTATTAGCCATTTTAGGTCATTTGTCAATTTATCTGACAAGAGTTCTTAATAGTTTATTTTCTAAAGCTTTGCTCAATCTCAGCTTCACAGAATCACAGAATTGCAGTGATTGGAAGAGATTTCAAAAGATCATGTTGTCCAGTCGTCCTGCTAAAGCAGCTTCCCTACAATAGGTCACACAGGTTAGTGGCCAGGTGGGTCTTGAGTATATCTCCACAGAAAGAGACTCCACAACATCTCTGGGCAACCTGTTCCAGTGCTCTGTCATCCTTACTGTGGAAAAGTTCCTTCGGATATTGGTGCAGAACTTCCTATGCTCAAGTTTATGGCTGTTTCCCCTTGTTCTGTCCCCAAAGACTGCTGAAAAGGGGTTGGCGATGTCTCTTTGACTCCCACAATTAAGATAATTATAAACATTAATCAATATGCTTGTATGGAACTTCCTATGTTCATGTTTTAGGCCACTACTCCTTGTCATATTGCTACGCACCACTGAGAAGAGCTTGGCCTCATTCATTTGCCTCTCACATCCCTTTAGATATTTGTAAATATTAATCAGATCCCCTCTCAGTCTTCTTTTTCCCAGGCTGAATAGACCCTTGTTATTCAATCTTCTCTCACACGGGACATGCTCCAGGCCCTTTATCATCTTTGTAGCCCTCCACTGAACTCCTTCTAGGAGATCCCTGACTTTTTGGAACTGGGGAACCTAGAACTAGACACAGTAGTCTAAATTTTGCCTTTCTGGGGCAAAGTAAAGGGAGAGGATCACCTCCCTCAACCTGCTCTCCATGCTCTTTTTAACACACCCCAGGGTACCTTTGGCCTTCTTGGTTATAAGGGCACGCTGCTGGCTCATGGCCAACCTGTTGTCTACCAGAACACACAGGTGCTTCTCCACAGAGATCCTCTCCAGCAGATGATCCCCTAACCTGTACTAATGCAGTTTTTCCTTGTTTTTCCTCCTCAGGTGCAAGACTCTGCACTTGCTCTCATTAATTGTCATTGGTTTCCTCTGTGCCTAACTCTCCAGTCTAGGTGTTGTCGAATGGCAGCACAGCCTTCAGGTGTTTCAGCCACTCATCCCAGCTTTATATCATCAGCGAGTTGCTGAGGGTGGACTGCCTTCATTCTGATCATTGATGAAGATGCTGAACAAGACCAGACCCAGAACCAACCCCTGGGGAGCCCCATTAGTGTGTAGGAAAGTTTGTTTTTAAAAAGACAAGAAGAAAAAATGTCAATTAATACATTCTAGATTTAAGTAATGGGATCTAGGCTATACCATTTTAAGAATCCAAGGAAACCTATTTTAGCAATTAAAATATGAAATGTGTCTACACAACAGTTATGTACTAAAACATTCAATTTAAAGATGATATAATTATTTTAATATAAACTGATTCACTGAGTTTTTCACTTAGAGAGCAATATGTCAATACACTCCTTAATTACACAATTATTTTTAATATTAGTATAGTTGTAAATTCAGAATCTGTACAGAAAAAAAAAAAAAAAAAGCAACCAGAATATGTGAATAAGAAATTAGGGAAGTCTTACAAGATGTAATTTCATTAGGGTAGCTAACCATCATACCAAGAAGTAAAGTGTCTTCTAAAATGGAATTGGCAGGTTATAAAGATTTCTGAGAAACAAATTTTCCCTATCTAATTTAATTCTGCTGAATCACTATAGGCTCACTTACTTGCTTTGGCATGGGTTCCCACAGAATATTTTCTTTAAAACTTTATTTAGATGAATTTTAATTGTAGAGCAATAATAGTAGAAAACTAACTGAAAATAAAATTATAAAATCCAAATACATTATCAAAATTTTAATTATGTTTTTAAATATTTTAGATCATTTTATAGGCATGCCTACAGCTTAGATAACACTTGTGAAACTTGAATAGATTTTTTTGTTCATATTCAAAATACAAGTCACTAAAGTAGATTAGAGAGAATGTACAAGGACTCTATTACAAAATCTTTAATATACATGCTGTCTGTTTTATCCCATTGGCCAGTAATATGGTTACTGCTAACAACAAAGCATAGAATGTGTGAGACCTCAGGACTACAGCTTGTCAAGCTTATTTTGTCTGATCTTGCCTTGATATGCCTGGCATTTTACTTTGACTTCTTTAATTGTAACAATATTTTTCTCTCACGGCTGGGTGACCATGCCTAATCTGACTTAATACTGCTTTTCTTCTTACAATGTAACCATAATTTTACATATGTAATTGCAATAAGTAGTTATTCTGTATGGAATGAGATATTAGTGATTCTAAATAACGAAGAAATGAAAGGAGAAGATAATACGTTAGTTGAAAGGGACATTCTATGATCAAATCTATCTCCCTGACCTCTTTGGGCTACCCAAAATATCAAAGTGTATTAATGAGAGCATTGTCCAAAAGTCTGTTGAACACTTACAGTCATGAGACATCAACCACCTCTCTAGGGAGCTTTTTTGCAGTGTTTGACCACCCTCATAGTGCAGAAAATTTTCCTAATGTCCAATCTGACCCTCCCATGGTGCAACTTTGGGACATTCCTGCAGGTCTTGACATCATCTCCAGGAGCAGAGTCCAGCACTTCCCTCTGTGCATCTCTACCTCAGGAAGTTGAAGAAAGCAATGAGGTTGCCTCTCAGCCTTCAGGTCTGTCAGACCAGGAGTACTCAGCCTCTCCTCATAGGACATGCTTTCTATCCCACTTACTGTTCATACATACATATATGGTGAAATATTACAGAAGAACAGGATGCAGTATAGAGGAATAAAGGGTGAATAAGCAACTGGAACAGGTTGCCTGGAGAGGCAGTGGCATCTCTTTCCTTGAAGATATTCAAAAGCCATCTGGACACAATTCTGGACCTTTCTGTGATTTTATGAATCTGTGAAAGGCATACATGGTAAGAGATGGGTCACAGGTTAGCACTGAAGAGACCATGGCTATAAATAATTAATGAATGATCAGTTAAAGAAATGCAAATATGAACAACATTGTTTTCAGAAATATCAAAAGGTACTTGTAAGTAGTAAATTTGGACATAACGTAGACTTACAGAATCATAAAGAAAAAACATGTTACAAAATATTATTAGTAAGCATACTGAAGTGACACCAGCAGATCCTAATGTGAGGAAGAAAAATATGTAGTGTTAATACCATAGTCCTCTCTGTGAAGGATTTGGGATCCAAGTGATTTGCCATATAATATCACATATAATATACACAAAAGGCAATAGAAAGATGTGCCTAACACCAGAAGAATGGATAGTAGCTTAGGAAGTGTCTGCAACAATTCTAGCTCTATTATTATTGAGGGTGTTCTGGTTTGGCTCTGGTTTGGTTGGTTTGGGGTTTTTGGGTTTTATTTTTGGAAGGGTGATTGTATAATGGTATCCTTTTATTGTTGTTCCTTATTTTCTCTCTCTCTCTCTCTCTCTCTTTTTTTAATTAACTTGTTACAGTTAGATATTTACTAACTCTTTACTTAAACAGGATTTCAGTTATACTAACAATGATCTCCTAGTTTCACAGGTAATTGTTGCTTCCATTCTGCGCACAATCATTTTAAGCAGAAGTTACAATATTGTAGATATATAATTCCACTGCAGCGTGGAACCTTTACTGAGATCCTATGGAGTACATATATCAGGTTAAAGAAGTCTCTTTGCTAAAATGGTAAACTAGAATCTTATCTCCTAAAATGTCTCTAGATTAATCTCATGGTTTTCAGTACAGATCACACGTATAAGGTGAAGTAATGAAAATGCCTAGCTTTTATATAGTGCTTATGTCAAGCAGGTCAGTAAAGAATACATCATTTGCCCCTTATAAGCAAGAATCAACAGGCATGCAGACTTGGAATCATTAGCATTTTGGTGCCAGAATTTCTATTTTCTATGCACTACCTGACACTAAAGGTTAGAATTTTATAGATATTTTGCAGAAGAAACCATAACTGAATTTGATGGTTTTTCATGTAAGTTTTTCTAATCTGACAGTGAAGTTATCATATTTTTGGCTATAGATATGCTACTACATTCAGGATTCAGTCCAGAGCTTGCTGAATTTGTTGAAATTTCTCTCAAGAAGTAAGTAATGTGATCAACAGACCATACCATCTCTTTAAAACTCCCATGCAATCCTCATCTTTGTTAAAAATAGATACATTCAAGTATTCTTAAAGGATGTGGATTTCCTATTAAAAATATTAATAGAAATTATTGAATAATATGTAAAGGAAGACTTTGGCATGAAATCTGATTCCTTTACAAATTCTAAAAGCTTTGGCTTTTGTGCTTTATTTATGATCCTAATTTTGTTGTTGTTGTTGTTGCTGGTTTTTTTTAAAGAATGAAATGCATGTAGTTCATGAACAGAAACTGAAGAATACAGAGCTAAACTCATAAACCAGGTTTAAGTTTCATCTATGCTGTTCACATTGCCCAAAGGGCTTGTAAACATATTACAGGTTGCTCAGTAGTGATCCTTACGCTGATACACGTGTCAAATTGAAGGCTAGAGACACACAAGGCAAGCAGTATGACACTGAGCAGAGGTGTCAGACACTCTTACAGTCCATCATGTTGTTGTAACCCTCCCCTTTCTTGGCACCTGCCTTAGTGCTCCACATCCGCTGTGCACATTGGACTGCCTGCAAACTGCTCTGGGGTCACCATCAGAAGATTGAAATGATCAGACATTTTTCCTCTCCCCTCTTGCACAGCTGCACTGTAAATGGAAAAATATGAGACACACTCCCCATGATCTGCTCCAGCCAGGGCAGTCAAGCAAGAAAAATGAAAGGAAAAAACCTGCAAGCAAATCCAAGAGAGCATTACCAAAAACCTGTCAGGGCTGGGAGCAGCCATTAAACAAAAGGACTGGAATTTATCATGACTAATAGACCTTTCTAAAGTGGAATGTTGCTGAAACTCAAGTTTTGAACAATTACTGGAAACACCTTGAGAATAAAGTTGTGATGGTCATAACGTTCATTAGAAAACAAAATATTTTATAGCAAGCAATAAATTTGAACACAAGGATATCCATTTACCCAGGTTTATACTACTCTGTACTCAACAGGGTAATGCTGCTAGTGTCTTACTCATAACTTTTCTGTTTTCTGCAGCTATTTCAATCTCAGTCTTCGGTAAAACCCAAATGAGTGTCTGTCA
Organism: Lagopus leucura; assembly: GCF_019238085.1. Taxonomy (NCBI): domain Eukaryota; kingdom Metazoa; phylum Chordata; class Aves; order Galliformes; family Phasianidae; genus Lagopus; species Lagopus leucura. The sequence continues at coordinate 25,258,400 of NW_024962250.1, read as the reverse complement.
CTTTTTACAATCAATGTAGTAGAAGTGCTCATCTGACAGTCCATTTCTCTACAATTTGAAATTAAGATCAGCCTTTGAAACTGAAAAACCGTGTCTCTTGATAAAATTATGTTGAACTACTGGGGCTTGCAGAAATTTTCTTCAAACAATTTATCTTGCATAACAAGGCAGAGAAATATTTGTTTTGATCTTTTTCTTTGTTGTTTTGAAAAATATGCAGACATTGATATTAGCAGGAGGAAAAAAAAAGGAGTAATTCTAATTTAGGAAATACAGGGTTGGAAAACGTAAATATCCAATATTTTATCTCCTCAATCTAGACATAAAATAAATCAGTAGTCTATTACTTCATACCTTTAAATAATCAGCTAATGTAATTAAATCCCTTTGATTGAAAATGTTTCTCAGATACAGATCTTTTGTATATTTACCAAACAGAATCTAAATACCCCAGATTTGTACCATTTTTTTTTTTTTTGTTTGGATCTATATTTATTCAAAATCCATTTTGTAAAAATACAGTTTGTGTATTCCAAATTCTATTTTCTCTTTTTTTATTTTTTTTTTCCTCACAAATGTTGCATTAGCTCTGATGCACAGAGTAGACCATTACAGAAAATATAAGAATTAGAAGGAAATTTTTTACTCACATATAATTTCATTTACAGGTAGGAATGAACTGTAGCTGGAAAATAATTAAGTTCTAGGAAGACCAGCATTTTGCATACTTTTCTATTTCTGAATATGAGAAATTTAGAAATACATATGCAATCCTGTGTGTAAAAAAATAAAGTCTCATAATGAAAAAATTTGATATTGCAAAGACACGTGTTTTAAAGTGGAGAGCACCAGATTCACAGCTCTTCATGAAATACCCTTGTTTAGAGGATCAGAGCGAGGTATGGGACTTAAGAGAGTTTTCTTTGTAGGCTACCATGTGATTAAATGTACAGTCATTGACTCTGGCCCAGTAGCTCCTGCTCCCAGACATAGAATTGGATGTGTCATAGTTTAATATAATAACAGTCAGGATACCTAATGTGCATAGGAATAATTGAAGCAATTGGAAGCCTTCTGAATTTCATTTCAGCACTCCAGTGCTGAAGGGAAATATCAGGGAACAAAGAAAGAGGTGCAAAGGCTGTACTGGAATGTGATAATCCTTGCATATTTGCTCAAATAGAGAACCTCCCAAATTGTACACTGGAAGAAGATTTCATAGAATATACTTGCAAATTTCTAAGTCTTCCTGGAATAGTATACTAGCTGTGTGGTTCATCTCATCAAGATATTTTTTCAACATAAGGATAATAGGTGACTACAAGAGGTGGGTAATGGGGAACACTGACCATATGTATTGCTAGATCCAAATACACCCCACAGGCATGAGAACATCCCTTATTTTGGACTTCCCACAATAATTCAGTTTAATAAAAGTTCTATGTGATGCAGAAAGTGAAGAATGAGTTGAAAGACAGTTCATGTGAGAAGGAAAAATTGTTAAGATCAGGGAAAAATATGTCACAGAAAAGGAAAATACACAGAAATATTCAACACCAACACTAACAATGTGGAGACATCTGAATCATTCTCTGCTTGTTCATATATATTTTTAGTTATACACTGTCTTTTCCTACATTCTCCTCTATCTGCAGTTCAACAGCCACACACTCCTGCTGTAAACTGATTTGTCAGCTGTGCTTTGTGTACTGGAAAGTATATTTCAGCAAGTGCAAAGTATCCCTTCCAGAAGCTGTGTTCATCTTCTTTGTATTATTTAAGTTTTAATGCACATACTACCAAGGCACATACATTATTGAAAAGATGTTCTCACCAACACTGACAACACAGTTCTTTAAACAACAACAACAAAAAAAAAAAACAAAAAAAACAAAAAAAAACCCAACAAAAATAAACCAACCCAAACAAACAAACAAAAATAATTCATGATATTCTACATCTTGCTTTCTCTAAGAAGCTTAAGTGAAACAGAATTAATGCACAAATCCAGAACAAAAGATCAGTACAGGATTTAACATAAACCAATTTGTACTTGTATACAGACATACATAGCATATGCATGTATATGTTTTTATATTTATGTCTGTGTATCTAAATAATACATAAAATAGTGTGCTTGTATGTATGTTTGTGTGCATATTTTAACATATGTGCAAAAATTTTGAGTGTTGCAGTTGTAAGATAAAGGGCAAATCCCAAAACTGCAGTCAATTGAAACACAGCTTTTTTTTTTTTTTTTTTTTTCCTTTTTCTTCTTTTTTAAGTCTTAAATACAAACAGTTTTAAATGTTGTTATCTTGCAAGTCAGCAAGCAGTTATCTATCCTCTAAGCCAATTGTGCCAGAAAAAAAATTGACATGGTATAGTAAAAGCGACATTAAGACAAGGGAAGTTGAGGGTTGGTACCTCTGTGTATTTTATAGTCTGAATCCAGAACTTATAGGGAATGATAATTAAAAGACTACAAAAAAAAGTTAAACTCAAATCCTTCCCTGCATTGATAGGCCCTCTGTTGCAGGCCTCTGAGAGGATGAAGTGAAGGTACCTTCATGGGGTACTGTACAAAACAAAGATCCTGCATAATGTTGAATAAGATCTGTAATTTCCTGCATCCTCTCATGAAATATTCCAGTTCCACTCTGCCATCTTCTTGAGTCAGCAAGGAAAAATGACAAGACTCCAGTTACTTCCCTCCTTTTCAGGACACTTCGTTTTCTGAGAGACATCTAAGTGAACCAGCTGACTTAACTCAGAAGCCAATTTGTTGTATCTGATTGAGGAAGAAGAGATACTGGTCCCATTCTCTTCGTGCAGTTACTGGTAATAGTCTGCAATAACCAAAACCTACAAACATAAAATTCCTATAGCCACAAATCCTAGATTACTCAGATTTCAGAGAAAAACTTTCTAGCTGTAACAAAATGCTGAAAAGATAATGAATTTAACCTAAAATTTATAGAAAAACTCCTTGAAATTTTTTTTCCTTAACTTGATCTTCTTATATTTTAATTCTTCTGCTAGGAAGACGGTTGCTATAATGTTAACAGAAATGCATTTTACTTACCCTAATGACTCTATTCCATTTTCCACTTGTTCTTAATTTTGACTTGTACAGAAGAATGCCAAAACCAAAGCAGAAAGATATAGAATTATAGTTAACTGTAAATTTGCCATGAAAGCAGGTATCACATAAAGACAGTAGACTATTCCTCAAAATTTTCACAGATGACAAAGTATTTCAGTGCAGTGGGAGCTCTCCAAACAAACATCATGACCAATTAGATCTGAGAAAACCATGAACCTGATATTACTCTCTGTAATCAGGCAAAAAAGAAATGATTGTCTTCAAGATACACAATGAAAATGTGAGTGAAAAGCTGCATAGTCGTATTGTTTGTGAATAACAAATAAAATGCATGCTTAGTAGGGATATTTAATACTTTAATACCTTTAAGGTTTTTTTAAGTACTCAATCACATAATATCAGAATTACTGTGATAATTTAGAATATCTCCCCTTTCTCCATGTATTTACCTTTTGAAGTCACACATGCTTGTCATCAGCTAGGAGTAGTGGCTAGTATTGGTGAGAAATTATTTTTTGAAAAACAATAGAGTTAATTTTTTTTTTCTTTTTTTTTTTTTTTTTTTTTCAGTCCTTACCTATAAAGAAACACTAACTCTCTGCTTGAAGAAATTACATTTGCATTAAAATGTGCTACGGTATTTGACTTCACACCAACTCTCAAGTTTTCTTAACATGTTTCTTTAATCAGGAAAATTCTTAACATTTGCATTGTAAGTCAGAGAACAATGAATTACACATTGGTTTCTGAACTGTGAATGCACAAACAAGTTTGTGAAGGCATACGAGATTAGCTTTACAAGAGTGTCATCTAAATCATACGACTTTAAGGCCAAGGCAAAGCTTTAAATTCAGGTGAGTGGGTTAGAAATTTGGAAGGCCTTATAACTAGAAATATAAAGCTATTCCAGTTTGTTAGTCATCTTTTCAAATACTACTGAAGTTTTGAGAAAGCATTGTGAATTTCCTGTAAATAGGAATTTTATTGCATTTCTTTTGAATCTGTTCATTTAAAGGGGCTATAGGCATTTTTGAGAATGTACTTGTTTTGGAATATTGTATATTTATTAGAAGAGGATCTGATCTGAAAAGTTCAAAAAATTGCAGAGGAAATATAAAATTATGTGAAAGGGCATGTGAGTCTTTCTTCATGTCCAAAAAAATGTCAATAAAAAGGACTATTACTGTTTCCTATACATCATTACTACTATATATCATCTTCAGAGAAAATAATGTTTTTCCTTTATCAGCAATTTGTTTTAAAGTATAAAAACTAGGTCATTTCATTCTTTAAATATATTCTTCAAATACCTATCACAAAAAATTTTTTTATCTGTGTGATTATCTGCTCAAAATTTATGAGTTAAAATAATTATTTCAGTTGAGGAATTCAACATTTTCATTGTATATTTCTGGCAATTGTGCTTTTCAAGAATAGTCATGTTCATTTTAGGACATGGACTGTTATTCATCACAGAAACATCTTGCTTTTGTGCAGAGAATGTTAAAGCTGTAAATACACCAGTTCGAGTCAGATTTTCCATGACAGTTTCTACATCTTCAAGTTATTCCACAATTAGAAAAACAGTATAGTGTAATCAGCATGATTTTCGTTCTTCTGTCTGCTTTCTACATTTGAATAGACCCAATGCACAGGGTCAAGACTGTTCTTACTCTACACGAGATGCCCCTCAGTGTATCTATAATATAAACTTTAAATGAATAAAACTTCTAATGCAAATTCATGCATGCATTTTTGCAGTTACTTATGTTATCGTATGTATGGAGTTCTAAGCAGAAAATATGCATACTTGTATGTAAAAAATCTTCTTGCCATGCTCAGTGACCTTTTTGAGAATTTTAAAAGCTTATACATCTGTGTCTTTGTAATGAACACTGTTGCTCTGTTTTATATTATTATTTTACCTCAGTTTCTGTGAAGTATTTGCATTTCATTTCACCACTACCTTTTCGTAACAGATTCCAAGTTTATAAAGCTTAGGCCTACTGTTTTACTTGGTTATTTCTTGGACACCACTCAGTGTAACATTATATAGTGTATCATACTGGATGTTTTCAATAATCTTTCTGATATATGTTTTGTTCCTATAAATATTTGGATTATAATTGAAATCATTGGAGCAGGATTCCACTATAAGTGTTCTAGCTTGTTTTAAGATTGCAAATTATTTTTAAATTGTCACCACATTTCATTTGAGTCTTCACTGACAGTGGAGTTTCAAGTAGAATGAAAATATTTATTTCATACTTTTATGACTAAACACACCCTTTCCTTATGGCGCCATTCCTTGTCTATATAGAAGTATTCACTTTAAAATGAAATATTGAATAATATTGAGTGAAAATTATTGAAAAATACTCTTCCTTGTACTTACTTTGAGAGCTTCTTGAGGCTAAATCCTTGGGAAAACCCTTGGAATTAAAGCACAGATAACTGAGCTTACAAATAAATAGATATAATTATAGTTCCCTATTAAGAGAAATCAGTAGTGTGGACTACTAAAATATTAACTGATGAGGCAATCAGTGGTCTTTTTTTGCCTTACTTTTCTTCTTTTTTTTTTCTTTTTGAAGAAGGGAATATAAAATCATTGCTTTTTTTTTTTTTTTTTTTTTTTTTTTTTTTTTACAGAATACCTAAATGGCCACCAGTGCTTATATATTTCTGTTACTTCTATTCTTTACCTTCCCATGGTAAGAAAAGATAACTTAGGTACCAGTCTACCTCAGAGGAAATACCAAGTTCAGGAAGTGTAGTGAGTGATGGAGGAAGTGGTGTACATGTAGATGTATCGTACAGCATCTATTGGTAGTCTTCCATGTCTTTCAGGGTTAAGACAGAGAATGAGATAATTCACATAAGAATTTTGACATTCGTCAATGTTACACTCCTAAACTCTAAAGCAACACAGCTTGTAACATTCAATATTTCAGGTTCTGTCTAAGTCAAAATTTAGTTACTGTATATGTAACTATTCTTTCCCATGTACCTAAAGCATAACTTTATACATGCTGCATATAATGCCAAATATTAGGTAGAAGGTATACAACAATTTATTAAGGCTTATGTCTGAAAAATTCTGAAAATTCAAGAAAAATTTTGAAGGGAGAATTGTAAAGAAAATCACATCTCATTTCAAGGAAAGAATAAATAGGCAAAATATAGATTTAAGACTGTCAATGATGAATGTCAAGTGTGTTTACCGAATGACTATGCATATAATGAGTCCTAGCTTCCACATGTAATTATTTGTTGTAGATGTGTATAGTTGCTTAACTGTCCCCATCAATTGGAAATACTGTATTACAATCTGATCTTTACACCCATTTCTTATATGCATATCAAAATGAGGTAACCCTATTACCATTAAATCCGAGAAATGGAAGTAACAAATTATTTTTAACAGACAGAAGATAAAAATATTCATCCTTTAGCATCTGAAAAGCATGGGCATACAATAAAACATTTGAAAAAAATGTTCCAGGAATGAAAGAACAGAATTTTTGTTTTTCTATTTCCCCTCTCAGATGCTCACATTCTTAATCAACTTGTTCATATAAATACAGCAGGATTGATGTTATTGTTTTTTAAGTAACTTTTTACTGAATATGTCAACAAGATAGTATATAGTGTATAGCGAGGTTTTGAAGTTAACAATGCGTGCAACATGGCATATTGCAGAAAACAGATAATGCAGACTTCAAATCATCTAATTTTCTATGTTAAAGACAGAAAATATACCATACACAGAACAGAATCATGTATGCATGTCGCAGTTAAAATCAGTTTTTTGAAAGATCATCTTCAGATATCTGGGACCAAGTGATCATAGCAATTTATTTAGTGGCTTGTTTCTGAGAGGATCAGCAGTCAGTTGTCATTGGGCACAAGTCCTACATAGTCCCTGTATAATAAAAGCTTGTCAGATCACTTTTGGACAAGTTTTGCAGAAGAAATACTAGCCAGTGTTCTTTAAAAGAGCAAGGCATCCTATGCTTTACTTAAGTTTAATGCCAAATAGTTTGACTCTGCCTGTATTATCATTTGAGATAGAGAGTGCCCAGTTCAGTAGACTTCAGGGGAGGGGTAATCATCAGCTTCCTAGGATTATATCTGTGGAAGAGAGCACCAGGCATTATTTAAAGAGGCTTAAAGCCAGTAATGCCTGGGTTTGGCACTCATTTCTTTTTTTTTTTCTTTTTTCTTTTTTTTTTTTTTGTCATTTGTTTTCCCACTGAGTAAAACAATTATTCTCATGCGCTAAAGAAAAAAAATATATATATCTCCATGTTATAATTTATGGTGAAGAAGTACTATAGATGGGGATTAACCACTTCACTGTCAAAATCTGAGGCAATTTTCCTTTCAATATCATCAATAAAGTGCCTTATGTAGACCCTTCTTAAAATATAATATGCATAAAGTTATTTTCCTTGTAAAATTAAAATCAATACTTTTCTTAGAGGAAGAAATTTCTCTCTTAAAAAGAGAAAATGATTGAGAGAAAAGATATAGTTGAACTACTCTAGTAGAAGATAGCATAAGCTATTTAATTTTTTTTAACATCACATTCATTGTATTTTTTTATTGGCTTACAGAAAAAATCGCTAATATTTGAAGTCAGTACTAAACCAATGTCTAAATATTCTTGTGAAGAAATTCAATAATAGTTTCCAGTAAAAACTTTTTAATGAAAAGTCCATGCATGCCTCAGATATGCTTTTTGTTTGTTTGTTTTTTATTTTTTGGGGCTTTTTTTTGCTAACAAACTACATGCAAGGGACATTTGTCATAATGATAGAATCTATGAAAACAAGGACCTGTTTGTAAATAAATCTTCAAAAGGAACTGTAGCACTGAACAAAGTTGTGTTGAGATACCAGTTTAACATAATTTCACTTAAACTTTTTTTATTCCACTCATCAATGTTATCTGTACACTTAGGTCAATTACTAGCAGTTAACAATGGACAATGGGTGAGATGTTTTCTGTAACCATTCATTTGTCCCCACATTCAATGAACACTTACAAATAAGGATAAAGAATTCATCACTTTTGAGTTTCTAATGAGTTGTATGTGTACACATTTGGGATTTCTGCTCTATAGTTCCCTTAACTAGCATCTGTGGTCAGACATTTCTACTAAGTGAAGATGGCCCCACTTTCACAAGCCTAAGGAAAAAGGTTACTCCAAAAGATCATTGTCCACTTTTACCTCTGATTTTTTTTTTCCCCAAATCTAATGAAAACTCCTCAATATTCTTATCCAGATGATAGAAAATGAAGAGTGTGTGGCTGACACTTTGAAAAGTCCCCAGCTCTGCTGTAGGCTGAAATACATGAATTGTTCTGCAGCTGGAAAGCAATTACAATAGGAAGAAACACTCTTCAAATTAAATGTATGTCTTATTAGATTATTAAGAGTACAATTGTGAATTTTCTTAAGTAGTTCTCCCATGGCAATCCTTGAATTTTGTTGTAAGTAGCTTTCTGATTTTTTTCTGAAGTGTACTTAATGAAAAGAATCTTTGTCAGTATCCCTTATCATTATATATTTTCTTCTTCAAACAGAAAAGAAGCTTAAACTACACTATCTTTAATATTACTTTGATTTTTTATCTAGGCAAGCCAGTTATACTCTGCACACATATATATACATTTCATCATCTGGGATCAAACCACACATTTTATGAATGTCTTCAATTTCTATCTTATTGGAACAGTGACCACATTTGTTGTCATTTTTTGGGCTTGTTTGCCACATTTTGGGCTTGTAATTTTTCACTTAGAGTAAAGCTGAATTCCCTGAATAAGAAATTTGCTACAAGTAAGGTGCCTAGCTCATCCTAAAACTATGGTATCCTGAGGCCTACAACAAAAGATGTTCAAAAAGGAGGATAAAGATTCCTCTAGCATCAGTCATCCAAGTATGAAAGGCTAGCATGTGCATACATTCAAAAGATGCCTTTTGAAATCAAACTTACTGCTTGTTATTTCTGTGAAATCATATGCTACATCCATACCCAGTAGGAATTCCAGTCTACTTAATCTGAAACTCTTACATGTCCATCATGCAATGGAAGTGTGCAGAAGCACAACTATTTGCTGCTTGTCGTTTGGGCTTTGGCAGCTAAAACATATTAAACAAACCAAATGTATCAACCTTCTCATCATAATCTTGAGCAAATAGGTCATAGAGAAAAGACTTTGCATAGACATTTCTATCTAGAATTATACCATTTGAAGTCATATGGCAGGCTTTATTCAGCAAAATTTCAGTGACTTTACTATTATAGTAGCCACACAGGTTGCCTAAAATACCTGTTATAGCTGGAGAAAATAGCAAATAAACAGAATATAGAGTGTATGTAAGAATGTAGAATATAGAATTTCAAACTGCAGTTATAAAAGGTGTGAGGGTGAGGATGCAGTTCCTTACATAATGATTGTACTTTGCCATCGATCATAACTGGATTCATTTTTCACTTTCAGAAAATGAATGTTATCATCCAATTTGAATTTGAGAAAATGCACACTCATAGACTGCTGGGTTTCAAGAACAGATTGACTGAAATGAGCAAAGGAAAGGATTAAAACCCTCTTTCCCAACATAAAAAACCTCATAAAATGAAAAGTCTAAGCACTGCACAGCAAAAGCGCTCCAGCTTTTATTTCTGATTCACTTATTTGTCCCTAGATAGTCACTGCAAAAAAAAAATTCTCTTTCGCTCCCTACTCCATAAAAAAAAAAAAAAAAAAAATAATAATAATAATAATAATAATAATTGCTTCTCTTTCTTCTCCTTGTTGTGAATTTTTGCTTGTCCCCAAGCTCAGGAGAAAGTAAGTTACATTTAAAAGAAAAAGAAGGAAAGGGAGAAGGGGGAAGGGGGAAGGGAGAAGGGAGAAGGGAGAAGGGAGAAGGGAGAAGGGAGGAGGGAGGAGGGAGGAGGGAGAAGGGAGAAGGGGGAAGGGAGAAGGGAGAAGGGAGAAGGGGGAAGGGAAGGGAAGGGAAGGGAAGGGAAGGGAAGGGAAGGGAAGGGAAGGGAAGGGAAGAATTAAGTTCTACCACTGGGTTGGCAAAAAATCCAGAGTTCTTGGCAGTCATAGAGTCAGTGGAGTCAGTTGGAGCTGTTGAAACATAGTCTAATTTTGAGAGCAGCATCATAATTTTCATACAAGCTTGATGCTTCACCTAATGCATGACTCAGAAGTGATTCCAAGTAAAGAATTTGAGGGAACTAAGGAACAAATTCCAAGCCCACCTGTTGATTTTCAAATACAGATCATTGTGGAAAATTTTAAAAGGTTAAGATAAAAGGAGGGTAATTTGGAGTGTACTTGTGCTCTCAAAATTTTTCAATTAATATCCATCTCCGTTCACCTGAATGGAAAAAAAGCAACCCTGAATTTATTCACGATTTTCCCTGCTGTACATATTTCAGTTCACAATAGGCCCAGAGGTCTTCAGTAATAAATAAATGAAAAAAAAATTAAAAAGATCTTTCACGATTATTTTTCTTTTGTTGATTGTTTTTACCTTTTTCTTACTTCATACTGACTGTAACTCAAACTGCTAAATCACATAGAGCTTGAACCATAAAAGTCAATGGCAACCTTTCCATTGACATTATGTTTTGAAGCAAGTTTTCAGCAATTTCCACTTTTAGACTGTAAATTCTACATGAATACCACAGAGTTGGGAGCGCTTAGAATTTCCCTTTTTCAGGTTTTACCTGAACATGCTGTCAACAAATATTGATCTATTAATGAGAGGTGTAATCTAATGACAACTACCTCTTACATACTGATAACCTCCCATCTCCCACTGAGAAGGGTTAAAGAATTTGTGAAGCTTCTTAACCATAATGAAAGGCTGGAACCATTTCTAACATAAAAATGCATGGCATTGGGGGACATTTTCAGAATAGCTTTTGCAAATAGAAATCAAGGTCACTTCAAGTTTGACACTGAGTTCTGTCTACCTTTCCAAGTATGTTGGGGAAACCTAATTAAATAACAAGTAGCCTTTTTGGTAGCAGTCAGAACTCCAGCTTTGAGTTGGAGGTAGGAAGTACATAACTGAGAAAGGGGGACAGAAATATTTTAAATGGTTTGAAACGCAACAGCAACTGCTGGATTTGAGCCAAATGGGTTTTACCCATTTTATCTGAATTGCTTTTGGCTGTTCCTAGTAACCCTGTTTTAATATGCACTTATTTTCCTGTATTACAGGACACCTAGGAACTTACATCCCTCAGACAGCTTCGACAGCAAAGTGGTTAATGTTTGAAGAATGAATCATTCTTTCCTTTTCCTTGACACTGGGTTCTTATTGTACAACCCTGTACAGTACTTAGCAATATTTTTTTAAGATTTAAAAAGCAAAGAGTTACAAAACCATTTGCAATTGACTTGAAATAGAAAAGATAGCACTTTTTAAATCCCATTATATAGTACACCGTATAAATTACAGAGTATTCAAATGCATAAATGCATCTGTTTAACATTTATCAAATGTAATTTTTTCATTGCTGTGAGGGTTACTTTCTCCAGAGTTTTTTCTCTTTATCCTTTACACCCCCATCTCCCCTTACTATCACGTATGACAGTGCTCCAGGTCTGAGACATTGCTATTGCAGTATCGTATGTTATTGGGGATGTGACAGTCTGTGTAGTTAATGCCCCCATTTGGGGTATAAATGGGCTGCAGTCTGAAATCTCCTTTAAGGAGCTGATCATTATTTAAGGACACAATCTGGAAGCTGGTTTCCGTCATTTCCAGGATGGAGTTGTCCTTCTTGGTTCCTGCCTCACAGTAGTCATCTTTCCGACGGCCTCGATTGTATTTCCACTTCTGGGAGGTGTAACGCCCCTTTTTGTGCATGTGCCAGCAAAAAATGCTGAGAAGGACCACGAGCACAAATATCACTGCACCCCCGATTAAACCTGCAAGCAGAAATGGGGAGCCCAGGTTCTGAGAAGTTGTCTGCTCATGGCTGGAGGGAATGTTGCCGCCACTGTTCGAAAAGGAAGCCTTTGTTGTGGCTTCTGAACAGACAGTGTCTTCTCCAGTTCGGTAATTATTATAAGCATCCAGAGGAACCAAGCAAATCCGATAGGTGGATTTGGGCTCCAGATTTACCAAGCTGAAGTGTTGTTTCTCACCACTAACTATTCGTTCCTGAACAATTCCTCCTACCAGACTATGGCCCATTTTAACCCATGTGAGTTTATATGCCATCACAGTAAAAACAGATATCCAGTTAACCTGGATGCAAGTATCATTCACAAAATGGATAGAGAGTTGAATTCGCTCAGATATAGGAGGTGTTACCCTTTCTCTGTCTTCCCTGTCAGGCACAGTGGGGAGTGTGACTATGATAGGAGTCAGAGGACTATACTTAGTACTTGGGGGAGGAACTGATGAGGAGGGAACTAATGTAGTTGGCTTAGCTGTAGCTGGAACTGGGGTGATGACAAGTGACATACCTGGGGTAGTGGTGGGGCATGACAGCATATTCATATTAAGCTCCCTGACTGCCATACCTCGGACCTGCTCTGGTCCCTGACACATAAAACCCCGTACATTGATGGAAGAGGGAATAAACTTGAGCCATTCAGTGACCCACTTAATACTGCAGTCACATAACCAGGGATTATTCCTTACAGTGAGTTGCCTCAAGTTGTGGAGATCATCAAATACACCCTTTACCAACATACGAAGCTGATTGTTGGAAATATCAAGACGTTCCAGTTTGTGAAGGTTTGAGAAGGCTGTAAGTGGTATATGGGTTATCTGGTTGTCTTGCAAGTAGAGCCTTAGCAAATGTGTACCTGGAAGATCAGAAGGAGGATGGGTCAGTGAATTACGCACTATAGAGAATTCCTTGAGCTTGGAGAGGTGGCCAAAGGTGCCTTCAGCTATGCCTTTATTAGTAAGCAGATTGCCATCCAGAATCAGACGTTCCAAACTTGTAAGATTCTGGAAGGCCAAGTCTGAAATGACAGCAATTCGATTTTCATCTACTCGAAGTTCTTGTAAGTCCACTGGAAGGCCTACTGGTACACTGCTTAAGTGATTCTTGGACAAGAACAGAAGCTTGAGGCTGATGGCTTCCCGGAATGCCCCATCCTCAACTCCAACAGTGGAGATGGAGTTGTCATCCAGGTGCAGTTCTTCCAGCTTCAAGAGCTGAGCAAGAGCAGCCCGAGAAATGGTCTGAATATTGTTTTCCTGCAAGTGGAGAACCCTGACATTTTTGGGCAGGTTCATTGGGAACTCATCCAATTGGTTGCCATAAAGATAGACTGTGTGCACAGACTGGACATTGTGCAATTCTGCAGGAAATCCAGCATTATTTATTTGGTTATTATGGAGGTAGAGGACGGTTACACCCTCTGGTATCCCAAGAGGCACTGAGGTCAAGCTTCGCTCATTACAGTAGACAAAGTTTCGATCGCAGCGGCACACTTTTGGACAGGCCAAAGTTTTGGAGACCTGCATGTAGAGCCCCAGGGAAAAGATAAGCCATGATTTCATGAGAACAGCCCAGTCTGAGGGCCACAATCTAGTCCAGGAACCCATTTCCAATTTAAAGAAATGAAGTATCAAAGTGTTAAAGAGAGCTAATAACAATAATAAAGGACAAGTAGCAAAATCTCAGATCATTAAAACTGGCTTCAGCTTATGTCCAGTGTTCAAGCAGAGGTAAAGTCCTTCAGGCTAAGTATAAAATAATCATTTTACAGTTGGCCCAGCTCCTACTTTTGATAAGAAAGCCACAGTCCTATTAGCCAGGGTTACAAATCTTGTTGCTTTCCTCCATGTGTGCCGAAAGAAACAATAGCTGTGTTCTTGTAGTTGAGCAACCAGTTAATTTAAAGCTACCAAAAGCTGTCTGTACAAGTTGCTTGGAGTGATATTATTTCCTTTCATTGAAGTCTGTTGATGTTATGCTCAGCTTTCTGAAGTCATCGAAGTCCTCATAACAGCTATCAGCTGGATCTGGCCTGCCTGTGAAATAAAAGAAGAAAAAAAATGAATACCATGAAATGTTTCATAGGGAAGATCAAGCACTTTGGAAGACTATTCTAAAGTCGTGCTCTTTATGGCCTTCTGTTTAAAAAAAAAAAAAAAAAAAGAAAGAAAGAAAGAAAAAGAAAGGCATTAATATTAAACATTAGCTTACTATTACTATTAAATGGTCTTGAAATAGATTTGGTACAAAATCACTGCAATGATTGAAAGACTTTCAGTGATTTCAGTGAAAGTTAGAACTATCACTTCTGCTTGCATATTGTATCTCCAGTCTTTGTCTTCTCACAGAATTCCAAATGCTAAAACTTAAAGATTTTACTTTTTCTTGTCTTGCTCTTTTTTTATTTTACAGAACTCCAGTGAGCCCTATTCATTGACACTTGACAGACTAGACTCTAGACCATACCACTTAAACATTCTCTACATTTTTTCATTTCCTATCAGAATCTGGAATGTTCTGCTTCCATTTCCATAATGCCCTTATGTATTTTCTCATACAGCTTTAATGTACATTACCAGATTATTGCACCTCACTACAGTAAATTAGTTATGTATGAGGGGAGTCTTCTGAAAAATATGGTAATCCACAAGTAGAAGATGCTCTGCTGTAAGACATATATTTGTTAAAGCTATCATCTTGATATTGTTACCTATGTAAACTGCGCTGTCAACAGACTTCAGAATTAGCACTCCACTAAATGAAACTGGCTCACATCTGCTCAGTTATTGTTTTAGGATATCAGCTCAGAAAACAACAGTTTTCCTAAAGAACACCTTTTTTGAAACCATAAAGGTTAGATACTTCCTTTAATTCTGCTACATAGCAGTTGGTGAATGGCTTAATAAATAATAAAAAAAAAAGTGTTAGTTCTTGTGTAGATGAGTTTATATTTTCAGCTTTTAAGAATACTTTTAACTTAAAGCTTCACAGAATGACTATTTGTCATTCATATCTCTTACTAAAAATTTCAACACTTTAAAGCATGAAAAGGAAGATACTGCATTTCATGCTATAGTAAAACATTCCTTGTCTTACTATATGTATAAATATATGTAACTATGTATAAAATTATGAAATGTAAGAGATTTATTTTATAACCCAAAATAGAGGATATAAATAAGTATTGTAGATCTCAGTGTCTTTCATTGCAATTACCTGAACAAAATAATTTCCCAGATTTTTTGATCAAACTCAAAGTTCATTCGCTGTGATTTAAGTTGAATAGAAATCATCTTTAAAATTTATTTTTCCTTTATTTAAACAGACTAAGCATCATCCATTTTTTTTCAGTAGTGCCAGAAATGTCATTCAGGAGTACACAAAAGCTTGTGTTTTTGTTACAGTTGTACAGTTTATAACATATCCCAAATACTACATGGGACTGTAAGTGCAAAAAATCTCTTTTGGAGTCAAAATCTTATAGCCATGCAATTGGTAGATTACTGTACTTATTTGGAATGTCATTAGATAACATTCTCATGTCTGCAACAGATGGAGATAAAAACTGAGGCCCTGAAAAGTCTTCTACTTCACCATTATGTCTATGTCTAGTAAATGTACCATAATGCAGACCTTTTCTTGAAATGGTAAGATTATCTACACCACTATTCAAAGATTTATCTCTCACAGGCATATTTTGGTGAATCACAGAATCACAGAATTGTAGGGGTTGGAAGGGACCTCCAGAGATCATCGAGTCCAACTCCCCTGCAAAAGCAGGTTCCCTACTGAAGAGAGTTTTCTTTTTTTTTAGTGAAGAGTATTTTCTTTTCAATCACATAAGAACTTGTGATTCTGTAGCAGGATTGCATCCTAATATGATCCTAGGTGTGACAGTTTATCTGTGTCTAATCTGTCCTGTCTCTAATCTAGCTCTGATCTGTCCTGACATTGTCTTTCCAAAATAAGAATGTGCAGAAGAGCCTCCTCTGAGATGCGTGGGACTGCACAGAATAATAATGGTTCTCACTCCCTTTCTGTCATCAGAGACAATTTGCACCTCCCACAAAAATCAATACATTGTATCTAGTTCTGTTTTGATCACAAATATGATTGTTGAATAAGCTTTTCTGACACTCAGATATGATAGGAAGCCAAGTTGAGGGCATGCAGCCACAGTCAGCTGCAGCTCCTGATACACTGTGGATCTCCTGAGGTGAGAATATTGTATTAATATGTGTCTATACATTCACCTTACTCTAGGACTCTGCCTAAAGGGCCTCTCTGCTTGGTAAATGGGGCTTCTAAATAAAAGATTTCAGTAAAAATTTTAGTAAATTGGGTCAAATCATGCAGTGCTTCCCATCATATATTAAAAGAATTTTGACTGGATGGTCACTTAACAACAGCAGCGCTTTGGAAGGTGACTTGGAATTCCCCTCCTTTTTATGGTTACAGTGATTTTGCTCTCAGAAATCTTTTAAAACTTTTCTGCTTCCCTTACACTATTGTTACTGGTTGACTACACAACGGGTGTTGGGATTTGGACTAGATGACCTCTAGAGAGTCCCTTCCAACATTATGAATTCTATGATTCTATGATCTGCGTGACAGTCAGCTGAACATGACCAGCAGTGTGTCCAAATTGGCCAAGAAGGCCAATGGCATCCTAACGCATGTCAGAAATAGTGTAGCAAGCAGGACCAGCAGGGTCAGGGAGGTAATCATCCCCCTGTACTCACCAGTACCTCAAGTAGTGTGTTCAGTTTTGGGTTCCTCACTATGAGAAATACGTGGATATTGATGGTAGGTGACTGGATTACATGATCTTAGTGGTCTTTTCCAACCTCAATGATTCTATAATTCTGTGAAAAGGAGTCCTTTTATTAATGCCAGCATTCCAAATTCCAACTAGCATACTGGTAACTACTATGCTGAGACGTTGAAACTCACAGTACAGAAAATACGTAGTCACTTAGGCAGCTACTGTTGATTGTATTAAGCAAGAGCACAAGGACAAATCTATTAAGATATTTATGACTTCAGAGTTGACTGCGGTGTAACAGAGGGAAGCAGTAAGGAAGAAAATACAGAAGTGAATGTGTTTAAATGAATTATTTTGGAAAGACTTTCCCTCAGTATTCTTCTATAACTATTTAATAATAATTCATAGTGGTTGTAACAGTTGCAAGAGCAGAATATTTCAGCTGATCTCAAGAATCCAAATGCAAATTGAGTTATGTCCCTGAATTAGAATTTTCCATCCCAAAGATATAAAAAAAAGATTTGAGCAACATTCTTGATTTGAAAATGAAATTCCTGGAAGGAAAAACATCTTAGGTAAATTCCAGAAGGCTGGAAAAGTTGTCTTTGGGTAATTATCAACACTGAGAGTAGGTAAAATAATTGTGCTTTCTCCCCATCTCTGTAATGTTGGCTTTCTGAAACAAAATCTATATCTTTAGTATTCTTAGAAGATCTTAATTTAGTCTGTCCATAAATGAATTGGTTATTTGCAGAGGCAGAATTAGGGAAGTAGATAAATTAAAGTCAGAAACTGTAAATTGTTAGTAGCTTGTTTAGTGTGAAGACAGCAAATTCTAAAAATCAAGGTGGGAAGAGAAGATAAGGGTAAAAGAATATATTGCGGTTAACATTTTATTTTTTTTAAAATCAACAAGCAGTAATAAGACATCTGCTCATCATTATCTTGATTTTTTTTTCCCATTTCTTTATCATGTACACTCAATGTCTATTATTTCCCACTGCATCCTCCTTGGAGCACAAGACACGTCTTCAAAGTTTCTAGGACATTTCCCGTCTTACTGCAACCGGGATATTAAATCCTGTTAGGATTTAAGGAAGGAAGTATAGAAGTTGAGTGAGGCATACTGAAATAGATTAGAGCATACATACTCATTTTAGGTGGCCATGCCTGAAAATTTGGCTTAATGGCTTGAGTACCTGACATCAATGAAAATGTTCCTTTTTACATCTTAGAAGTTTTTGAGGAATGTTTTTATCTCACTGTCTTCTCAAACCAGCTTTATTTTAATTTTCTCTTGGCATAATTAATATCTACCTTTGAGTGTTGGATAAAAATTTCAAATTTGATTTTTTCAAGACTGAAACTGAACTGCTGCTTTCACATACTTTGATTAAAGTTATAAAAAGGCTGAAACATCTGGCTGGAAGTTGTAATGGTGAAGGTTTTTTAAGTCTCCCCTTTACTGCTGAGGAGCATCCAGATAATTTCAAGCTTCAGTCATACTGCTTTGCATAGGCTATGCAATTTAGCTTCCATAAATATTTGTGTTTCAATAATTAAAATATATTACTGAAAATGCTACCAAGTTACAAACTCGTAATATGTAGGAATAAAACCTAACATCTCACTAGCAGGTATTTTATAGATGTCTTTCCTGTGTTGCTCACCAGCATTACTTCAATGGCTGGGTCTAAAGTGTCCAAAAAATCTTCCAAATGGCCAAAAGGCAACCTTCACCAGTTTTCATGCTGCAGACCTCCAAGCATGCAGTAGTCAAACCTCTGTGGCTGCCTCAGAACCTTCTGAGGTTCAGGGAGGAGTAAACAAGTAAACAGGAATCAAGGAGAAAGAATAGCTTGTGGAATACAATCTGCACATATATATACTTACAGTCCTGTGTTACAAGCACAGGAGTCTTGCTGTGTTCCTGAAATGAGGTAGCCTGCATGTTGTACAGAAAGGCTATTAATTTTTTAGAAGGAGTAAAAAAATAACAGTGTTAACTACTCCATCCTTCAAGGAATCCTAAAAATAAAAGCAGTTCCTGGGGACCTGGATATTTTTTTTTTATAATCTAACCACATAGGATTGTTTTTCCTAGCAGCTTATCCATTTATCTGAACCTGAATGCTATAAACTGAAAGAAAGAAAGAAAGAAAGAAAGAAAGAAAGAAAGAAAGAAAGAA
>NW_024962250.1:25193324-25239328 GCF_019238085.1 Lagopus leucura | reverse complement strand
AAGAAAGAAAGAAAGAAAGAAAGAAAGAAAGAAAGAAAGAAAGAAAGGAAAAAAAAAAAAAAAAAAAAAAAAGCTTAACTTGAATGTCAAAAATTAACATAAATTAAAAACAAAGCAAAACCAAAACCAGATAGTCTATCCTTTTCACTACTGCCAGACTGTGAATACTATTCAACACAAAACCATTTGGCATAATTTTTTTTGCTTTTCTACAGACCAATATCAAAATCAAATCATAATTTTACTCTGCTTAATTACCTTACACAGTAAGTGCAAGGCTATTATGTCTGGAATCAAATGACACCCAGAAAACAAATATAATTCCATTTCTCAGGAACCAAGCACTTACGAAAGATGTTCTGTATTTCTATCACTTGATAACAAAGATAATTGCATAATAATACCTAATAAATCTCTTTTTTTTTAAATATAAGTAGAGTTCACATCTATATATGAATGAACATTATACTTTTTTACTGAGTAGGAGCCAGAAGTGCAGGTTTACTGTGTATGATTCTGTATGAGTTACTTGGTTTTGAAAATCCTTAATATCAAACTATAATCTTTCCATCACAAGCACAGAGAAAATGGCATTATTTCTTGAGAAACTAAAGTGCTTTTATGGGAAACCTTTTTGCATGCTTGCTGCTGTGGCTGCTTCATATTTAGAAGTGTGCATAATACGAGAAAAAGAGGTAAGGAGGAAGAAAAAGAGGTGAAGGTCAAGACAAGAAATCCTCCCTGGTGCTCTCTTCTTAAGTGAATATTGATACCAGGATAGTGTCAGTAGCCAGTACTGGAAAGAAAAAAGTGTCTCTGCACACAGTTAAAAACACAATTAAGTCTACATGGACAGATTTTGGCAGAGGAAGTCATTATTACCTTTGCAGTACTGTCATAAGAATGATTCAGCAAATATACTCAATGAGCTCTTCCCTTGTATTCTTCTTTGCATTGATCAGGGCATTTCTGTTTTTGCCTCCCATTTTGCTCTTACAGCTACTTTCAGAATCTCAGATCAAGCAGCCTTCTGGAGGCAAGTGAAGTGAATTTGGATCTGATTAAGCAGAGACAGAAGAAAGTTTAGAAAGTGGTTCATATTGCAGCAATGGCGGTAAAGACCTTTCTCTCACTTGCTCCTCTAAGTCTCTCTTTCCAGCAATATTTCTGCAAATTATTAAGCAGATGAATTTTCCAGAAGGATGCAGGCTTCAAGAAGTTATTATTTGAAAGGCATGACATTATGAGCAACAAAAGCCTTGCATTTACAAATGTGAGTCAAATAATGATTCTTGCCAATCAGCAGGAATCTGACAGACCCCAATTCCTGTTCTCCAAGAAGAAAAGCTAAGGCAGTAGAATATTCTCTCTTCATTCATTTATTCATTCATTTTAAAATAAATAAATAAATAAATAAGAAACTTTTTTTCCCACTGACTTTGTCCATTCCCACCTCCAAGTAATACAACTTCACTAATAGAAGTCTGACTAGATTATTAGATTGACAGCCTCTCTGCTGCATGACTGATAATCATTTGATCTTTATAGAACTCTTATAAAATTATTATTTATGTGTTCTATTAGTGCACATTTTTCCACGTAAGAATTTTATTTCCTTTATAGTTCAGGCTTGTTCTTTGCCTGAAAGTACTACAGAGTGCAGTTGTTGCACAGAAATGAGGAGGTTAAATTACAGAGCAAGCTACTGGACCACCTGGAGTTGTCACTGTATACCTGGAAGGAAAACTGCAGTAGCTACAAGAAAAATAATCCAAAGGTTTCAAGTCAAGGCTGCCCTTCATCCTATCAGACACTTTGCTTTGCCAAATATCTGACTCAATTTAGTGGACTTGTCCATAAGTGGATACTGAAGTGCATAAGTTCAGACATGCTATTCACTCAAATTTATCTTTCAGTTTGTTGTACCACCTAGTCTAATCTGAATGTCTGTCTGTATGGATTAATCTTACACAGACTTTTGCTATTAAATGTTTCAGCTTCTGGCAGAACCAGAAAGGGAGTTCTAGAAATTGAAAACTGCCTCTTGATTTCTGAATTCTAATGTAAGAATCATCAAAAACAGTTATTTCAGCCAGTTGTAGCTACCAGAGGAAAAGTTAATGAAGACTCAAATGAAATATCAAAACAAAAATCTTTGCCATCGCAGGCATGTAGGACTTCATCATAAAACATAAGGGAGAAAGAAATGTGCAGAACTCCAGCTTTTTAACTAACATAAGATTTTGAGTTTTTTAGGACATGAAGGTTGCCCAAAAGTCACTGATAACCTAAGCATATGCTTAAGAGGAAATATCTGTGCATTCATTATAAAATAGCTGCTTGTTGAAAATTTAATACCGATGGTAACTATCATGATATTTCAACTCTAGTGGGCAAAGAGGAACATATGATTACCTCCAGGACTCACATTAAACGGAATTTTGCACCTACTAGCAAAGTGTTATTGATGTCTTTATTAACCTTCCCCCAAGGTGTAGTCTAATTTTTCACCAGTCTAATGCTGCTCTGTTCAACACTTGACAAACCTGTTAAAAAGTGAGTGAGAACCACTGATTTACTACGATGGAGAATTAATTCCTTAGTCTTCATCTCCAAAGACCTGATCTCATATCTTTGGTGAAATAGTTTTGATGAATCTCATCTAGTACTTCATAAACTCAGTAACGTATTATGTGATGATATAAAGCTGAATTGAGAATGTTGAATATGGCAGATGAAAAGAATCTTACATGAGGAACTATCTGGAACATTTCAACAAAATGCATTTTCATTAAAATATATGATTTCACTGAAACCCAGCATGTTTCATGGAGATTTGTCAGTTTTGATTACATTTTCAATAAGAAATGTGTCTGAGGTCCAGTGCTTTCTGATTACTTGTGACCAGAGTGAGAGAGGGGAAGAAAAAAAATGTGAGAAAGAGTAGAAATTTGACCTTTATACAAAAAGGTAAGCTTTGACAAAAATTCATTTCAAGAAAGCATTCATAAAGTACATTTAAAACCATGAAAGCTGCGGAATTATCTGCCTCTGGACAGCTTTACTTGGCATGGTCAAGGGAAAAGAAAGAAATTGCTTGTTTGCTTTCTTGATCCTTTTCCAGAGGACTTACAGCTTCCTGTGAGAAAAACATTTTTTTAACATATGTTAAAAAAATAACAACAACAACAGCAAAACCTCTAATAATAGTAAACTAATTTTAAATAATTCCTCTTTTTGTAACACAAACATTCTGTACTATGTTTAGCATAATGCATTTTGTAGTAACAAAAAATGAAGGCAACCTGCTGTTTCTTTGCAAGCAAATTGGTCTCTACCTATAAATTATTCTACACTGTGAAGCAAGAAGTTTGCTTTTATCTAAAGATATGTGGTCAGCCTGGCAAAACGTTTTTGGGTAATTTGAAAAAGCTGCTTTTAGTGACCTAAGTTACTAAACATTGCTTCTGTGCAGATAACATCTTGACACATTTTAGATGCCTTGCACAGTGCAACATCAGTGATGAGATTTTGTGTGCTGTTACATTATCTTGTGGGTACTATTCATTTAATCTTAGTGAGAAAGTGAGCATAGGCTGCCATGTCATGATCTGCCCCCAACCCCCTATGTGCCTTATATAAATAAAGATGTAAGTGTTATATGTACATACTTCCAACAAAATCAGGAGATTTCTCCTTCCCTTTCCCATTGCTTTGCATGCTACTTGCATTCACAATACTAAGAAGTAGTCCATAAGCACTGCTAAGGAGCTATTAAAAATAATAAAGTTGCTTGCATGCTAATTGCCTCTGAATACTGAAGAGAACCTGTCATGTGTACAGTGTAGCCATTTAACCACTGAATGTACCCCTGAACAAAAGACTGTCCCCATCTGGAGAGCAGATCTTGCTCACAGGACACAGCCCATGTAATACGCAAACAGCAGGTTATTAAACAAAATATTAAACCACTGCCATCAGATAGTTAGTTAATAGGAAAAGGAAAAAATATTAAAACAATGGATAAAGAATGTGCAATTAAGCTTCTGAAATATCTGTTCAGCTAAATAGCTGAAATATTCATCAACTATACAGTGTCTTAGCATCGACAGTGCCTGACAAGGGACTGGGGATCTGGGATTGTTATCTTCTTTCAGCAATCCAATTTTCTACATGCTACGGTGAAACAAAAACAATATTCTCACTATTCCAAGAATGTCTCTAGAGCACTTCATATAAGAAACACACTGTGATTTTACATATAATCAGAATTAAAAATAAATATTAAAATTCAGCAATACAAATCAGTACAGTTATATCAGTAGCCATTTTCTACCACTATAAAAATAACCAGCATGCAGTGGCATTTTCTTAAAATCCACTGTTTACCTAGGCACTGGTAAAAGTTATGATTTACATTAGAGTACAGAGAGAAAGAAAGACAGAAGCATTAGAACAAAAGAGTTTACCAAGGATTCAGTCCACTTAAAAATTATCTTTTTCTTTTTATTTCTTTTTTTTTTTTTTTTTGTCATTTAGTTTTTTTTTCTTTCATTCAGATTTCTGTTAACTCTTTATGATGCTCCCTGTTTTCAGTGAGAGGGCCCTATTTTCCATTTCAATATTGATGGCCAAGCATATATTCTAAGAAGGTAAACATATGAGGCATAGAAGGACAAAGAAAATATAATAGGTGATTGAATAAAATAATTCAGTGCATTGAGGCTGTTAATACAAATCTTGATTCTAACAGAGAGCAAATATCTTTTGGCACTTTTTTCTGGTTTGGTTCTCCTTTGGTGAAAGCATATAACACTACATTTCTGAGGCAGTCATTAAGTTTTCCCATTTAACATGAAAGTTAGTTGAGAAAGGCTGAAATGAACTGTACAGAATCAAACACAGGGCAGCTTGAGTTTTATGTAAAAATATAAATAAGTGCAAACTCAAAACAGTAAATAGACATTTCTCACCCAATGATTCCAAGTCCTTGAATTAAAACCAGGAGATCATGAGAGGTCTTAAGGGATAACAAAATATCAAATAAAGTTAATGTCAGGCAGCAACAGCATTGCTCCTGCAGGACAAAGAACAGATTACATATTTAAAAACTGGTTGCAGCAGTTTACATCATCCAAGGAAATATTAACTGCCCTTAATTTCTCACAGCAGTTCAGTTCCTTTGGAAAAAAAGGCAGAAATGATGTTTAGATCTGCAGATGTGAATAAAGTCATTTCTCAATCCTCCTCCTGCTATACTCCTTGAAGGAGCAGAGATGCACAAAGACAAAGCAGAGCTGTGTAGACATCTTATTTCCAGAAGCTGGAAATGTGCTCTTCCAGCCGGTTATTTTCTGCCTCACTATGATGACTGCAGAACAAAATATTCAGTGTGAATAGTTTTACATGCTATACATCATCACAAGTCCTTTAACCATGCAGAGAGGAAACAGGATAAAGACATCTACCAGTAAGCAACTAATTTTCTCCAGAATGTACTGAATAATCAGAAAGATCTGCCATTTGTATGTGTTTATGAAGAAGCAGCTCATCATAAAATAAACCCTGCTATGCTGTGCTAATTTTTCTGTCATTTTATTTTCTTAATAGATGCTCTAAGAACTTTTTATACATGTTTTTTTGATGTTTTTAAACATGAAAAGTTCTCCTGGTCTTATGTTACTTAGGAAGTTCAAAGACTTCATGTTGAAGGAATCCTGAGAGTTAGAAGAAAGCACTGAAAGCCATTCAGCTTTGTTTTTTCACTTCTCCCCTTTGCCTCTCAGGTCTGTATGTAGTTGGATCAGTGAGACAAAAACTTTCAATAGGCTTTAAAAATGACACCTACCAGCAGAAGAGCAGATAGAAGAGTCCTCTTAATGCTCCTCAGTGGGTGATCTTTAGCTTTGTGCAGCCAACAAAGAGACTTGTGCACTACTTAAACTCTCTTAATAGCTTTTAAGTGGGTCCAAAGAGGTACAGAGGCCTGCAGCTGGCCTTCAGCCCAAAAGCAAATTCCATATGACATATGCCAAAGCACTTCAGGCAAACAGTCTTCTTATCAGTGTCTCCTTATGCTACTACTGTTCAACATAGCCATTATTGCAAGGTATCACAGAAATATTATTGTCAGTATTTTGTGCTTACACAAAACTAGACATCTCAAATGAGTCCAGGAAGGGACTCAAGGAAAAGCCAGAAAGACAAAGTGGGGAGAAAAAAAAAAAGGAGAGATAGACTTTTAAGATATTCCATATGCTGCAAAATATGCCTGTTCAAAAATGCAATTATTGTTGTCTTCTGTCTGCAGAGCACTCTATCTATTCAGGTCACTGCATGAATCAAATAAGAAGACGCTCTTATGTTTGCTGTAGATTTCTAGGTACTTTCAATGGACCTCATATGAAGATATGCTGAGAGATTTGGGAGTTTGCTGATTTTTTTTTCTTGGACAAAATTGAGATTGGAAAACTGAGATAGGAATCTCCTAATACATGGGAAATTTAGGACCCTTACCTATTTCTACACGAAAATTTTATGTACTGAAGGCATAATTTTGCCAATTTTGCCTTGTTTTGATAATGAGGAATACATTTATTGAAGCCCACTGATGAAAGGTATAAAACCAGCAATAGTTCTAAATCCAATACCTGGTATTTTCAGCACTTTTACTTCTGACATTCTGTTATGACATTCTATTGACCTCTACACAAACCTTTTGCATAAGGAGCTATAAAATAAGGGAAGTGAAAAGC
Source organism: Lagopus leucura (assembly GCF_019238085.1). Taxonomy (NCBI): domain Eukaryota; kingdom Metazoa; phylum Chordata; class Aves; order Galliformes; family Phasianidae; genus Lagopus; species Lagopus leucura. Next base: position 25,232,573 of record NW_024962250.1, on the reverse strand, counting down.
AAATCAGCTGTGATGGCCAAGGAATAATTGTACTGCTCAGACACATAACAGCAGACATCAGGCTCTCATTTCTTTTCATATTGCGTAGATACTTGCAGAAGGATAACTGTGAAGCAGAAGACGAATCAAAACAAAATAAAACAAAATAAACATAATAAACATAATAAGCATAATAATAATAATAACAATCATATAAACTAGGGTCTTATAAGCAGTCTGGAATAAGGATTCAGAGAACTGGGATGGCCACAGATATTGCTTTGATTACCCAAATCTCTCTATTCCACCTCTATCTTTGGGCTACTTCATCTGTGTGTTGTTATGCAGGAGGTACAGCCTAGCTATTGTGCACACACACACAGCCTACTTCAGATTAGATTTGATTGAAATTTATCAGGCACCTCACTCCAGACTCACCTAGACCTCTCTGACCCATTATAGTAAATAGCTATCTTTAATTCAAATAGTGGTTTAAAAATAATGAAACACAAAAACATGAAAGTTACAACTATTCCAGTGGATAACAGACTTGCTGATTCTTAGGAGTCAGCCCAGAGCAGTGAAGTTTGTTTACTGTATAAAATTATTTTAGAAATCCTTTCCCTGCTAGCTCAATCAAAATGAACTGCATTTCCTAATACCATATATCCTGAGAGATAGCGCCACTATCCAAAGAGAGGCTTAAACTAACCCACCCTGGCAGCAATTATCTTCAAGGCTTTTGAGCCTCTTGGGAGATACTGCCCTTCTCTGTTCCAGTGAAGCAGAAAACCATCTTGTATCCAAAAGGAAAAAAAAGTGTTTCCATGCTCACTGCAAATATTTTAAGTATTATTCTTCTTCCCTCCAAAAAGAATGTATTTTACTCAAATCTTCTGTGTAAAGCTTATAAAAAAGGGAAAGACTTGCCAAAGCAATGGTGTTCATTATTTTTACTAATCACCAAATAACTTTGAAGCACAGATAAGGACTGACTAATCATTCAGTGTTTAAATACATTTATTGTGGCTATTCTTGTCACTTTCTGAATTAAATTCCCACAGATTGCTGAGCTACGCTGTGATGAAATTTTAAGATGACTTGCATAGGCACCTTTTGCAAATTAGCTGTAAATTCATTGGCACCAGTCTTAAGCTGAGAAGCATCTAACTCACACTACCCAACAGCAAGCAATGAATTAGGAAAATTCCTGTATGAAAACAATATTTTCAATGCCAAGAGTCACAGATAGCCATTTAAAATGGAGAAACCAAAGTACTTCCTTACACAACACATGGCAAACTTAAATTAGGCCCGTCATAACAGACCTATGCGGCAGGTTGAAATATGAATTCATTAATTTCATGGACATCATGTTTTTAACCAGGTTCTCTTAAGGAGAAGGGTGAGAATGTATTTTCTAACATGCTGAGCTCTGTATGGCAAAAACCAGCTCCAACAATTTCTTGTCAGTTCTAGAGACAAAGTATTGAGTTGGCTAGACCACTAGTTTCTCTCAGTTATGAATTTCTTGTTACAGTTAGGAATTCCTTGTTTTAGTGAGTCACATTTTATAGTCCGAACTGGAAGGTGAGAGGAAAGGTACAAGGAAAATGATGTTCTTTACCACCTTTGTGGTAAAGAAGTGGGATCTAATGCATCCTCATAAAGTTTGAGGATAACACCAAGCTGATCAGTACAGCTGATACCATAGAAAGAAGAGATGCCATCCAGAGTGACCTGGACATGCTCAGAAAGTAGGCACATGAGAACTTACCAAGGTTCAACAAGGCCAAGTATAAGGTGCTTCATTTGGGTTGGGGCAATCCCAGATATGTGCATAGACAGGAGAAGAACTCCTTGAGAAAAGCCTTGCAGAGAAAGATTTGTGGATACTGGTGGATAAAAAGATAGGCATGAGTCAGCAGAATGCACTTGCAGCCCAGAAGGCCATCTGTATCCTGGGTTGCATCAGGAGGGGATGGCCAGTAGGGAGAGGCAGAGGATTATCACCCTGTTCTCATGAGGCCCAGTCTGGAGTAATGCATTTAGATTGGGAATCCCCAGAACAAGAAATATGCAAAGCTGTTGGAGCATGTCCAGAGAAGGGTCACAAAGAAGATCAGAGAGCTAGAGTGCCTCTCCTCTGAAGACAAGCTAATACAGCTGAGTTTGTTTAGATCGGAGAGGAGAAGGCTTCAGGAAAACCTCACTGAGGCTTGCCAGTACTTGAAAGGAGCTTACAGTCAGGAGGGAGACCAACTTTTAATATGGACAGATAGTGATAACACATGGAAAAATGGCTTTAACTAAAGGAGAGGAGATTTAAATTAGATGTTAGGAAGAAATTCTTTACTCAGAAGGTAGTGAGGCACAGGCTGCCCAGACAAGTGGTGAATGCTCCATCCCTGGAGGTGTTCAAAGTCAGCCTAGATGGGACTCTGGGCAGCCCGATCTAGTGCCTGATTTAGTGGCTGGCACATCTGCATACAGCAGGGGGTTGGAACTCGCTGATCTTTAAGTCATCTTCCAAGACAAGACATTCTATGATTCTTTCATATCATGTGATGAAATGTAACATACATAGATCTGCCCACTTACACTTGCAGAGTATTCAAATCAGAAATGAAATAGTAGTAATATTTTGTAATTTATTTGTTATTTTATAAGTCATCAGTGCAGATCAGATTCTGCATTTTGAACTTCTGGATAGCTGCTAATAAGCACAAGTAAAACATTAAGTCAAAACTTATTAAACAATGTCATTTATTAGCATTTGTTGTTTACTCCTAAGCATTCCCAGTGCAACAAAAATAAAATGAAGAGTTCAGTTTCTTTTCTGCTTCTGAAGCTATGAGTTTTTAAAGTGAGGACAAGAATGAAATGGTAAAATACTGATGCATAAATATGCTGTCAATGTTACAATAAGTTCTAGTTCCCTAAATAGCAATGTCCTGCTTTAGCTTTAGAGAACTGGGAAATTTGTACAGTGAAGTACTGACCATAGAGGGAACTGAAACATATAATCATGTTTTGGATTCTTCTCTTTGAACCTTTTCATAAGAGAATAATCCAAGCCACAATGTCTGTATATAGAATTGCACTGCCTTGAAGACCAGAATGGTTTGAATACAGAGTTTCAACCTGAACACATTTGTAATTTTTATTTCTCTAGGCTTTACAGAAACATCATCTTAAAAGAAGAAATCCTTCCATTTGTATCTTTGAATGACATAGATGGGATCTTTCTTCTCCATTTCCTACCCAAACTTTGGTGAAAAAGGTCATTGGACCAGCTGCTATAAAAAGTCTATATAAAAAGTCTATATAAAATCTGTGAACTTGATAAGTTGTATCTTTTTTTTTTTTTTTTTTTTTTTTTTTTTTTGACTGCTGGGAAGTCAGAGGCTTTTGTAAGAAAGGCTTGCTCACTAGCTCACTTCACCTCTTTTGAGATACAGTATCTTAAAAGAGCTTCATCTTTCACTAGCCTATGGAATCCATAATTTCGGCGGTGTTTCATTATGAAGAAAGTTTAGCAAAACGGTTAGCTCTTTCTGAATTTAATACTTCTACTAAGAACAACAATAAACAAAACAATGCCAAAACAGAACAAATACAGTGATTTAAGTAAACAAAAGCAGAGGAAATTCATACCTTTTCTTCTGATTCTTCCAATTTCACTCCCAGTGAAATCACTAGGAAGAATCACTGCTAGTGATTCTGTAGCACTCTCCCTCTTTTTCTTTCCCTTTTTCTTTCTGGTGGATGAGCCTTTCACTGATCTCTGCCATTTTTAGCCTAATAATAACAATCACAATTTTTGAAGTCTATTCTTTATAGACACTATCTTTTTTTCTGTTTGAATACACTGCACTAAATAAAATAAATTCTTGATTGTCTCTTGCCAGCTATGGTACTGGCACTCAGTAAATGCTTGCCAATGCCAAACAAGCTAATTTTCTCCTTCCTTAAAAAATGCAGTTACAAATTTGTAATCACAAGTAAGAATTTCCTTTTTCTGTTGTATTTGCAGTCTCCCTCATGGAGTCAGCTCAACTTTTGCTTCAGCTGCTGCAGGACACAGTGATCGTAATCTTACAGAGGTAACATGGCCATGAAGATTCTATTGCTAAAGGATAATTGCATTCCATAAGCTGGTAGGCACAGTCATACTTGTCATTTTATACACCATTATTCACCTTCTGATTGCTCTTTCTAATCCAGACTTAATCAGTAGTGTCCAGCCATCAGTCCTTAAAATAGGTGATCAGTGCAATAGAAAATGAAGTAGTAACTTAGAGCTATTCCTTAGAGAAAGTAGTCTGAAATGGTGTAAATAGGAAGCAATTTTGCGTAAGCCACTCATACTTCTGCCTGATACCAACACCAAAGCCCTGATTGATCACTGAGCCAGGAGTAACAGAGTAGATCACTACAAGGTGCGCTTAGAAAGATAAGTGTTAAATATTGACAGAAAAATTAAAAAAAAAAAACCTATGCTCTTCAGGATTCCTTTAGATACTATTTTTTCCGTAACAAGCTCTTTCAGTGACAATCACCTCAGTGGCATAAGTAGATGAAGACAGCACTGAAAGAACATCCTGCTAATGTACAGCAAGTAGTATACTACCACACATTTAGAGAAGCTCTAAATGTGTTATTTAATTGATGAACTTTTTTTTTTTTTTCTCCTGAGAAATACCGTGGTACCTGGATGAACAGCTTTTAGTGTTTACACTTGTAAGCACTATTCACTTTCCTGTAATCACAAAGTCTTGAATCTTAAGGAGGGAAAACTCAAGTTCTTCTGAACCCACAAGATTCCAATAGATGTCCCCATAAAAGAAACATTAAGTAAGCTTAGATTCACAATAAAATCAGGGCTGGAAAATTTGCAACTTGTAACCTATGATCAGGCACATAACTAGCAAATGTGTTTCTTAAACTCAGTGTGAGTTATTCAAGCATTACTTTACTCAAGTAAATAGGACTGATTAATCCAATTATCCCACATGGCTTCCACTTGATTTAAGATAACTCCATCTTTCCTAAGCACAACAGAATGTAAAAGGAAGCTAAGCACCTAAAAAAGAAACAACATTTTTCATCAGACTGCGTGGATAGCTGTCCCAGATATAGAATCATAGAATCATAGAATCGCAATGTTGGAAATGACCTGCAAGATCATCTAGTCCAACCACCCTCCCATTCCCAGTACCACAAGCTTCTAAACCATCTCTCATAGCTCCTCTTCCAGGTGCCTCTTAAACACTGCCAGGGACAGCGACTCCACCACCTCCCTGGGCAGCCATTCCAGTGCCTGACCACGCTCTGAGAGAAAAAGTTTCTCCTAATGTCCAACCTAAACCTCCTCTGGTACAACTTCTGGCCATTTCCTCGAGTCCTACTATTTGCCTGGGAGAAGTGGCCAGACCCTTTTTCATCACAGCCTCCCTTCAGGAAGTTGTAAAGTGCAACGAGGTCTCCCCTGAGCCTCCTAGGTGTCCCCTCAGCCTCCTATCTCACTATATCTCACTATAAAGGAGATAAAAACAAACATGGCAAAGCGTCTTGTGTGGCTTCTGTTCAATTAGGAAAGCACTGGCTTTATGGCAGTACCACAAGATTTATTGAGCCATTGTCTGGATAGAAAGAACAACAATTTTATTTTTAATTTTCTGATACTTAAAAACAACAACAACAACAACAACAGCAATGGCAACAAAAAAACCTTGTCCACTTTTGGATTTGTCCAAATAGGGAATCAAATGGTGAGACCCCATGAACTTTGTGAAGGTATTTCTCAATAATATAAGATACAGTAAACTATAGTCACCTCGGTTCTCAGTTGCAAATGTAAAGGGTTGAGACTAGAGAGCTCTGCTCTGGAGCTACAGTCCTGACCAGGTTGCTGCCCAGATGTTTATCAGCAGTCAATGGGCTAATTCTCTCATTCGTTTGTGTGGATGGGAACATAGAATTGGGACTGACCTACTTAGCAGCTGTGTTCCTAAGAGGTAGAATAATAGAATCACCAAGGTTGGAGAAGACATCCAAGATCATGTAGTCCAACTGTAGCCAGGAGCTGATGTATGGCTTGTTCTTCCTCATGTGAATTTTTGCATGGTCCTTTCCCTTTTCTCCTGTGAATTAAGACTTTGGGCTTTAGCTGCTTTTAGTTCCAGGGATAGCCAAATAATCCTGTAAGAAATCTCAGCATGTTAAGCATTATTGAACTCCATCTGGAATTCAAAAAATGTCTTCTTCAGTTCAGGTTGAGAATCATGGCTGCACATCTTGGGTACTGATGGCAGAATACAGGAACTACCAAAAACCTTTAGCTTCTTTGGAGAAAAGTGTTCTGGCAGTGACAATAGCAAAAGCTGACAGACTTTTCTAAGAAATTCAGGATAAAACACAGTATATGTGACATAAGGCTGAAGGCTTTGGGATCTTACACAAGTGTGTACACTAGCTGTACTGGAAGCTTCCTTTAGGATGTTTTCCCAAACCCTTAGAGAAGTCAAGAATGAAGACAATTCGAAGTATATCTTAAACCTTGCTTGGCCACTTGCATTGATGTTTTGACTTTTAAAAAGGCAGTGCTAGATCTTCCTTGGAGTTGAATTAAGTCACTGAAGGGTTGAAAAGAGAGACAGAAACACCAGTAAAATTAAAAGTTACAAGTTCCCGTCCCCTCATCTGCATTTAATCAATGAAACCACATGTTCTTTCCACTTAGACATCCAGCTTTGAAGACAGCCCTTAACAGCCTCAGGTTTAAACTGTTGCAGCTTTGTTATTCTGGTTTGTTATTTTCCTTTCAGTCTTTACTACCAACCTCAGACAGAGTCATTCAGTGCAAGTACAGGGAAGAAGACTGGTGTCACAGTAGGAAATTTAATTTAATGAAAGCACTTGCAGAAATTATTTTTTTATTGAAAATATGTAAGCTGACAGTCTGAATTACAAGGAAACAAGTACATGGCTTCCCATGATGCTGCACTTAAGGTAGTTTGGAAACTGTGGTGTGGTTTGACAGAATAGCGCAAACATGCTGCTTGAAGCCACAGCAACTATTCAAATCCATCTTTGTTTTAAGGATCAACTATTAAACTAATCATGCTGGTTCTACCTTGTTCCCTTTGACAGCGGTTTACAAAAGCCCTTTCAAATGCTGAAAAGTTGCAAGACTGCCTTTTCTGAAATGCAGAATGAATTTGTCTTGGTGGTATTTGAATGTCACAGTGAAGCCAAAGCTAGAAAGAGAAGTTCCATGTACTCTGTCAGCTATGCTCAGCAGAAAGTGAATATAAAACTGGAATATGGAGACCTGGAATATGAAATAAAGTATCTAGATTTTATGGCATACAGGTTTTAATGTTGCTGAAAATGAGAAATGTGAAGAAACTCATGGCAGTTGTTTTACTTCACCAGCAAAAAAACATACCTTGTGTTGCTAGTGCCAGGCTATTTAATGGAAGAAGATTATCCCAGTCTCTTGATATAACAGTATCATGTGGACAGATTTGCGCAAGAGATACAACCTTTCTGTCTTTCATCAGTTCTTGAACTTCCATGGCCATAACATTGAATGAACCATGCTAATCCTCAATTTGAGACCCAAAAAATTTACAATAGTTTACTGAAAAGTATCACCTTGTACTCTGTTTCTGGATTGTTTTTGATTAAAATATTGTGATTTTCTAAAAAATAAAAACAATTTGGAATTGCACAATGAAATGTTCTCTGAATTGCAGAAATTACTGAAAATGTCCTTAATGGACATTTGCACCTAGTCACATTGATTATATGAAGACTTTATGTTTTACTGTTCAAGGCTCACAATTCCTAAGATCAATTTTCTATAAAGATTCACAGAAAAATACGTAGATAGATTCAACAAAAATTACAATTCACTTTACAAAGCCTTCTAAGGCCTCATGCATGGAAATGCTTCAAAACACAAGGAAAAAAAGAATGCAAATGCATCTCTCCAGTTTTCAGGAATTTCTGCTTCCAAGGCCAAATTCTCTGTTGATGAAAACAAGCGATTTTATTGTGCTTGTCCAGCATAGAACACTGTGTACAATGTTTTGACATTTCAAACCAAAGTCTGACTAAGGGCTTAGATGGACATTTTAAGAGAAAGGAAAAATGAACTACTTAATTTTTAGCACCCTACAAAGGTTTTTTTCATGCTGAGTTTGAAAGTAATCTAAGATTTGTGATGAAATATTTATTTCTTGAAAATGATGCCACAATCCTATAATGAAATTGAAAAGCATGAGCATTCTTCCACTCTTAAAAAGTAAACAGACAAACAAACAAAACCCAAACCCAACTCTTTGGCCTTCATTCTAATATTGTATGCTAATATGTTAGAACCAAATCTAGTCTTTTCTCAAAAAAAAAAACAAACACCTGGTATTTGTGTTTTTAGTATAACAGTATAAAACAGACTTTATTACTTTGGTATTTTGATGGTATTTTAATTTTAATAATCATGATACATAATTATTTACTTTTTACTCTATAGTCAGGGGGGAGTTGAATTTATTTGTGCTAGGATGCAAGACAATGCACTTTACTTCAAGAGAAGACAAATGATTAAAGCTGTTAACAGAAGGTGCTTTATAATAAAAGTAGAGCTTTGAGAAACTAGTAGAAAATCATAGTCACGGATTCCTTTCCCGTGTATGAAACTCCATGGCCATGGTTCTACTCTAATGCCTTTGAAGTTAATGGAAAATTTCCCGTTAGTTTCAGTTGGCTCTTTGTTTTATTTTCAGAAGTATTTTTTAAAGTTTCCCATTTCTAAATTCCCATGATTTAACCTCAGGTGTGATCTTGAAAGAATTTTTATGCACATGAGTAGGCAGAAATACTGAAGTCAGTAAGCCTGGAGGTCTGGACCCAACATCACCACTTACAGTGCCATATTCTGCTAACTGTACAGACTGCCAATCACAACACTTGATTTCTTCATTCCACTTTACAATTCAGGATACACATCTCTGCAGCTTATGCAACAGTTATATTGCTAACAATAGCAGTTCAATAAAAATAATTAATACTTTATGAAATGACAGAGATAAAATTGCAACAGAATACTTTCAATATATAGAGAAAAAAAAGACTAACTTCACCTACTTTCTTCGGACTCTTTTGAATGACTTCAAATGTAATAAGTTTCATCTGTGGGGAAAAAAGCCTTCAGAAACTTTTATTTCCATGAAGGCAGTTGATTCTGACATGTAATTACTGCTGCATCAAGGGATTTTTTAAAATCTCTGAATAATAAACAAATATTCAAGTGTCTAATTCAGTTTTCAAAGTCTCATCTGACGATGGAGTGTACCATCGTGCACTGTGCAAAATCTAACAGCTACAGTTTGATTTAATTTCAAGCAAAAATAAAAACAAGGCTGTGTGTTACAGCAGCTCTGCTAATGTTCCTAGGCCAGCATTTTAACTCATTCCAGCAGCTGTTCTTTCCCACTTTTATCCCCACATCTTTCCATAAGATCAGTATCATTTCATTTGTCATCAGCCAAATTTTCTAAAGTGTTTTTTCTCCTTCTTAAGCCATAGATCATTGCTAACAGTGAAGTGCTGAGGAAGAACCCAAATGGAACAGTGTACTGAATATTTTCTGTTCTGCAAAAAGCACCCCCTCTTCCTTCAATCTCTATTTTATTCTTTTTCCCTTTTCTCTGAATTTATACTACATTCTTTCTCTCCTGTCTTCCCAGTTCCTCAGGTGGAGCACAGTTCTGTGCAGGATATTTCTGTGGATTACAGTGATAGTGAACTGGTTTCTGACTGCTGCCCTCTTCCTTCTGTGACTCTTATTATACAAACGGTATCTGGATTTTTGAAAGGACTGTATTTGGCTAGAAACTGAATACTTCTTTGATTCTTAATAGTTCAAAACAGAATTTCTAAGGGTTTTTATTCTTAAATAATTGATGTAACTGCATGTAATTGAATGGAAAAAATAATTCAAGTAATTGTAATTAAGTAATTGAATGTTCAGTAGATAAAAATTCCCCTTAGATTTTTTAACTGAACTTTTTTTCTTCCTTTAGTGTGCTGACATTTTTCTAAAATGGTATCAGTGAAAAGAGCATAGAAAAGAAATACATTCTTGTTACAGGTTGTATGGGAACTATTGAATCATGGCCTGAACCTGTTTGATTACGTAAAGCAAGGAATGAGTCAGCTGTGGAAGCACAGATAAAGGCAATTCACCTGTGTGACCAGAAAGGGAGGAGCCTGGCTCCACTTCTCCTAGACCCCTTTTAAGGGCTGACTGCCACTGAGGAAGCATCTTTCTCTGGAGGTTGCTTTTTGGAGAGGATTTTTTGTGAACCCAGGATATGGGTAAGCTTTTCCATTCATTTCTGACTATCCCTTTCCACTGTGATAAATTTTCCAGCCATATGCTCTCTAAAGACCAGCCTAACATTTCTGTTTACTTGTCAGTTATACACTGATCTTGGTCTTCTGTAATAAATAAATGAATTTAATATTGTCTAGGCTCTGCTCATAGGAGATAATAAAAACATTTAGCGCTTACAGCAAACTACAGAGATTTTCATCTCCTAAGTACAGTAGAAACATTAAGTAATGAACCTCCTCTCTAATAGAAGAATACAAAATGGTTAATTAAGAAAATAATAAACGTTAAAAAAAAAAAAAAGCAAAAATCCAGCCAGGCCAGTTCATTAAGCTCAGTTGTACTTGATTTCTACTGTAACTATAATATCCAGCGGATACCCCTCTACTGAGAGCCAAATGTGCCAAGAATCTCTTGACCTACTGATTCTGAGTACTTGTTTAAAATACATCTTTTAAATTAAATGTTTGGGCTGGGAATGCTAGACAAACTGAAGAAAGAGTACTGGATACCTAGCAAGTAGTCAATATATAACATACTTTGTATATAGTAAGTGAACAAACACATTATGAGTGGAAATTAAACATAATTTAAGTGTTAATATTTATCACAAAAGGTTGCAGAAGTGAAGTTCAGGATTCAGGAATGAAATAGTCATCAAGGACTCAAAAAGACATATCCTGTGGTTAAAAGTAAAATGCCTGCAAGCAGAATTCTTCACACAACTATGATTGGGACTAATGTTGTAATTTGTAAAACTTAAAAATGGGATGTACATAAATAAGACCTCTAACCAGTACAGAAGAATTCTAGATATAAGCAACGTATGAATTTGTGATAAGGGTACTGCATTACATGGTGTATTATTACCTCCAGAGGTTCAAAGACATGAAATAAATTGTTTGATTGTCATGTATTCTGTTTCAGGATTTTAATGCGAGAGACAAAAAGATATTTATCCCTTTCTCTTGACAAATAATTTAGGGGTAGGGACTTTTTTTTTTTTGCTCCAGTTGGATGCTAGCAAGCAATTACAAAGAAGAGAGGAAGTGAAAGAATCTTATTCTTTTCTCCCTGGCAACATTCTCCTGTTCCTTGCAGCAGAATAATCTTTCACGAATGTACTCGGTATGGATAAAAAACATGCTTTGAGTTATACTCATTGTCAGCTTAAGGTTCAAAAGTAAATGTTTTCCCACTCCCAGCAGTTTTTGGAGATAAATATTTGCATTATTTGTCATCCTACATGGTGTCAACAGTGCTTCACTTCTAGGCTACCATGGGAGTTCCTGTAACAAATCCACCGCTTTTACTATTCTATGTTACTCCTGCTGCCCAAATTGTTCTGACTGTTTGTCTTCAACTGTATTTTCTTCCCTGAAGCATGTGATAGTAGGCAGAAAAAATATGAACTAATTATTGAATGATTGCAAAGCTCCATCCAATTTTTTTCTACCAATACTAAAGATACTTATGCAGAATCAGTATTTTCCTCACTTATTTGCCTAACAAAACAGGCATACAGTGCTGCCACAAAGGACTTGCAAATCCCAGGTTCTCAGATGATCTCTTCTCTGTGATAATGCCTTCTCTGTTGCTCTAAGGTAGCTCTGGTACTTGCAAAATTTAGAGGCACTTCAGATTGCTCTAAGCTCTTCTGGCTAGTAGCAGCCTCCACACAGTTATGTGCCATCTGAGAACAATTGTAAGCAGATGCCAAGCAGCTGCCTCTAGTAAATAGTTGGCTCTGGCCCATCTGACCCCCAGGAAATCTAATTTTTTGTGGCCAGGCTAGTGACAGAATTATCAACTAGGAACAAGCATTATTACTTATACTAGTTTTTCTACTACTTTGTTCTACAAGAGCAAAGTTAGATTGTGAGACAAATTCTGAACATTTATCTGAAGGGTAAATAATGCATACATTAAAAATTATTGAAGTACTTAGTATTTTCCATACAAAGAAGCATTCGATGTCTTCTACATTGTCATCTAAAATTTAATCTTGATGACAATGCAAACTTTCCCCACATTAACAATGGACAAGTAACTTTCTTCTTCCCCATGTTTTTTTCCATTAGAAAATGTGATGAAGCTGGTGTTGAAGGTGGGTGCTTTGGCTCTGATTCTCATGAGCTCTCTGGAGAGAGGACAAATCCCTATCAAACTGTTTCTTTCAAATCAGTGAAGCTTGCAGAGGGAGGCTTACTCTAGCCTCTTGGTTATATAGGAACTCCTATCTCACTTGCTTTATTGACAGTAACAGCAGAATAATGGCAAGACCATGTAGAAGAAGTGGGGTTTTATGGAAAAAGCTCAAGTGTGTCCTCAGTTTCTTTTATGGGCTACAAAGCACACCCAATTCCTCTTGGACTAAAAGGGTAGAGAGGCTGTACACATATCTTTGAAGACTCTGGCCTCTAACTGTTGTGGCTACTCTGAAAAGGGCTCACTTCTGACTAACATCAGACACCTGCTGTACATAGCAGAGATGAAAGTTTCTGAAAGAAGAGCTAACAATAATCCTTCATAAAGGAATTGCCAGCATACATTTAGAATTTGAGAGCAGTTCCCATTGTAAGAATGAGTCAAAAACCAGATTAGAATAATGGGTGTGGAAAATAAATTTTTCTAATTTTATTAAAGAAAACATTAGTGGTAACTAATTGTATGACTATATTCCAAAAACAACTGTTAATATATCTTAATGAAATCCTTTGATTTTAGTTATATATTCCCAGCAATATTAACTTTTGTGTGTTTTCTAAATGCCAAATCATTACTCCAATCAGTTAGATATTGCAATTATATAAAGAAACAAGATTTTTTAGAGTAAAAGAATGTTAAAAAATAATGAAACATCAGTATGGCAGTCAAGCCCTGAGTGCCATCAGAAAGTTCATCAGATGAAAAGCTGTTAACATGGCATGCAACATTTGATTTATATGTCTTTTTACATTTAAAAGCATATTGTAAGCATTAATAAGTCACCAAAAACTCTGTAATATTACAGACAAATGAAGTGAAAAATGAAGAAATGTATTTTGAAGATTCTGAGCAGCCACAGGTGGCTTAATTTCTGGCAGGATTTTTTTATAATCTTTACTACACTATTATTTTCCAGCAGTGCATGTTTTCTGGTGAGAAAACCTAAATCAAAAACATTGAATAGGTTTGTACTGCTCTGTTATCATTAGAAATAAATTTTAAAAATTGTTCAGACATGGCTGATATTCTCATTGTTTATATAAACCACAATCTTCTTTTTCCTGATGTGGGCTAGGCCTGAGGGTTGATCCTGTCTCACACTTTCCTCATAGACTGCAGATAATCAGCTACTGTACTTCCTCTTAGCCATGTTTCCACAGCCCACCTCTGGGACCAGGCAGAAAGAAAAGGTGGGTCTGGAAGCATTCATGTTTGGATTTGGTCTTCTTACTGGGTATGATTTTTGGCAACAAGGTGCTGTAGCTATGTCCACATGGTCAGGTCCGAGTGTCATGGCTGGCACTGACAGATAAAGTAATTTTAACCAAATAATAAATGTGAAAACAATATTTATTTTATTAAAGCTGAAATTAGATGTCTTGAAAAATATCAAGAATTCTATTTGTAATGACTGTTAAAGAAGACAAAATATATTTAAATGAAAATCTTTAACGTCACAGATTATTTGGAGAGCCAATAGAAAATAATCAGGAGTTTGTACTAGGACAGTGTAGATTTGCCTGAAAGCGGTAGGGGTCAAATGCAATTAGCCCTAGCTTCTACATTAAAGTCAGACAGATCAATATTAGTTTCTGCATGATCTACTTCTAGATTCAGCCTGGAAACACTGGCCAGAAAAAAACAGTCTGTAGATGTGGTATTAATGTCATTATAAGGAATTGTTTCGTTGAACAACTTGTAATAGGCTACAGTAACCCTCAAACTTTGGCATATTATTTCAAATCCATCTCAGCTGGATCCAAACATTATTGCCAGCTGATGGCAGATTAGTATAAAATAAGTAAGCATATTCCAGCACAGTTAGTTATGTCTGGGCAGGTGTGACAGTAAAAATCACAGTTCTCAGTTGCAGGAACTAGACCCTCACAAGGCCAAAAAAAAAGCCAGTAAGCAAGGAGATAAAATTAACCACTTATTCACACTCTCTGGGCTACGCTGAGGGATAGATATACATAATACGTATGTGTGAAAGGAGAAGTATTAATTGCTCATACTTCTATATTTCCTCTACAACTTCCACTGTTTAAAGTTTTCAGTCTGGTAAATGAGCAATTCATTAATTTATTACTGAAAAAAGGGTAAAACCAAGCATGTATCACCCTCTAAAATGACAAGATAGGTAAATTTAAAGCAATGTATAAGTATTTTAGTATGGTTTCTATTATTTTCTATTAAAAAAGAAAGCCATTTAAATGTATTCATTCTTATCCTTCTTAATATAGTATCAAACAAAAATTAGTCACATTCCTTCCCCTTCAAAAAACAAACAAACAAAAAAGAACCCTAATGGAAAAACTACAGTGTGCTGCACACAGATTTACCTATGATCTCCCTTAACTTTAACAGGAACCCTCAGTCTAAATCCCCAAATCCTGCAGCAAACATATATTCTTTTTAATTTAGGAAAGAACTGAAGAAGTGAAGGAATGAGATCTAACAAACATGAAAAAAATCAGTAGAAATCAAATAGCAACTGCTGTTGCAGTAAGAGACAGCAGAAACACTGCAGAAATGTTCAGCTTTCAAAATAATGGGGTTCTTGGGTTCGAGCAGAGTTCTCCAAAGTTAAAAGAGCTAGTGTGAAAAAGAGTGACAGAAGTCTGAGTAGCTTAGGAAATCAAGTAGCCTATCATCACCTCCACGAATAGTAGCATAACAAGATGGTACAGGATAGAAAACTTTTATTAACATAAATTTAAAAAAAATAAAATTAAAATATTCTTTAAAATATTATTTTGTGGTGATGAATCAAGTGATACTTTCTGTTTGTATCCCATATTTTGTTATTGGATAGTTGGCCTAGAATGAAACTTTTCTGTTTTTTTTTTTTTTTTTTTTTTTCAGCAAAGGGAACATGGTAGAAGATGTGTATGACCAACTTCTGATTTTACACGCAAATGTCAAAATAATATTGCAAACAAGATGAAATCCAGTTGTATCTTACTCTACATTTAATATAATTTTGCTGCCTATCTAGTGGGTGGCAGCCCTGTGTACAACACTGTGGTTTTATCTGTTGCCCTGAGCCGCTGTCTTTGTTATTTTTATAGCCATTTGAGTCTACTGATTCTTGATTCATGAAGAAATACACCTAACTATACGTATGACTGAATGTAAAGAAGACAGCTAGAATAGATACAGAGTAAGTCAAGGCTTCTTGTATTGTAAAAGAACCAAATCGTTTGGAGTATCAATTCAAAAGTTAAACTTCTGAACACTACAAACTGAAGCAGGAGCAAAAAGCAAGGTGTAGTTAGCAACCAGAATGTTAACTATATCTGAGTTTCCTAGTGTAGAATCACAACTCTAATCACAATTCAGAGAACACTCTTTTAAGTTAAATGAACGCTTACTTTTAATTCTTCCTGTTCAACTCCTTCAACTCTCTTTTTCTAGAGAAGATGGTAAATTAAAACTTCTGTTCATTTTATTTTTCCCCTGCTTGTTTACCCTGCTCTCCATCCCAGCTTTGCCTCAAGTACAAAATAGTTTTTCATACCATATTCTGGAGATGTCCAGCCACACTGAGTTTGATTAAACTTTTTTCCTTTCTGTCTTTCAAATGGTTATTGCATTTAATAACCGTATTTAATTTGCATTTAATTTCTGCAGTACCCTATAGCATCAAAATAACATATGTCTGAAATGTAATAGAGCTCCAACCACGATATGTGCAAAAAGTACAGTATATGAATGCATGTACATGGATGCATACATATGTGTGTATTTTCCTGAGAAGATTTTTTTTTCCTTTCTCTTAAATCTGTTCCAAACTTACCCAGAGGAATGTTACTGAAGGGGTTAAAGACATAATATTAATGCTATACCACACTGATGTCAGCAATTTATAACGGGATGGTGGGTTCTACTGCCAGAAGCTATAGCACAGGATAGAGTGTTATTATAACAGCATGATTCTCTATGAAAGCCTGTCATCTTCTGTTCTTGAACCTTTGCTAATGTACTACAGCTATGTGCCCAGATAGAAAATGAATGTTTTTCAGCAGTAATGTGGTGGCTATTAATACAGTTACTACTATACAATAAATGGCTGCTACTGCTTGCCATCTTTTTAAATGCAGAGACATTGGAATCTCTTGAGACACCATGGTTTCTAAAGGGCCACATACTTTATTCCTTACTCAGATGAAGCTCTTAATAACTTAGCTCAGTAGGAACTTTCCTTTTAAGAATTTTAAGCTCTTGAGACCAACTGGGTACAAATACCACACTGTGTCAGACCACATTCAGTGTGATTGACATGGCATAATGCAACACATGAGTTTGAATTTTTATGCATTGCTGTTCTCATACTTGCATAGTCTTCTAACAGTCAGGATAATACCAGCATCCAGCGCATGCTCGGCAGCATAAAAACAGAAAATGTGAATATTATCACTGGCCTACCATTACATCTGACTGACTACTTTGACAACTCACAGTATATAAACAAAAGTTTTAACACTTGTATAACTATTCCCAGAAATTTCTTTATTCAGCTACCACTTTCATAAATCAATTATCAGTGTATTCATGATTTCTTTACTTCTCTTTCAGACCTAAAGGGAAACTTTCAGTCTTGTAAAAAAAATTCTGTGCAAAGATAGTCACAGATACTTTTGATTAGAATAATGAATTCTTGAAACATTGCCAAGGACTATGCAGCTAATTCTCCAAGGACAGTTTTACCTGGTTGTTTGTAGCTCATATACTTAGCAAATCATCAACAATGTTTATTCTTGGAAAGATAATTTCACCAATGCTGTTAATCAAGACAGAAATCTGAGTCACAAAGATTAGCAGATGTGCCTTGATCATGCCAGTTACCAGAGGCAGCTAGGTTACCAAAACATGGCAGTCTGAGGCATCAGGTCAATCAGAGCATCACCTCAGCAAGCAGGGAGAGCAAGAAAATTTTGTAGAATCAGTAGAATTTATACAGAAAATACATACAGATAAATATTTGCATCTCTGCATTTGAATTTCCTATATGTAAAAGTTGAATACTTCTTTAAAGTTAAAAAAAAAAAGTAGCTGTTAATGTCTTTTATACCAAAACTAAAACCTGTGGTGCATATACATTACTGTTCACAATTGAAGTAATGCTACAGTAGCTATAAAACTGGTTACTGTTCATACTTACTCAAGTATAATTTGCTCTCAGAAAGTTTACCACCTACTTTTCATGCAATTTGTTGCCTTCATTCACCCTGAACTATTTACCTGTCAAAAACACATTAAGCAAAACTTGAAAATTCACTGGAAAATGCATAATTGAAGTCTTATTTTCCTTATAAAGGGGGGTGGGAGGGCGTAAACAACCAAAGACAAACATCCTAGAAACTGTCTCACTGTTGGAAACTGTTGGAAATAAAAATTGAAGAGACTTTAGACGATGTTGAACAAAATCTCAGTAGAGGAAACAACTAATAACAGAAACAGGTAGTCTACTCATCCAAGCACAAAACTGCAATTTGTATGAGCACTTGCTGTAGAACTAGAGGAGACATCCTGGGTCAGTGAATCCAATTCCCTGCTATCGTAAGTAATCATGTCATATAATCCCATTCATTTCATTTGAGCTCCATCTTAAAACCCTTTTTATGAATTTGCAGAATAAATGCATTCATAGCTAGTTTATATTCATTTGTTCTTGTGTAACCTTGTCCTTTAGCAAAAATAGCTCATCCTCCTCCCTCCCCCTCATTTATTTATAGAAAGCAATCACACATATTCTCAGCTATTATTTTGCTTATCTAAGTCCAGCTCTTTCAGTACTCTCATGTATAATATGTTCTTCATTCCCCTAATTACCAGTCAAGTCCGTTTTTGTACCTGCTCCAGTTCAAACAGTTTTATTTTCTTAATACTTTCTACACTGTTCCTTCTATTAGCCAGCAAGGTTTCATTAATACTAAAAAAACTTCATACATTCTAAGATGTTTTGTTTCACTCATTCTCTCTCTTCCTCTCCTTTCCTTTCCCTCTCTTTTTCTACTTGCCATGGCCAGCTCAAACAAGTTTTCTGCCACTGACTCATGAAAATTCTAGTAAGAAAAGTATGTAGCATGCGTAATGTTTATGTGCAAGTGCACATATATATGTGTGTGTGTGTGCATATACTGCAAGATTCTGACTAAAAAATTGTTTCATATTGACAACAGATGTCATAGACAAAAGGAGGGAGAAAGAGAGCAAGCCAGATCAGTCAAAAGAAATTCACTTCAGAATATCATAGGGACTGAAACACTAGAGAGATCCCAAACTCTAATTGTTCATATATTTATACAGAAGTTTATTAGTTTCTATGCAGTTCCTGAGTAATTAAGAGTCATCTTATTCACTCACTCACAGGGCCACATATCCTCATATCCATAAAATATTTTATGTCTTATAACTAGGAATGTCTCCTAACCCATAAAAATATCTAATTATTAGCCCTGATTATAAATATTTGTCTGTTTGGATGTAGCACTGAGTTTAGTAGGATACCACTTAGCTGTAGAGAATGTAATCACTTTATTTAATATTTGTCTATTTTTATGGTATTCTCTGTGTAAGCTTTTATTATGATATAATGAAAAGAGAATTTCAAATACTAATTTCGTTTTCTCTACCTTTGTATTTTCATATTATGTTTCGAAGAAACCTTCTGGGATTGGTCAGTACTCTTAAACAAAGAGGATCAAAAGTCAAATGACTTGAACAAGCAGGCTTAATGAGTCATTGGCAGAGTCGGATGGATTAAGACATAGGAGTGGATGGAATTATTTGAAGTCAGTACAAAGTTGTTCCCACTGCCTTCTGCAGAGACAGAATTCCACTGCAGTTTCTATAATACACTTCTTCCTTCTCTAATCACTAAAAAACAGTTTTGCTAAATGGCTCTTCAGTTATTAACATTTTAAAGGCTGCTTTGTTAGTGATGCTAGTAATAGTTTTAGCCCTCAAACGTACTTGATTTCCCATGATTTCCCACAGCAGTGGTCATCATTCAGTATTTCAGTAATATAAGTTTAGGTAAGTAGCATGATTTAAAGTTCAGTGACACTACAATTCCCTTCAAAATACTCCAGCATAGTATTAAAGATACAGGGAATGAAAATAAGACTGTAATATCAAAACTGAATCAAGTAAACTCTAAATAAAATATGTATAAAAAGATAGATCTAATTTTAGGCTATTTTCAGCAAAGAGCATGATGTAATATACGCTACTTACATACCCAATCTAGAAATGGTTTAACAAAATTTGCTTATTTGTAAGTGGCTTATACTAATATACAAGGATAACATTCATTGTCCCAAATTCTTGTATATTGGGAAACAGTGAAAAAGTTACTGCATAGTTACTCGGTCTAGAGAAACTCAAATGATCTGGCAGATTTAAGTCTTTTTTCTCAAAGCAATTAAGCCATTCCAGACATTTGTTTAAAATAACTTCTTCTTACTCTTGTTTGTTCTTACTTTACTAAAAAACAAAACAACAACAAAACACAAAACTTGCCATAAACTCGCAAGCACCAAATCTCTTTTAATGTATTTGCAACACCTGAAAATCAGTGGAAGCCTTTCTGGGACACCTTCAATATTTTCTTGATAAACAGTAATTTTCTGATGACAGCAACTCTCCAGAATCTTGCTTAAAATGCTTGGGAAGTATTTGAAATAGATGCTTTGATTTAATACTTATACTTTAGACCAAAGCAGATAGGCATATTTTCTAGTGCTGTTTCATCAGTGACATGAAATCTGGATAGATGCAATTACTGCGATAATGTTATTGGCTATTAATAATCTCAAAGAATCTCAGTTTGAAGGCACTGCGTAGATGTAGATGGCTTCATAAAGGTCATTACTTTTATAGATATAAAATTAAAAAGAATGGAAACTCCATACTAAGACTTTGTACTGCTGTGTGTTTACCTTTAAAAAGCCAGAAAGGAATTTGACAGACGGAGTACCTGGAGGAAACATAACGCTACATAAATAACACTCTAGTGCAAGCTAAGCTTATGGCAATATAAATATTGATGTTATTAATGTTACCTAAACCAAGCAAGTATAAAATGTACTTCCCTATCTTGTATGCAACATGGACTACAGCAGTAAGTTTTATTTTAAAATGATTTATTGCATTTAAGTCTATGAGGCAGGAAGAGGAACTTGAGGAGGTGCACAGTGGGAACAAGAGGAACAAAGAAAGGAAGGAGAGATGGATGCGCTCAGCATTCAGTAACATCATCTCCCAAAGACTTCTACAGTACCTGATTTAAACTGTTGGCCACAATTTATGCATTTCTTTTGTATGAATGTAGTTTCCTGAAGCAAATGGAAATTTGGATATTTGTAAGAGTTTAGATAATTGGGCCTGTGGATCTAGGATATACACTTAAGAGATTTTATGAACAGATGCCAGGCCAAAAACTCTACTGGTGGTCAATAGACTCCTGCTACAATTTCAGTGTCATGTGTTCCCACTGTCTTCCTAATTACTCACTCACAGCTCCAATTGAAGACAATGATATTGCAATCTCCACATTTTTTGCTAACGTGGAGATATGAATCCTACAGTAAGAATCCTGATTGTTCCTTTTGTTATGCTAAGTGATCAAATCCAGTTAGTTAACTTATTTTAAGTAACAGGAAACTTTCCTTATGTCATCAGTACCAGCCCCAAGACTGCAGGCATATTTTCAACAATAATGCATCAGCACTTTGTCAAAGTTAATTTTATTTGTGCCTAGAAATGAGGCTTCCATAATTTTGTAGAGACCACATAATATATTTTGCTCTTAGAAACCTTGTCCTGATATTTTGCTTATTTGAAACAATAGCTAAAAGAATAAACATGACTTTCCAGCTAGTGAGGCATATATTTTAAAGAATATTTAGCGTATCTAATAGACTTTTACATGATAGTCTGAGCTGAATGACTTAAGAAATTTATTAGCCTGTGAAGAGTTCAGGACTGATACACACAAAATATAAGATGGGGTACATGGTTTTGCAAATTTTCTTTAAATTAAACTTCAAGGTGATTTTTATGTTTGGGTTTTACTTGTTTTGTTTTCCTTTGTTTTTCACCTGACACAAACTAACATGCAGCACTTAGTCTAAACTACACATAGAAATGGTAGAAGTTAGTTTATTCCAGGTACCTGTATAGAGCTTTTTGTTTGGCTTTACACCTCTCAGTGCACATCTTCCACCAGTGTAGTGAGCAGAAAAAAACAGCAGGCGTCTTGTAGGTCTTCATAGTTAAAACTAGCTCTCATGTTGCAAGTTAAGTATTCATACATGGTCTTTGGACGGATGCTTGTTTGCACGAGAGAGGAAACAGAGCTCATAATTATATTAACAGTTAGTATGAATGAAGTCCTAATTATACATAAGGAATATTGAAAGGATACTCAGAAAAAGTAATTCTGCTCCTTAGATGTTGATGGAAATAACTTTTATTGATTTTGCTGAAGGCAGAGACATCACCCAGATCTTTGTCTTCAGCAACTTTAGTCAGATATATTCAATAGAAACTCACACATGTCTCTTTTTGTGGGCTAATATAAATATATATATATATATTTATATCTATATATTTATATATATTTATATAAAAATACATTTATATATATATATATATATTTTTTAAATACTATCACCCATGCTTTCTGCTGCATGTAATAATGGCTGGTAGTAAATTTTTGGCTTTGACTCCAATCAAAATGCTACTTAGGGAAGCAAGCAATTCTGCATCACTTTTGATGTGCTGTTTCACCAAATCAAAATATTTTTGTATTTTTTTCCCAAAATTTTCAACCCAATCTGGACAAAATGCTAAAGATAAAATTCATGACTGTTAAATCCAAGTAGAATGCCTGCATCAGTAATATCTGACATTCTCTTTAAAGTTTACTACTCTGGAGAGCTAATCTAGAAATCAGATAAACTAGTTAACTATTAATTCTTTTATTCAAATCCCAAACTAACCTTACATCTAGACAATTAAATTCAAGAAAATTGTGTCACTACAGTACAGATCAATTGAGGAGTAGACCTGTGCGTTTGGATTACAAAGCATATATTCTAGCATTGACAGACACACTAAATATCTAATTGGTAAGTGAACATCACACTTTCAGCCCACTAGAATCACGCTTGCTATTACATCACAGCAGTTTCTCTCCAGGAACAAATTTGGAAATTAAAATATATAAGGAAAACTGCTTAAGTGAGGTTGTGAAACTACAACAATTAGCATTATTTACTTGCAAAATGAATTAGGGAATTTTTAGTACAGGGATTATGTTGTGTAATTCAAGCAAAGAAAGACACACCAAAAGCAATCCTTTGGAAAACAAAACAAAACAACAGTTCTTCCCATGTCTTTAGAAGGAAACTGTTTTTGAATGACTCTATTTTGCCACTATTTCATTTAATAATTCATATCAACATTTACCAAGAGAGATTCTTACTGAATACCAGGGAAGCTGCTTCTCATTCTTATGACTTCTATGACTTGTTGCTGCTGTTTTTCCAGATTATACAGGTAATACTGCTACAATTAAACAAAAATTTTGATTTTTAGGAAGGGGTTTTATTTCAAATTGTCTCAGATTTATATTTTAAATCATATTAAATTTGAAATTAAATATCTCACAAAAAACACTGACAATGTAGTGGGTGATACTTCTTGTTTCCTAAACTTAAAATAGCTGCAAACTATCTCAGTTTTAATACATGTGGAGATCCTGAAAATCACTTATTATGTTCAAAACCTACTGACTGGAATTTAAAGCATTCAGAATTTCATAGAATTTGGTCTCAGCTGTGGAAATGGTCTTTTTTCTTTTTTCAAGCTGTAAATGGAAGGAGACAGTGTAATACACAGCATAAAATGGCAGCTTGCATTTCATAGGAGTAACGCTCCAGTCACAACTGGAATCAGAGGGACAGGTAGAAGAAAATTGCTTTTGCATGGAATGAGTACATTACATTAGTATAGTTGTAAAATTCTTAAGCTTTGGGGAAAAAAAGTCTCACATATTGCTAAACAAAAGCTATGTGAATTACATTCTGCTTAGGAAAAATAGTTCATATGCATACATATCCATACAATAGTTCAAAAGCAATACAGACTATTATATTACTTACAGCGTATTAGACTAGTACTTAGGAGAAAACAATCCTGATTTACAGGTAAAATGGAGAGCAAAAAACCATTTCGCATTAACCTGCCTATAACTCTCTGTAACAAGCAATAGATGTAAATAAATGTAAAAAGTAACACGTAATACTGACAGTAACAGTAACTTCATTACAGTATTCTTTAGAGTTGTGCTGTACTTTAAACAGACTCATAATGTCCTAGCACTACATACTTTAAATTTGGGTTGTATTTGGAAAAATCGAATATTGGAAGCTGCAGCTTAATTAAGGATTACCTTATAACAGTTTTAATTCTTGCACTTGGACTGGAAGTAGGTATTTTATTATTCTCTTGGGCTCCCTCACTCAGATATATGAAGTGTAAGTTTTTCTACAGAATGACATGTTACCACCAAAATAAATAAATAAATCAAAACAGCATGATAATTCTTGCTTACTAGTTAATTTTCACAATTTATATTAAAAAGTGGAACATTCTTTTTCATTTCCCCATTAATTATCATTATTTATGAAAATCTAACAGACCATTTGTTTCGGACTAAATGTTTTCATTTTGATTCTGCTGTCAAAAATGTGGATCTTCTTGCATTTGCTTTCTGAACTCGACTATGAGTGTGGAGCAGTATACGAACAGCCTCATTGTAATAATCCATTTGATTTAGCAATTCACTGATATTTATACATTGTTTCATAGGCCATCAGCAGCCCCTAATTCACTTCAAACTTTTCTGCATGTAGTTCTGTAAATGCACTGCCATTTCTGATTACTTACAATCTTAAATATGTTTTACTGTGAGACAGTCAATTGGTCTTCTGCAAGGACACTCATATTTCTGCTTATCCCATGTATGAAGATTTGGAACAACAAATACGTCTCTTCATTTCAGGTCATGTAAAAAAAAAATAAATACAGATTTCATATGAATAAATCCTGATTTATACTGAAAGTCTGTACTGGAAGTGTGACCATTCATGCACTGCTTTTTGATTTTTCAAGTCTTACAATTCCATTTCCCTTTTTGGACATACTGCTTCATGAGAAGACTCAAATAATGCAAAAATGTCAGATGGATCCTCCTTCATTTCAGTTCAGCAATATAAATGAGAGCTGAAGATATTCAGGTTGTTTAATTCTATTTCCAGCTTTGCATAAGGGAAAGAAATAAGGATCTTCATGTGATTATTAGCAACTATACAACATGCATATATACAAGAGTGTCATTCTACTGAAAATTGCCTGAAAACTGAGCAACATATTGCACTGATAAATTCAACTTGTATAATTACCTGGGAGCACGTTGCTCTCTCAGATAAGAGATATTAAAATATGTAGAACTGAAGGTCCATGAAAGTACAGCCCTTTAATCTTGGTGGGAGGACTTAGTCTTCAATGTATGTAGGCTTTTAAGTGTTGGATGTTAAGATCATAGAAAAGAGAGAAAAGTGAGACAGACTATATACTACATATTTGCAAGATCTATTGGGAGTCACTTTTGCAGCACTGCTATTTGCATGTGGAATATGCAGCATAATTAATGTCATTTTACTAATCACTTATCTAGATTTTTCATGTGTACAAAGTCAGTGGAATTATAAATACAATCTGCACACTCATAAATAAGTGTGGGTACAAACTATTGTCCCAAATTTTATGCTCAGAAGGGAATTACAAAGCTTCTTGATTCTGACTGACCAGGTCTCATGTTGCAAATATTAATAACTCTTCACATGAAATAGAGTAATTTGATACTATCAAACACTGCAGAATTGTTTTGTAAGGGTATCTTTCAGTAAAACCTTTAGGTTGGTATTAGGCTACTATACTGATGAACAGAATGTAAGATTAAACAGAACAGAGCAGAACATAGCCCACTGTCACTTAGATTGCTTTATACCTAGATGCAAAACATCATACTAGTTTCTACGAAGAAAATATGACTAACAGAATGGATACACTTACTCTTACACACTAACTGCCTCAGAGGTACCACTGAAATTTGTCCTGGGAAAAGCCCAGTAAATCATGTACTATAACACATCACTAGTTACCAGCTAGTGCAGGTTTATACACTTTGCTTCCCATTTCTGTTTGGAGACAGCAGCATAAAATCTCACTACACATTCTAAATGTTAACCTGCAAAGCAGCAGACCTCAATTATGTCCAGCAATATTAAAGCAATTTCCTTACACAATTCTTATCTTCCTTAGACAATACCATCATCAAAATATGCACAACTGTAAGCTGAATAGAACTGAAAAAGTGGCAAATTGATAGATGACACTTGTCATTTTTTCTCCCCATTCCTGCAGTATAGAGTTCCTGTAGCAAGAGAAATTATTAAATTCACAAAAACTGAATAGTTAAAATTTAATGCAAGTGCCAGAAGTCTAGAGCTGCGTTGATAAAAACCACTATGCTTTCAGTCCTTTGGCACAAATGAGATGAAGGTTAGTCTGGTAAATTTTTTAGTGTTATATTCCATGCCCGTACTGGTCACGCACATATGAAAATCAAGTCTCATTAGATAAAGTAATGGTGGCAAGCCTGAAAACTATCACGGAAAATATTTCAGTCGCAAAGGGTGTGCAATTGCTATAAGACATATATAAGAAACATGAACTGAAGTATAAATAGATGCCTCAGTAAATTATATAACCACATCCACATATGAATTAGAAACTTCAAACTATGCAGTAAATAACTTCAGCAGTGCTGTAAACGTGAGCATAGACCATCCTGAGCGCAAACATCTCATCAGTCACCTGTTAAATCAATGAACAAAAAAAATATGTGTATTTACTTCATGTGAGAAATCTGATGAGCAGGGTTCTATATTGATTCAGAGGCAACTGGGGCCCAAAAGTGCAGTACTAGATACCAAACCACAATCTTTCCCCTCCCTGCTAAGGAAAGAAGTTTGTTCTACAGTTCTGGCTCTAGCAAGTATCTTAATAGAGAAGTTTTCATGTTGTGGATATTCAGCTACTGTGGACCATTCCAGATCTAATTTACACAAGTACTATATATCTAATATCAAGCAGCTTTCTCAGTCTGCCTGTGCAACAGAATCCATTGATTCAATCCTGCTATTTACTCTTCCTTCTGTCTTTCATTTAAGATATCACTTTTTACACCAAGAAAAATAGTACAGTTAGTTTCTGTCTATGTGCTTCTTAATGTACAATGTGACTTATGCTCAGCTTTGCTTTGTAAGAACAGAGGAAGAGGACATGGAAGTGAAAGAATAGCTCATCCCCCTTACATAATAAATCTTTTCACTACTGACAGGGAATGGAAAAATGAGTCTCAGTTAATAGTGGTGCGTTACCCAAGTCCACAACCTTTCATTTCACATAGATCACTGTAAGCTGTGTCTAGATTTCAAACAGAAACAGAAAGATTTTGTATTCAGTAGGAGAAACCCTGTGTCATATTGTCTCCTCTTAAACTCTAAAAGAATTGCATTTTTTGTTATTTGTCCTGGTCTGTTAGGAAAGATACATCAATAGCCATAATATTGTTCTTGAGAACAAGAGAGAAATAATGACAAGTAAGAAATAATTCAATGTTTCAATTTTCACTTGTACTTCATTTCCTTGAAATGTCTAATAAGAGACTTGAAAATCTGACAAAAAAAAAAAAAAAAAAGTTTTATCCAACTTCTTAAAACCAATTAATTTAAAAAGCTTGAGTGAGTTTTAGTGCTTGTGAAAATGGAATAGTGACCTGTTTCACTCACTGGTGAAGGATCACACACACCAGTCCTTCGAGCAGTTCTGTCAATGCAGTTCAGTCCCACACCTGTCCTGGTTTATTCACACAGCTGATCTATGTAGTTATTATTCCCATGTGGGCAGCTATCCACAAGAAACTTGACTGAGACCATCCAACTTTCACAGGAAGCTTCATTTGAGTGAATAGCCAACATTAATCCACGTAGTGCTGTCTCTCCACTGAGGTTTTTCTTTTCTCTTACAGTTGCTGTAACTGCATTCTAATCAGGTTCTTTGCTAAACTTTCTGTAAAATTACAAGGATGCAAGTTATTAGAGTTACATATTGACCCAAATATTCCTACCTGAACACTTGTGAAGAACGCTGAAAATGTTAAAAGACTGTACACATCTAACAAACAAGAACACATATTAACACCCTCCCCCACAAAGGACCCATCTATTTCAACCTTAAATGCCTGGATTTAGTACTGCTGATGACTGTGGGCATTTGAAGTGCCTGAAGGAAGAGAAATGCTAGCCTTTCCATATGTACACATGCAGATAGTTTCTGTCCTTTCAGTCCCCAGCATGCACCACTCTTTATCCCCTCACTGTTTTTAAAATTCATTGTTGAATTCTGCCTCACATTCAGCTGCAAAGGTATGCTAGAAGCTCAGACCACAATACGGAGTTTGACCAATGCCTGACCTACCCAGTGATTTAATCAACAGGACAGCATGAATGCACTAATGATGCAAGAGCAACATCACAACTCTGTGTGTTGCAGTGCACGATGATCATTTCCTTCAGCATGTTTCTTTTAAACAAGAACAATGAAGACTCACTTCAATGTCATTTGTCCCCAGTTTTACTCAAATTAAGTCTTTTATTACATAATGGAACTCGAGGCTCTTTCAGATGAAAGGTCTAAAGGCAAAAGAAATCTAAAGAACATAAAAGCTTACAGAGCCTATGTTACATATTTTAAAAAACAAATAATCATTCCACTTCTATTCCACAAATTTATCTCTGTAAAACGGACTTTCTGTCTCCATTCCTAAGAGGAAAATTTGAGATTAGTTACTCACTAGTTACTTTTTCCATCCTGTCTTTATTCCATATCCCATATTTTTCCTTAAAGTTAATGTGCAGAGTACCTGAGGTCACAAAAAATGAGGACATGGAACAATATTAAGAGGGAATACAAGCTCACCTGGTCTGATTCACCAAAGCAGCCAGGATTTTATTGTAGAGCTAAAACACAATGAGATAGCAGTAATTCTCCCTGATAATTCACATGTGCTTCTTCCACAACAGAAATAACTGAGAGAACATTACAGATCTTTCTCTTCTAGCTCCTCCTCGACTGTATGTTGTCCTACTTCTCCTCTCCAATAAATAAGATATCAGGTGGTTAAAACTGTGATCACTGAGAAATTCCAACTTCCTGTTGCACTGAAAATTGAATTTTTATATCTGTGCCTCATACAGCCTGGACAATTTTTATTATTCACTGTCATCCTGTTTTTCACCTTTATTTTGTAGTCACTTTCCCTTTCCTGCTTTTATCCCACATCTGCAGAATACTTACACTTAATTACGTCTATTTAAATAAAAATAAAATCTCCCATCTGAATAATTGTTTATTTTAGTTTTCATAACATTTTTAGGATACTTTGTGACTTCAATATACCTGATGTAGCAGACACAATAGAATGAGCTCTAGCTTTAAATAAGTTCTTCTCAGCTGAATAACAAATTCAAAATTCTGACTTAGCCTATGCTGCCACATGTATTTAGAAAACAAAGACAGACAAAGACAGGAGAGAAATGTGCTGCTACCAGAATATAAATATATGACAATGGCAGTACCCCAGAGGGTAAGATGGAGTGTAAATGTCATAGCAAGGCTACTGATTTTTATATTGTTGTCTGTCTTTCTTCTAGTATGCAAGAGATAGTCTTTTAGCATAACACTGAAGGAGGTAAATGAAATCCTTTTCACCAAACATGGTTATCATTCAGCACAAGACAATACACAGGGCTATAAAAAACCTCTTCCCAAGTTCCCCAAACATATTCAGAAGAACTAGTTAGTTTGTGAACAAATACTCATGCTATTTGAAATCTAAAGGAGTTTATTCTCCCTGTGCTTAAAGAAGATCATCTTTTCACAGCCAGATGACTAGACTGTAGGATGTCTTCTCTCAATCAGCACATGTATAACCAGACAACCATTCAGTAGCTTGTAAAATATGATTGCATATGAGATATTGATGGCCTAAGGGAAGTTCTGAATATCAGAGGTTCATAATTAAAATACCTATGCATTTGATCCAAGAGAGTTTTCATCAGTGTCACAAAGATGAGTGGTTATGAATTTCAGACTCATCTCTGCCCATACTGACTGATTTATGCACTTTTGAATTTGGACAAATGAAGGGCAAGGAATTAAAGCCAAACCCTTCCACCTAGACAGCTCCTTATCCTTAGGGGAGGGGGGGATCTGAAATTTATGATATCCCCTCCCAGTGTTCAAGATCAAGCCCTTGAGCTGGTAACTCATAACCTATTTATGCTTATGCCATCCATCCGCTTTCAGTCATTTTTGTTCTCTTATCTGTAAATCCACAGTTGCAACGTAGGATGTGTGGATCTGCTGATAAGAAATTTTTGCAGGAAAGGGAATCTGGGCAGAAAAACAGTTCTGTTGCCAGAGCTCCTGGCAGCAACTCTAACATCTCATTAATTCCAGATTTATAAAGATCCACTGTGCTGATGTGAGGGTAGAGCTGAATGTTTGAATTCTGTGATAATAGACTAACTAGTTGAAACCTGTATTTAGTACTAAATATTAAGTTAAATAGATACTGATGAGATTACACAGTGTATGACAGAACATTGTCAACATTGTTAACATCTTGATAACAATGAGAATTCCATAGCTCCTGAACTGGGAGTTTTTATTTTTAACATTTTTATTTAATATTAAATCACTGAATTTTAATGGAATTATACATAACTAAAAACTAAAGCACTGGAATGGAGACAGAATCACAACTATGTGAAAATTCAATTGCATCATTCTTTTAAAAACTATATCAAACAGAGTACCAGTTGTGGAAACAGTACTCTATTAATTACGAAAGAGAAGAGCAAGGGGACAAAGACAAACAAACTGGGAAAGATCATACAGTTTCCATATCAATATTCTACAGTATCACTAACTGTACTGCCATCTACTTAAATAATAATAAAAACAAAGATGCTAACTAAGCATTAGAAGGAAATTATTTTGCTAAATGATCCTTCACTATTCAAATGCTTTTAGAAAGCTTTTTTTATTATTTTATATATATATATATATATATATACACACTTTTTTTTTTATACCTTGTGTGAATGCCTGTACATGCAAATTTATCACAATACCACATGCATAAAAAAAGGAGATTTTGATAGGGTACTAGGTAGATAGACCAAATAAAATAACCCTTCTGCCAGATGCTCTAACACAGAGGCTCAGGTGTCTCAGAACAGTGATAAGCAACTTGGCTCTGTCAATGGCATCCAAAACATACACAAAAAAAAAAAAAATTGAGCCCACTTTGCTTCTTTCTTTCCTGAGTATTTTCAAAACTGCAATGGAGGTGCTGCTGGGTAAAAACTGTTGCGCTGCAAAATAATAAGGTTCTGAAACTAATTTTGTCAAAGAGTGAAAGTAATTTCTCAAATAAAAAAAAAAGACACTGGCAAGATGTGTTTTACAATTTACTGCAGAAATGCTGCAAGAAGAATCTCTTCACTGAGCAGCGTGGCATAAAGCCAAAACGAGCTGTTTCAAAAATCACTGTTGGGCATATACCGATTTGATATACAGGATTTAGCAATACAGTTGGGAATGACTCTGTGTGGATGTGTTCATGTTCTGTTAAATTTTAACAGTCTCTAACTGTATACTCATCTTCAGCATGAAGAAATTTGTTTGTAGACTGCTAAATTTCCTTTATATACAGGGAATTATATCAGTATGAATAGTAATGATTTTAATTTTTTCTTTTCCATATTTTCAGTTAGAAATTAATTTTCTATGGGCAGTTCAAAGGATAAAAAGTCTCAGATGAAATCTTTGAAAACATTTAAAGCAAGGATGTAAATTTTATGAGTGTGAGTTATTGGCTAGCCTTTTCCACCGCCAGATCTTCTGGTTCCATGAATAATGTGAGGACTTATAGTTGTGGATCAGTACAATAGGACACAATATACATCTAGAGATTTAGAATATGAAAATAGATTCCTTCTGTCCCTTTTGCCACCCAATCCACATTCAATCCACATATCAATTCAAGTGTTTAGAGGATAAAGCTTCAAAAAATTTTTTTAGGTACATTCAGGTATCTAAACTGTTACAAAATAAACAGTAAATTTTCAAGTAATACAGCTTAAGAGAGAATGTTTAGCCTAGGAGTGCTTACAACTAACACCAAAGCTAAGTTGTTAACAATTGGAATAAGGTAAACCTAGATCAGTCAGTAAGGTAACCTGTGAAACAAGACAAACAAGACGGCTAAATGGAGTACATTTAGCTTGATGCAAATCTTTCAGTGACAAGAAGCATCACCTAGGATAAACTTCCTAGATCACAAGTGAAATTATAAGGTAACACAAACATCTAGATTTCATTTAGAGACACCTCACTTGGTTTCAACTAGCATTTTACACATGCAATAGACTTGCTACCTCACTAGAATAATCATTCATTAAATGACATGCACACCCAATGTCTTGACTATGGATAGATTTTGCAGCAGTGCTACTATGCAGGTTATGTCCATGACGAACATGCATATTGCTAGAGTCCTAATATGGATGTAATCCTAGTCATTTAAATCACTGCTATCTACATAGTTTGTTTCCACAAACAAATGTGAAGACTCTACTAATGAAAGCATACAACCAGACAATCACTGATAGGGTAGTATCATCTTCAATTACAGCTAAATGACATCACATTGGGGGTATTCAAATTATTACTCATGAGTAAACCCTAATCATAAGAAGAGTGTCTATGACATTAACTTGCTAGTGAAGAGAAGGATTGAGTCTGGAATAAAATATATTAATTTAAAAATTAGTCTGCAGACTGTGAAGTTCAGTCTAAGCACAGATAGGTTTGCTACAGACTCTTCCCATTCACCTTGGAAATAATATTGAGCAATATCTCAGTATTGTCACCAATTTAGAGAATTCCAACACATGGGAAAATATATACATTCTTTTTCTCTTGTTTAATTTTATTTGCAATTCACCAACAAAATTATTTTAAATGAAAACTGAAAGTTTTTAAGGATCTGAGGGTGATCTCCATGACTATAGACGTAATTATCTATATGTAATACATACATTAATCATAAGTTGTGTTTCTTCTTTAGAACTACTAACATCTCTTGTTCTTTTGAAAAATGTGTTTTTGGTCCAAAATAATATTTATTTCCTCTTGTAGTCATTTAAAATGACAGTGTGAATGTCAGACACATTTTAAAACAGGTCAAATACCGCAGTTTTCTTTCTCTGTAGGAAGAGCATGCAGGATATCTCTAGAGAAAGAAATAGTTGCAACTCTGAACTTAGAAGCCTAAGGCTGATGACCCTAAGATTGCAGTTTGACCAAGGTTTGGTCCTCTGTTGTGCACCACCAAAGACTCCCAGTACTGCATCTTTTCTCTCCCTGGGCTGCCCTCTCCCATATTATATCTCTGGGTTTAACTCTTACAGACCAGCTCTGCAAGGTAAGAGTTAATCATGCAACTATATGGCGCTGGACCAGAACTACTGTCAAAAAAAGCTTTTCTCTTCAGCTTAATTTTCCCTGTTGGTTTTGATGAGAGGATAACAAAGACTGCCAGCAGGAATTGGGAGTGACACTGCTGCACACTGATTTCAGTTCTGAGAAGGTGCTGATGAGGCTTTTCATTCAAAGCTCTGACTTTTTCTGCTCTTAATGGGTCACGAAGTATTTCCGAACAGTTTACAGTACTTACTACAAGAAGAGCCTAGCATCTTGTCTGCCCAGACTGAGCTGGAGTCACTATGCATGACAGTAAATGGCTAACAAATCACGGAGATTAATCTAAATCTTTTGCTGTAATCCTTTAATTCTTCATCAAGATCCCTGACATTAACATAATTTTGTCAGAATAGAGATTGTAGAATAGTTTCAGATTAATTCAATCATAGCTAGCATGTCTTAATGAAAGAACTAATTTGATGTCTACGTGATTTTTTTTTTAATTGCATTTTTGAGGTAACTGGACTTCACATGACAGCATGGCTATAATAAAGAAGTTTCACCAAAGAGAATTTTTCCCCCTCTATTCAAATGGTTTAGCTGTCATATGGTCACAAATGATGATAAAAGGAACTAAAAGCCCTCTTCTGCAATCCATGGCTCAAGACATATCCCCATCTGGGCCAGGATTTACACAACTAGACTGCACACTGTTACAGTAATATATAGATTATTCTCCAAACTCCCTTTTAAAATTATTTTACCTTTTCATATTATTTTGACTGAAGTCTTTAACCCATAACTGTCACAGAAAATTACGGTGTTAATTTATCTTATGAATATGTGGTAGTGATTAATAGTTATGGAAATGGCCTTTTGATTTAAAAGCCAAGTGAGAATGTTAACCATGACCTTTAATACCCTGCTTCAAAAGGAGCAGGTCCTACCAAATACTGACCACTCCATGTTGGAAGCAAGTTCCCTCTCACTTGAGGCCAAAGTAAATTTTCCTTTCAAGTCTAGCAATGTGCTTATCCTGCATATCCAAAGCCTATTAATTTTTGTCTGCAAGGACTGAAGGATCTGTTTCAATGACAGTATGCCTTTGAATGACTAACAATTCTACAGGTTACATGTTTTTCTATGTTATGCTAGAATAGAAATGTGGTTGTTTTTTTTTTTTTTTTAAACTACAACAAAAAATGTACAAATTAATAAATAAAACAGCTATAGCTTGAAATAGAATGTACAGAAGATTGCTTCCAGGTAGAACACAACAGCACAATATTTCTTTTTAGAAGAGATGTTTCATGCCCTGTATGTATCGTTTTCAGGAATGTTGAATGATGGACTTGTTTTGAAAACGTTGCTAGTATTTAGTTTTGGTTCAGTTCAAAGGGCTACACCAGAAGAAGGAATCAAAGAGGGAAAATCAGTATGAAAACAACAACAAAAAACAGTTTAGCTGCCTAAATCACCAATTTAAAAGGAATATATAAAAAGTTCCCAATAGTTTTCACCAGTGGCTGAAAATGTTAGATTAAATTTTACTATTACTGAGAGATATATTTTGATGTGTCTAGAGTACAATTTGTTAAGCAGATAATAGTTTTTGTTTAAAATGATTCCTTTCTGGGTATTATGTATGGATTAAAGATTGGGCCTACATGAATAAAACATCCCTGTCGAGAAAAATATTTTAATGATGACTTTTTTGTGGTTGTTTTTTTCTTTAAAAGAAGTCAGTTACTTGAAAGGAATAGGTTATGTATAGCTTTAGGGGGACTAAAGCTTGTATCTTTAGTGTATGTTAAATTAGCCTACTTCACAATAATAGTTATATATAATGTTTTTCTTTTTTTTTAAATAAATACTTGTTTCACCAAAAGAAAATAAAATGTAATTTTTATACCTTTAGGGCAAGTTCCAGTTCTTTTGGTTTCTTGAAGAAATAAATAAAAAGCATTGACAGAGAAACTTCTGAAATGAAAGCCCAAGGGGGAGGGAAGGAAGCACCTAAAACCATCATATTACCAAGTGCTGAGGTAATCAACCACAGTCTGGGAAATGTCAAACAATGGTATTCACCTACCCAAAGATATTGCTGGTCAAGTCCTCAACTGCCATTTATAATCACTAACTAAAACATGGAATATAGATGTGGATATAAACAAGAGACAAATTAGTATTGGGAAGCTGGATTTAATAATCCACTAAAAGAGACCATCTGTTTATAAAGACCCCCTTTTTCTTGATCTCTGACATGTATTCCTAATATAGACACAGCTGGATATTTTATTTTTTCATTTTTTAAACACTCTGCTACTATAAAGTCTACTTATAATATATCTGGTCGGAGTGTTTGTCTCAAGTTTCAGATATTATGTAAGCACTCAAGGGCAATAAAATTTCACATACAGTCAGCCAGCTTTAAAGTAAGTATTAAACCATAAGACCAACATAAATGCACTTTCTTCATTATTGATTTTTAATACCCTTTTTATTTTTCAGATTTTTTGCAAATGTTCATTATCACTGAAATAGCTTTCCGAAATTCGGTTGTTTTTTTTTTTTTTTTCAAGTTCTTGAAACACATTTGGAACTAGAGTTTAGTTTTCTTATTTTCCTGTTTAAATTACTAGCAAAACTCAGTCAGTGACAAATATAGTATTGACAACCTGACAAGCTAGATGCAGGAATAAAAGACCAAAGTGATAGAAAACCTGTGTTTCCAAGCCACAACAGAGAAAAAAAAGGAAGAAAACACCTCTGACTACACACTTCTCACAGATAGAGGTCACTAATGGACTGGATTTGAATCAAGTCTGGTAACAGCCTGAAAGTAATCTTGTGAAAAATGAATTCGAGATTAAAGGGGTAGTAAAAATTTTTAAGAAATAAAGTTCTCACCTTCCTGGAAACAATATTATCCTAAGTGTGCTTTCTTTGTAGTTCTTTAAATAGAAAGTACAGTACAGGAAAAGCCTGATAGTGATGTCTGTTTGAAATTCTTTTTGTTTTCTTGGTTTGGTAAAACTGTCTCTCCATCCTTTCTGCAAGAAGGGTAGGGAAGTCAACACTAATGACATGCCATGTTTTGGGTACTGCTATTTTAAGCATTTAAAGGTAAGCACATTATTTATTCTTAGAAAAAAAAAAAAAAAAAAAACATAGCCTACGTAATGCAGATTCCAACTGGGAGGGTGTAGGGTTCCAGAAAGGAGATATGTCTACATCCTAAATCAAACTACCCAGCAGGCCAGGATATAAATGTGACTTGTAGCAGTGGCTTAAATTAGATCCAGACTCTCAAAGCCAAATACAGATAACATCACCTTATACAAAGTATAGGGTGCACATGTGTGTACGGAGTGAATCTTTCAAGAATGTTGGATGCATTCCAGCATGACTTCTTGCTACAGACTGGAACTTTGGAAAAAAACCACTGCCGACTGTTAGCTGCAGGTAGTTGTATAGACACTGTATTCGCACAGTGCTCTGACTTTTTACCTACACTATTCCAGTTCTTCACTATCACTTTTAACTGCTTAACTACCTTATCAGGATAGAGAACAGCAGTTTAAATAGAAAATCTTCTATCAATGATAATGATGTTTGAAATCTCTCCCACATTTTCAGAAACAAGATCAACACTAACATCTCTTGTATCGTTTTGATTAAATCTCATTGATAGCATTGCGTATCTTAAAGAGTTAAAAGAAAGAAGGAAAGAATGGTGGGTAGGATTACAGATATGATACCTTTTAAAAGTTTTGAAAAAAATGCCAGGACAGACATTTTCCCCCTCCCAAAAACATACATTTCTAAAACCAACCCACAAGTTGTCTCTGAAAATGCAGTTCCATAAAGGTGCAATGTCAGAAAAAAATGAATGCCCCACAGAAGTTGGCATTTGTTGTAACCAAAGTAGTGATCAATCTCAAACTTTAAAATGGTTTAATCTCTCTACAAGCACTGCACTAAGTAAACATATTTTTAACATACACCTTCTTTCTGTGTGCCTGTGTGTGTGGTTGAAAGAGGTTTGCCTTGCTTTAGTATCTTCTCATGCAAGGAACCTCTCCCTTTCTCTTTATCTGAGCTCTGCATTGGGGAAGAAAAAAAAAAAAAAAAAAAAGCATCTGAAGAAATCTAATCAGTACTTTCCACACACCGTACAGGAATTCACACGGATTTGTGCCTTGGTTTTATTAGCTTATTGTAAGCCTTAAAACAGATTTCCTCCATTAAAATTAATTAAAAGCTCCTGCTGACAGATTCCCACTACAAAAAGAAGGTGGACAGTCTTACTTTCCTGCTTTGCTACTGATTTCTTTATCTTTCACGGGATTATATCTCTTGCTCTAGAGAGATCTTTCCAGCTGTTTGATTTCTTTTCGCGATCTGTTTCTCTGCTCATTATTCCCCTCCCCCTGCCCACTCCCTTTCCAATATTTGTAATTATTTTGCCAGAGATCACCTCTAACTTAAGAGCTCTATGAGGAGCTCCCTCGTACTCAGAAACCTTGATCCCATTCCCTTCACTTCGCCCTACTCACTCACTAACCAGACCCCGCTCCGGGGGCTGCTGATGGGAACGTGACGAAACCTCCCGGAGGCCGCAGCTCCTTGCTCTTCCCGTCCTTTACACCTCGGAACACTGGCCAGCGTGGAGTTCAGACGACTGCCTCCACCGATCGAGCCTCATCTTTTGAAGTTCCCGTTTCTCCAAACCACTTCCCTGAACGCGGCTATGGTCGCGCTCGTACGCGCGCTCGGTGGTTTCCTATAGCAGGAGGGCTGCTCTGCGCGGCGCCTGGCGGGGGCTGGGGGTTGCGGGCTGCTTTCGACACCGAAACAAGCCCAAGGACCTGGTTACTCGGGGCGGCTGAGAGCTCCCGACCCGAGCGCTGCCGCCCGCCGACCCTCCTCACACTTGCCGCCGGCCATTCATAAAATGTGCGTGTGCCTGCTGCTGCACACTTGCAGGCACGGGGCTCTAATGAGGCGCACGCGATCCCGGCCCCTCAACTTTGCCTTCTCAAAGGGCACCGGGATTTTAAATCGCCTGGGCTAGAATTAGCAGGAAAGAAAAGAGAGAGAAATGAAATCCCAACTGTACCTGACAGTGTCTGGGAATCGCTCGCCGGCACCGATCATAATCCCCCTCTGCGCCTCTGGCCCCCTACACCAAAACTTTTCCGCTGCCGCCGCCGCTCCTCGCTTCTGGCCGCCGCCTGCCGCTCCTGGCCAGCCCCTGGGGCCCGCTGCCCGCCGCCGCTCCTCTCCGGAGCGGCCCCCGCGCTTCCCTCCTCCCTTAGGAGGCAGCGGCATCGTCCTCCCCCCTTCTCCGCCACCTCCTCCTACGGCGCGCAGCCCACGGCTCTGGCATCCCCAACGCACTTTCTCTCCTCGATTTGCTCCTCTCCCTCGCTGCTCCTCCTCCTCCGGTAAAAAGAAATGAGAAGGGGCCGCAAGGACGTTTCTTTCTTTCTTTTCTTTTTGTTTCCCCCCTCTCTCTGTCCTCTAGAAATGATGAGAGGATCACATGAGGAGCTGGCACGGAGACCCAGGACCCTTGATCGTCTTCGGAGGCATCGAACAAATAGATGTGAGTGTATGTATGAATGCGTGCGGCTAGCTCCTTCCGAGTGCCGCGCCTGCCTTCAGCCGGCGTTACAGGCTGATCTTAGCAGTAATGATGCCTCAGATCTGACTATTCCCTGCTAATGTGAGTCGTGCCTTTTTTTTCCTCCCTGCCTGACACCCCAGGGAGATGTTTACAGTAATGAATTCAGTTGATAGCCATCTCTCTCTCCTCTCTCTCCCCTGGAGTCCCTCCCACATTTCTGGTTTAAAGAATGCTTGGAAGGCAGGCTGCAACCTAAAGCTTTCCAAGAGGCAAAGTCAGGCTACGTTTTCCCTTTTTTTTTTTTTTTTTTTTTTTTTTTTTTTTTTTTTTT
>NW_024962250.1:24971106-25193224 GCF_019238085.1 Lagopus leucura | reverse complement strand
TTTTTTTTTTTTTTTTTTTTTTTTTTTTTTTTTTTTTTTTGGCTCCCGCTCTTAACCCATTGCTTGCTGATGGCAGCTCAGCAGCGACCTCCCTCCCATCTCACTCCTCCCCGCCCCCGGCTCGCAGCGAGGGGCAGCAGCGGGCGGGCGGTACTCCAAGTGCGCGGCCCCCACCGCGCGCCCCGCCTCGCCGGGAGCCGAGGCGGAGCGGAAGGAGGGTGTAGGGATCGCCGCGCTCCGTGGCAGGCGGCCTCAGCAGCGCTGCTCGGGGGTCCTTGAGGGGGTATTGGAAGGGAAGGCGGGGAGCAAGCTGGTCCGCGAGCTGCAGACCTAGCTGGGAGATGCCCTCGATAGCTATAATCAGAGCCGAGCTCTCCGCCAACATGGCGATATTTCGTGTTCTGCCAGCACTTGAGTCCGCCTCTCGCCCCTTCCCTTTCTATTCATCTCCCTCCCCCTTGCGAACTTTTAGGTGGGCAACAGCAGCACGGGATAAATATAGCACAGAATGAAAGAAAGTCTAGCCCTCAGGGAAGAGACAGAGCTCCTTCAGTATTCCGTCTGGTTTTTATGCTCAGCCAAGAAAGCTTTAAAACCGCTGGGGAAACCACCTTTTGCCCGAAAGCGCTAGCAACGCCCCCGTACTAATCCCTCCTGCAGCACTTCGTGTGTGTATATCAAGTTATCTGGGCTTGTTTCGGGGTAACCCAGTTCCCTAGTAGGTTCTTACCTTGTCCTGACAAGCCCAGGTAGGAGAGCGTTTAACACTGAGAAGCACCCGGGCAATGGGATGCAGCCGTCAAGGTAGGACGTGGGGTGTGAAGTGAGGATTTGTCTCAAATTCCTCCATTAGCAAAGAAAATGCATAGTATGGCTTTGGCTGCGAGTTACTTAAAGAGAGAAAGGCTGGGAAGGTATGGAGGAGAGCTGATCAATGCCATGTGTCCAGGAAACAGAAAAGGCGAATGAAATGCCTTGGGGTGTGCTTCCCCCTCACCCCCAGCTGCGCGCTGCCTCGCGATTTCAGCTCAGCCGTACTTTCAGGAGCTGATTCACTCGCCATTGTCTCCGCACCTCCCTCGCCCTTCTCTAGGGGAGGGCTGACTCACTCCCAGCTTAAGAGGCGTTCCGAGCAGGCGGGTCGCAGGTCAGCCTGACCCGGTGAGCAGCGCGCGGCTTCGCCCCAGGTCCTGCAGAGGGGGAGCATCGAGTATTACAGCCCCCAAGCAGAGCCTTGCTGCCTGCTCGGAGAGGGACTTGTACCCTCACCTACGCGGACGCGGGAAGGAAGTGTGAAAGGGGGAGCGTAGGTAGCCTGGCATTCCGTATGGGGCTCGGCGAGAGGAAAAAAAAAAAAGCTGAGGGGGGGACATCTCCTCTTCGCCTAGCTTCGCAGAGAGAAATTGCTGTCTCGGGGT
Organism: Lagopus leucura; assembly: GCF_019238085.1. Lineage (NCBI taxonomy): Eukaryota > Metazoa > Chordata > Aves > Galliformes > Phasianidae > Lagopus > Lagopus leucura. The sequence continues at coordinate 25,191,806 of NW_024962250.1, read as the reverse complement.
TCCACGCCCCCGTAATGGAACCCCCACGCTCCGAGCCCCTCCGCTGGGCTCGGCCACCCGCACAGGGCTGGGCCGGCGCGGCTCAGAGCCGCGGGACCAGCCGCCGTCCCCTGCCTGTAGCTTCCAGCTGGTCTCGAGAGATGAAAGGAGCAGAAGCCCCGCAGGGTCCAAAGGCGAACGAACAACCTTTTTTAAAAAAGGTTGTCCTGTGTTCTCTTTGACTTTTCAAGACCTGTCTTCTTTTGTTGGATTTTTTTTAAAGCTCTGCATACTTTTATAGTACTTATATGTGCATGATTTATGGCTCTTTCCTGAAGCTGATGGAAAACCGGTGCATTTTCTCCTGAACGTTTCCTCATCCTCTCTTCACCCATCCCCAGTATTACCAACCTGTCGCTACCTCAGGCAGTGATCTGGCAGAGCGCGCCTCTGTCGATCAGGGCCATTTCTGCCCCGTGATACCCTCCCCCCCCCACCACGGAGCAAAGTGGAAGCACGAAAACTCCAGCAAGGCTGCGGGCTGCTGTCCTGCCCCGGGGTTCACAGGGTTGGGTGGGGTTCCACCTCCAGCCCATGCTTCTCATCAAAGAAAGATATTCAGGACACACTTTGGTCATATCAAGATCGTGTCAATCCAGGGAGACTTTAGCCATTACCTGCTCATGCGGATGTCTCCGGTAATCACCCAAAGCCCACCGGGTCCGGCCGGTTGCAAGGGGGGAAAGTGGCAGAACAGCTGGTGTCCGGCATCGTACTGTTTTAAGGATCACCACCAAGGTCTCTGTTTTCCATAGCTGCCGATGAACACCATCGCCCAAGGTTTCTTTCAAGGAAAGGAGGAAGGAAATATACTTCCCAAGCCTCTGTCCAGCCGGTCTTATGACTCTGAAACCACCGACGACCGAGGAAACCCCTCCGCAACGTTAAACGCCCGTAATTTCCCTCTGCTTCTCCCCCGGCGGCTCCGGCGCACCGCCACCGCGCGATCTTATCGCCGCGTGATCATTATTCACCGGTGACAAGCGGAGATGCGGAGCTCCTAAGTGAGGGTGACAGATTTCAAACGCGGTGCTGCGGCGTGCTCAGCCTCAAGACATTCTTCCTCAAACTTTGCCTAGCAAGTAAGTCAGCGTCTTAACCCTTTGCATCCCTGCTTGTCGCACGGGCACTGCTTACTTGCTGGGGGACTCTTCACTACGTGTCCTTTTCTGTTCTTGAATTGAAACAAATCAGAACAGCCAACTCTGGGGAACAGTTGGAAAGCTGAATACTTCTGTGGTTAGGGACTGGAAAAATCCTCCCGGCAAAGCAGTCCCCGGGGGACTCACCTGCAGTCCCTTAGTCGCCAGGTTTGGTACGCAAAGCATCACATGCATTGTATGGAGTTCACACAGAATTGCGTTTTCCTCAACTTGATGTGGCTAAAAGTAAATATCTGAAAGTACTATTTCACTCAGACCTTCAGCTCTGTCTCCTTTACGGGTTATCAATAACAGCAGAACAAGTAAGAAAGGAGCTTATTTTCATAGGGGATAAAACAAAAAAACAAACAAACACACAAACAAAAAGCCTTTTTTACACATGCACTTCATAGCCAAAGGAAATATTTACCACTAGCAAAATTTAGCATACCAGAACATGTTTCCTCCAAAGCACAGGAGAGCCTTAAAATGGGGGGAAACAACAATAAGAAAGAAAAAAAAAAACAAACCAAAATTCACGTGCAATTCAAAGCTGTAATGAAGTGTGTGAAAACTCTCCAAAGTCAGTGCTATCAGCTCAGCAAAGCCTGGTGTCAAGACAACGTTGGCTATAGCACTGTAACACGGAGACATAGGGAAAATACAAGGAAATCTGTGAAGTCCTTTAGGTGTCTAATATTCATTTATATATGCTTTCTCCAAGTTGTGATGTTTGGAACCCTTCTTTACTTCCCCCTACACCCTCCCTTCAAAACAAACAAACAAACAAAAAACAAACAAAAAAAACCACAACAAAACATAATTTACACATCATATTTATAGTAAGACATGAGGACTGACCCCGTTCAGACCCTAGCGAGGCTCCCAGGCCGGTGGGCGATGCCGCCCAGGTGCACGGCGAGCTCTGCGGGCTGCACGTCCTGCGGCGCGGCCCAGGTGGCAGTAGAGCACAACGCTCGGCGTGGAGCCGCAGCTGGGAAAACTTCCCCCATTTTCTGCCTTCGGCACGCTCTGTTTAAACTGCTCCCCCCACCCCCTTCCCTCAATTATTAATCCTAGTTATAGTCTGGTTGTTTGGGCTTCATTTTCTTTTTTTTCTTCCCTGTTGTAGCATTTATGTATTTATTACCAAACTGCTTTGCAGGGTTGAGAAGTTGTAAACTGAAAAGAAAATGTAGCATTTTCTTTAAATTTTCTTTGATTATACAAGATGGCTAGCCTGGAATGATGGCCTACTGACCTATAATGCAACCTTACTTGTTTTAAAGTGGATGTGAAATAGGGTAACATTTAAAAAGATTATGAAAAATTGTCTTCTTTATAAATGTCCTTTTTTTTTTTTTTTTTTTTTTTTTTTTTTTGTTCATTCTCAGATGTAATGCTAGAATGAATGTTGCTGCTTGCAAGACAAAAAGTAGAAGTAGCTGGAAACAATTCTGCTTTCTGTTTTTATCAGTAATGGTGTATTTTGTATCAGGCTTTGAATTTGTGCTGCTGACAGAAGGAAAAAAAATGCAATGTGAATTCTTCATCAATTTTTTGCAAAATCAATTATTTTAAAAAATGAAGTGGAGAGCAGAAGAAACAGAAGTTGGGGTGGGGGCAAGGAGAAGAGGAGTTGCCTTTAGAATGGCAGAGCAATGAGTTATTCAGATATTGTATTCTGTCTTGAATTCTAAACAAGTTGAAGGGTTGAATATGTTCTTTTCAACCTTAAGAAACAAATGAAGAACTTTGACTAGATATACAGTGAACTGAAGAACCCCTCTCCTCCAACAGGTTTTTTCTGAGCTCCCACATCTGTGGTGAGATTAAGATGAAAATATCAGATGGGTTCTGAAGCAGACTTTGGAATATTTTGTGATACAACTCAAATGGTAGATTTCTACTGTTTTGAAATATAGGGATTAGAGCCTGATTCAAAATAAAATTAATAATGAAACAAAAATATACCATTAGACTATTCCCCATCTCATCTCTTCTTTCCCATCTCCTTTCTCTTTAGCCCATTGTTACCTTCTGTTTTTTCCATATTATTAGGTATAACCTTGTAATACTGTCTGTAATGCCTTGGGATGTCACACTTCATAGATTTAACCTACTGGAGGCATACCCTTCTTGTCTCCAAGGGATTTCTGCATTTAGCTTTTGAAGGTATAATGACAAACTATTTCTAACGGCTGCCTTCGGCCACTCTTCTTTCCCTTGTTTCAGGACACAGGGATCTGAAAGTTTAGTAGATTCTTAAAATTTCTGGTCTTAAACACTTAACCTTTAATACTGAGCAAGAAGATTCAAAGCATTCTGTTTGCAATTTCTTTGTCAAGTTGATTGGCGTAAGGACATAAGCTGGTCAAAATCTGATGAAAATAATTCTTTTTTCTTTGGTGGTTGCTGTAGTGATTTTTTATTATTATTATTGGTGATTTTTGTTGTTTTTTTTTCTGTTCTGTGCTAAACACTTTAGAGAGTCAAATCAAGTTTTGTTCAAAATTGTTCTATCCAGATGCCATCTGATGACAGCCATATTGGAAGATAATAGATGAGTAGGCAGGACTGAAATACAAAATTATTATATTTAATTATATTTGATGAAATGGAAAAAAAAATTTGTTGCAGTTTTGTAACCAAAGAAAACCATGACAAATCGCATTGCATATTGTACCACATTGCATATTGTATCATTTTAAGAAAAAATTCTGCAGGAAAAAAAATTCTACTAATAAATCACTGATAGAACATCTTAATTTTCATGCTGTAAACAATTGCACAAATATGGATTAATCTAGACAACCATTAATTGTGTCTGATGAAACAGAAGTAATTTGCATGGCTAAATCACAATGGACATAAGAAGCACATTCTTATGCATTATTTCTTTTTTTTTTCCTACCTATTTGTTTGTTTTTATTGTATGCAACATACGAAGGAAAAATAGAAAGACAAGAAAAGGAACTGGCTGAAATCAACACACAGTCAAAAAATTTATTTATAGTAGGCCTAGCTACTTATTAGACTGATAAGAGAAAAAAGCATAAGTAAAATCTTGTGAATAGCACTGAATTGGTTCAGGTATGCTATTCCTTTATCAAATTCTCAGCAAAATCACGAAGGTCCTTTTCATTATCATCACCAGCTTTTAAAATAATTAATTTTTTTCTCTGGTTCTGGCACTGAGCATTTACTTTTTAGGAAAAAATAGCGGAAGCTTTTGTCAGCAGTATTCTAGTTGCACGACATAGAACTAAAAATCCACCTCGGTGGCACTGCATTCATTAAATTTGTTGTTATGCATTCATCCATCTTCTTTCATTTTAAGCAAAAAAAGCTAGAAGGCAGACTATCAATCTGCTCTAGAAAAAGCATCACTTTCTGATTGCAAGGCCATCTGCCCTGTCTCCCAAAGGACATCAAGATCTCACACTTTCTAAAATTTTAGTGAATAAAGAAACAGATTCATTTGCACTTTTTTATCCACAGGTCCAGCAAGCAAAAATCATTCTTTCACTCCATCTATGATAAGTCTACTTCCGTAAGTTTTTGTATTTTCAAGGGGATTGTTGCAGTTATTGCAGAGTCTCTCTGAATGATCCGAGAGTTTTCTTTCAGCTCAATAAACATGATAGAACAGTTAATAAAATTATGAGTATTTCTAGAAGTTGGGAGGAAGAAAATAATTTTAAAGCAGTTTTATATAAAAAATTTATAATATAGACCCCCAAGCCTCGTACCACAGCTTTTATAGCTGTTTTTATTGATTTCCATGAAGCACCTCACAAAAGACTAGCAAACCATTTCTACAACATTTAAAAAATCTTGTAGCTCTACCTGCTAAACCTTGTTAACCATCTTTCAATTCCAGTACAAGTTAATTACATGCAATAGGATACAAAGAAGAATGTAGATTTTCTATTGCAATTTATTGACTTTTACTTTTTCTGGACTAATCCCTTGGTTACTATAAGGGGGTAATGCCACTTTGTGAAGCTGTTTCTAATCCTTTCTGTTTATTTTAGAACATCCACTGAAAAAGCAATAGGTGAAAAAGAAAATTGTTTTCACTTAAGTAAAGAAGAAGATATAAAGACACTACCCTGACGATTAAGCTTGACACAAATGAACAACGTGCATTTCTGGCTTGGAAGACCAACAGTATCCTGGGCAGCATTAACAGAGGGGTGGCAATAGGGAGAGAGAAGGGACTGTCCCCCGCTGTGCCCTTGTGTGGTCCCATCTAGAATTATCTGTCAAGGCCTGGGGCACAAGAAGGCTGTGGAGCTGTTGGAGTGGGTTCAGAGAAGGGCTTTGAAAATTCTCAGAGGACCGGAGTGCCTCGCCTGTGAAGACAGGCTGAGTGAGTTGTGATTGTTCAGCTTGGAGAAGAATGAGTTCTCATTGCAGCCTACAATACTTAAAGGAAGCTAATAATCAGGAAGGAGACAGAATTTTATATGATCTGATTGTGATAGGAAGAGGAATGGTTTTAAACTAAAAGATATGAGATTTAGATTAGATGTTAGGAGGAAATTTTTTACTTATAGGGTGATGAGGCACTAGAACAGATTACCCAGAGAAACTATGGAATGTCCCATCCCTGGAGGTGTTCAAGGATGCTTGGGGCCCCAGGCACTCTAATCTAGTGGATGGCAACCCTGCCAATGGCAGACGGGTTGGAACTAGATAATCTTTACAATCCTTTCCAGCCCAAGCCATTCCACAATCTTACAGTTCTATGAGTCCACGATTCTATGATCAAGGGTCAAGAATAAGAGGTTACATAATTACACCTTCAAACTCAGAAATGAATGAGCAAGAGTCTTTACATGCAGTTCTACCAGAAGATCCCCTTGAGAGCAGAAAAACATTTCACCATGGTACAGAATGATCACCTGAAAGAAAAGAGGAACCAAAAAACAGCCAAACACAAGTATAGGCAGAATGATCAAACAGATCGCGTCTGTTTTGAATCCTGACAAATTAGCAGTAAGCTTTCAGGTTTTTGAGGGGATTTTGAGGCAGTGAAAATATCTTATGAAACCATTTGTTTTTCTCTTCAGCAGTGCAAAGCACCCACATCGCAGGTTTGTGGACTGAGGGGGATAGAAAGGTTGTCACAGCAGTCAACAACTCTTCATCAGTTTTGAAGCACAGGGAACCAGCTTCAATTTTTTTTCTTTTGTTCTAAACTTATTCTTAACATTAATGAAAGGGATATTATGCTACTTAAATGCTCTTTATAAATAGAAGGGCATTGCCTTTTAGACTTAGGGGAAGACTTGGTAGTTGCAAAAGGATCAGTGATAAGATCTGCTGAACTGGTGGAATGCTTGATTAACCATTGCCTGCTGGCAGAAAAATAGATGTGTTTTAGTGAGGGCTGCACGCTATGTGAAATACAACAGAGATACACTGCTGACAAGTAGAAAGCTACTTATTAAATTGATGCTGTGAAGAATATTTAGTCACTGATACCAAATGATTTTTTCCTAATTATATTCCCATATTGCAGCAAAACTGAGTAAGGCTCTAAATTAATTTCACTAACAGGATTCTTAAGGAAACTGTCTTTCACCTGGTGTAAAAAAAAAAAAAAAAAAAAAATGGTATCAAGATTGAAAATTTAGGGTGAGTTTAATTTAGGAAAGAGTAGCTGTGAGGAAATACTACTTCTCTTGTTTTGTTTTGTTGTTTTCATTTTATTTTATTTTGCAGTCTTTGCATTTCTCAAGACCTTGAATATTCTCTGGAGAATGAGCTATATCAGCTTCACATATACTATTCAGCCTGTGAGACAGGGTTGATCATTTTGTAAAGATAAAACAGGTTTATGCAAAGGTAGCACATGGGAAGGCTTTTGTGGATCATATAATTTTTTTTCTATCTTGCTGAATTTATAATTGAGTTGTTTCAGTCTGCATCTTTATCACCTTTGACTCAACTGGAACCTTCCCCAAATCACAATGACTTTTTTCCTCTGTTAATATTTCTTGCCTGTTGGTGACAAATTTCACTTCAAATAAGCTATAAGCTTATTTAGTTAAACACTACACATACACAATGTGCTTGGTAGAGTAGTTATTAAGGGGAGTCAGGAATATACCCCAAGGATAAATGGAACTTTTTACTTGTGTCATAAAATGATCTTCCTTTCTGTGCCTCAGGCAAAAATAATGCTAAAAAGTTGAACTATTCTTCTGGTAGGGTTAAAGAAGGCAATGAAATCCTCCCTGAAGAAAATCACGCAGTCTGAGTGTATAATAGTTTATTGGTGACTTATAGTAGGCCCCAAAAAAATGAGTTTGGAAAAGTTTTCAGGAATTGACTCCTCCATTTAATTTCTTAAGCATATGCATGGCTGTCAGTATTCACTCAGCAGAGGGAAAGATTTCTACAAGCTTAGAGCCAAGCTGGATTTTCACTATAGGAACATCTTTGGAGCTTTCTTCATGCATTCATTTGACATAATCAGACTCAATCATTTTTTAAAAAGTAGGCTTATTCCATTGTCATCATTCTTGGTATCTGACTTGCTGGCTATCAGATATTGTTATTGTCTGTCTTAATATCCCTGTGATTACTGTTTTATTACTAGATTTATTGTCAGGTAGCCACTAAAGCAGGATGGCTCCACTAGAAGGATAAACTGGAAGGTCAGGGTGACTCCAGACAGAGGCAGTTCCCTCACCCAGGCCCGCAGTGGGATGTAGAGTGGGCAGAGCAGAGTGCTTGAGAGAGACAAGACTGGAGACAAATCTGGAGATAGGCCTGTGTCCAGAATCTATTCAGAAGACAGGACTAGAGACCTGCATACCTGTAGCAGTGCTCAGGACTGGGAATCAGCCTCGAGATAACATATAGCCTCTCCTCTGGAGCCAAGGGTGGGTGGGAACTCACTTTTCTCAGTCTTCCTCATTACAGTACGTGAAATTAAATAGTCTTACAGAGGTAATGCAGCATTATCATTTTGAATGACTGCATTGTGACTTTTCTTATAATTGATGATGATTTGACAAAGCTGATTTCTAGAGTAAGGAGATTACTTGAGACATTCAGTCTTTTGTAGTCACCTAAACTGATGTGGTTTAAGCAACCATTTCTCAAAGCTCTTTACCATGTTCCTGCAGGTACTTTTAGCCCAGCAGGTATTAGTGAGACATATTCTTGAACATCTGCAATTGACATCAGAAGTCATACTGACCAGAGCTGATTTCCAGCTTGCTTTTTTATGTTAAGCTATCAGGAGTTGCTGCCAGTCTGAGAGTTCTTCCTGTTGAGGGAAAATGAGAAAAGAAAGATAAAGGCATTTAGCTTGGGGAGGTAGATATTTTAACCACCTCCGCTTGATCAGCAACTTCAAATAATCAAAACTTTCAAAAATACAAATCCTCAAACTAAAAAAAAAGTTCACCACCAAGCAAACATACTCATAGATGGCATAAGAAAATACTGAACTGCGTTTGCATCACATGATGTCAGAGCTAAGGAGTGCATTGTAGTGTATGAGCACTATTCAAGATTAACAGGTGATATTATTAATCCATTTGACAGCTTCTATGACATCTGTTCTTGGAGACATGGGAGCATATAGTTTGGGAGTAGCTCCTTTGTAGTTGTTCTGAGGGCATGAAATTGCTTCCTATGGATTAGATTAATATTATGAATTTGGTTACTTATGTAAATCTATACTTCTGTGAGAAAAGTGGCCAAAACATGGCTCCTGTTTTTGACTATCAATTTTCCTCAATCAGATTACCTTCACTGCATAACTTTCTGTACAATGAATCAAAGAATTTCAACAGGTATGCCAGCACTCTACTACTTGGTCATAGTGTTGCTTGACATGTCAGAGAAATGTGAAAAACCAGCTGGCCAGCCATTCAAGTTACATATCTTGATTAAAAAGTTATGGATTAAGAATCGTAAGTCAGGAAAACTGATGATATTTTTCCAATTGAGTGCTCCGCAAGTCACCTTGTATTCAATAGTACATTAAAGAAATTCTCTTTTGTTTCTCACTGTTTTTCTAAATGATATTTTATGAAGCATGCATATACTAATCCACAGATATACACCCTTGGGTGATTAAGACTCATTAAATGCACTGATTTGTCTTTTTTTTTTTTTTTTCTTATCAGTCATTAGTGAGGCACAGTGACTTGCCTCCCAATTTTTTTCATCTGTTTTCATCTATATTCCTCATATTTTATCATGAACAAAGAGTAGTCTTATGTCATGGAGGCTCAAAGTCATTATTATATTTCACTCATCTGCACTGAACTGTCTATCATCTGTTGGTATTTTTAACGCTTGCATATCTTTCTGCACTTGTATTCATTCTTCCTCATTATTTATTCTTCTTTGTATAATCAATAGATATCAGGATGTTATAATCACAATATAATTATATAATCAATAGATATCAGGATGTTATAATCACAATATAATCAAGAGAGTTAGGCAAAATAGACAACGATCACAAAAAGAGAATAGGTGGAAGAGCTTACCCTTCGGCTGAGCTCACCACAAAACACCAAGAGAGATGATCTCCAGAAGAGATCCTTCCCCTCTGGTAGCCAGCTCTTCAATAGGTCTAGGAGAATTGCCTTCACCTGTGCTCCTCTGGCTGACTCATGGCTCACCTCAGGTGATTAATCAGAGGTTCAGGCCGTGACTCAGCAGTTCCCATACATTCTTCAACTACATATTACTGGTTACTGCTTTCCAATTTCTGCTTTCTTTTGTTTGTTTTTTTTTTTTTTTTAAATTATCATCTGTGTTTGCAAACTAGCAGTTCCAAATCAGATGTGTCAGCATTGCTTTCTTCCCCATTTAGTAAGCATATTAATACTCAGTGTTTATATTTTAAACAGTCATGTTTATCTGAGTCCAGTGTGCTAAAATAAAGAAGGATAAATCTCAAGATCAGGCAGCTGTCATATCTCACATCTGTCTACACAGCTTTTTAGTTTATCTTTTATGTTCTGGACACTGTCCTGAACATAAAACTCAAAAAGGTAAAAATTTACTATTTTTAAGTAATTTCTTTTCTAAAATCATCAGCAGAAAATGAGTAGATTGCTGGTCAGAAGTAAGTAAGGCCTGTTACTGTTGGTTTTCATACTTTCTTGTTTTTATTATGTATAATGTTTTATTTATTTTAAACTATTTCCTTGTTTTCTCTTCCTCATCTGTCATTTTATGCTTTTCTTTGAGATTCTTGTACTTCCATAAGACTGTTTCATGATCTGTCACATCTTATTTTTAAATAAAATCTCATAGCAAATCTGTCTTTTCTTATATATGCTATACTTGACAAAATTAAATCCCAAAAGCTGATTTGCAGCTTAGGCAAAGAATTTGAATTTTAAAGACCTTCTTAGAAATAAATAAATAGATGTCAAAATCATTAATTATGCACTATACCAACGCTGTACTCTTTATCTGTAAAATGAGACAAATAAGCATACAGCACTGTATTTGTTATCTGTAAAATGGGACAAATAAGCATAATTTCCTTCACAAGGAAATCATTCTTATGAGTAAGTGAAAGTTATCAAACAGAAGGTTTCTGTAGGATGATAACATATTATACACTTTATTTTTAAAATGGTTTATAGAAAAGTAAATGTGCATGGGTTTGTTTGCTTTTGCTTTTTACAAAGATTAATACAGATTTAAAGGTGATGTGATTACATCATGCTAGCTGACTTCAGAGACCTAGGAACTTTATTTACTAAAGTTGAGGTTAACAAAGCACTATTTAGTATTTAGTAATTCTTTAAACTAAATAGTTTAGAATCATAGAATCATAGAATCACCAAAAGTGATTTAAAGACTATTTAAAGTCTTTTTTGTCACTAGTAGGTGACAAGAAATATTCTGAGGCTCAGTTTGCTTTCATATCTACCTGCAGTTCATTAAAACAGAAACTTCTGGAGAAACACCAAGAAACAACTTGATGATGCATGCAAACTGTTAAATAGCATAAGAGCAGATTCCACCACATCACAAATGTGGAAATAAAATAACTGCCTATTTTCAACAATAAAAATGACGTTACTCTGATTGCTTTCTTGTTTTCCTAATTTCTTGTTTAAGATCAGTAGTTATTATTACCTCAATTAATGATATCCTATATTAAAACATGCAAGGCTTTATAAAAGATAAAAAAGAAAACATTTTCTGAGAAGGCTAAAGCTGTGCTCCCTCCCATTCTGCATTTCTATAAAGCAGACAAAAATTGTCCTCATTGATTTCATTCTCAGTTTCAGATATGTCTGTTACCTGTTGATGTTCTTTAGCTTTCAGATCTCAGAAAAAGTTATATGCTGAAAGCAACTTCATAAAAACGTGCAGATGAATGCAACACACAATATTTTTGGCACTGATAAGAAGAAGTTGCTGCTGTGATCTTAGACGATCCAGTGACAGTCTGATTTCTTGTGTATTTACTGGAAGTTTATGTACACTTCCGAAAGTTTGTAATATCAGTGAGGTTCAGCATAATTTTTCAAAACAATTTTTGACTTTCAGCTGAAGACTAAATAGAATTTTAAAAATGTGAATGTGTGAAATACGTGTTAAACACAAATAGAGAAATACAGTGATGTAACTCCAATATGTGTTTACACAATATAGAATAATGGCTTAAGAGTACATTTTTTGGCCTTTTGAGTGTATAAAATGCTTTTCTTAAAGCATCCCAATAGCACTTTCACGGTATTAAGGGAAATGAGCTATTTACTACTAAGTCTGTTTAAATGAATTTCTTGTGTATATATATCTGTGAGACTCATGCTGTTTGAGAGGAATTTTCAGCAATTATTGTTTAACTTCCTAAATAATGTCCTTTTAAATTCTGATGGAGGGAAAAAAAAAAAAAAAAAAAAAAAAAAAAAAAAGGCTGGAAAGTCATCAGCGAGGCTTTAATTTCGTTACTTAGTTAAAGATAAACAGAATTTTAAGACCATTCACACTCAAAAACCAAAAAGCAGCAAAGCCAAAGAGAAAGAAGTATATTAAAAGGAAATTCAGTAAGTCAGAGATCTAAAGATAAAGTGAAATATAGCTCTAGATGGGCAGAGGTATTAAGAAGTGTGTGATCAGTATGTTTGGCTTGGCTGAGATAAATGTCTTTGACATAGTTATTCCAAAATGTGCTGTGACTGAAATAATTTGTTTTCCTTGATGGGAAGTTAACGTGAATCAGAAGTGGGAAAGTACAATATATTCAGGATATTGTGCAATAACTCTACTAAAACTTTGTACCTGGGCATTCAGGACAAAATCCTTAATGAGACAACTTGACACCTAGGACAATTCTTCTCTCCCAGAGATTTCTTCCCTACCGTGCTGCTTTATTTTAGTCCAACACATTTCTGTAAGGAGGGTCTGCTTGTCGTCAGAAGAGGTTACTCAGGGCTTTATCCTCCGAGGGCTTGAAAATATCCAAGGATGGAGACCTCTGGGCAACCTGTATCATCCTGACTGTTCTCACAGTTTTTCTTTATGTCTTTTAAATTCCTCTTCACTTTATGACTGTTGTCTCTCATCTTCTCACTACACACCACTGTGAAGAGATTGGCTCTATCTTCTCAGCATCTTCCCTGAAAGTGTCTGATCCTCCCAAAGCCCTATTCTTTTCCAGGATGAAGAAGCCCTGTTTCTCTCATCCTTTCCTCACAGGGTGAATGTTCCACCCCCTCTGTCCGGATGGCCTCTGCTGAACTTGCTTCTATTTATCAGTGTCTTTATTACCATACAAAGTGGGCCCAAACTGGACAGAGTAGCATAAGAAGTTCCATATAAAGGAGGATAAACACTTTCTTTAATTCCCTCTATATTTTTGTGCCGACTTATTGCATGATGCTATTGGTTCTTGCACACTGAAAACTTGTATTGAGCTTGCTGCCCACCAGCACTCCCAGAGCATTTTCCATGGAATTGCCTGCAAACAATCGATTCCCAGAATGTAATCACACAGGAAGAGGCTCTGCTTCCCATGGATGGAACTTTGCATTTAACTTTGCAGAACTGTAACATTTACCTTTGCTTATTTTGACAAGTTTCTTGTTGGCCCCCTTCCTCCAGCAGCACTGTGTGCCTGTGGATGACAACTTTGCCATAAACTATACCATCTGGTTACATCCCTTCCTTGGTATCATCTGAAAACTTGAAGAAAAGGTACTTCATTACCTTATTTGGGTTATTGGTAATGATGTTAAACTAGATAGCTACATTGGTGTTTCAAAATTTAAATAACTCATTGAATCTTCCTTCCTGTCTCTGAAACCCACAGCCTCTAACCTAAATGTTCTTAATTCTTACCAGTTAATTAGATTTGGACCAAGAGCAAATCCATGGACTGTATTGTAACACCAGAAAATATCTTTATTTCACTGAATATGTTGCATGAATGAAGAGTGAAAAATTTTGTCCAATATGTAGTTCATAATATTTGGCAGGGATTTAAGAGAAGGATTTCAAGAAAAGCTCTTGTTCAGCAAATGCCCAAAAGGGAGTCTTTTGATTTTCGTAGCTGTAGAGTATAGTACTGGCAGGGTGAGTTGGTATATAATTATTTCTAAGAATGAATTCTATTAAAGTCAAATAAAAGATCTGTGAGAAAATATGAATTCTAAACTGTAAGTGCTATATTTTAAGGATTGTCATTATTTTGAAGCCTTAAAATAAATAAATGTTTCCAGAAACGAACACAGCCTATTCAGATGCCAAACTCTTTTTGTCTTCTTAAGTGTCCCTTCAAGTGCACTGAATTCAGCATTTACCACTTGGCATCTAATTAATTTGTTCTCATGGAGAAAGTCACAAAGAAATGCAATTCCTCATTCCCACAAGTATCAGAATTTGTTTGTAAAACTGTAAAGGCAGAGCAATAATAATAACAGGTTTCTCAGCTTAAGATACTATTTCCCTTCTAGCTTCACATCATAGTTTAAGAAAGCCTTCCCCCAAGCTTACGAAAAAGTAAAAGTTAAAACTTCTAAGCAAAATATAACCCGTATGACTTTTTTTTCCCTGTTATTATATTAAATCATATTGTTCTTTTATGCTGCTTTGAAAAATCTTTATATCTTTTTTATCTCTAGTAAGATAATTATGGTAATATTTTGAAGATAATGAATCAAAGAGTTCACCTGTTTTCTCCACTCAACTTCCAAGTGTCCAATTATTTTAACTGGAATGATGGAGAGATAGTTCTATAATTCACCTTTTCAAAGTGCAGTCAAATCCTCAAATTACAGAAGTGGTATTGCATATTTCGGTTTTAGAATATGAGGTTCATATGTTGATGTAATCTCAATTATTATTTGTATTTTTTTGTTTTGAAGAGCAGATTGAGTTCATAGGATGTATATTCTGATTTGATATAACAAAGTCACACTAAAGTCAAGGATCCATATTCTCTCATGACTGGATGACTGTATCCTCACTGAAGTAGAAGAGTGACTCCAGATTTTCAGAAGTGTGAAATGAGAACAGGATCTTTCTTTAACATGCATTATTGTGAATCTTCACACTGTAGAAATGCCTAAAATCTGAAGTGATTCATATCTATATTTGGCTTTGGAAGCATATGACATTTTTCTCAACCACAAAAAATTAAAAATAGTTAATAAAGATATGTTCATGTAGAGCAAAATCAGATACAAATGGCCTATGAATGAATTAATGAACAGCTGATTGATTCATGAATAGTTTATGTCTTGATCTTTATAGAAAGAACAACTATTCTGGATTTTACTATGTCAGCTGCATTGAAAATAGCATATTCCCTGATCACTGTCAGGTCTCTATTGGGTCAAGTTTTTATTGTTATGCTCTTCAAAGAAATTCACTTTTAATATTACAGAATAAGAAAAATGAATCCTCATCAATAGTGCCAATGTTACACCTCACCAACTGTATTTCTGCTTCAGCTGAAGGTAACTGTTGGTATAAGAGATGTACACTGAATTAATGATGTCCAGAAAGACTAGATCACAGTTACAGCAAGCCAGGAAGAGAAGTCTTTTATGTTCTGATCTAACCTGTTGGGAGTGATCAGCTCTCTAATGGAATGCTTGTAGGGTAGAAATCCTGACTGAAATCTTTAATAGAAGGCAGAAAGGCTCTGTGTTTCAATGCAGGTAAAATGATTAATGTATCTGTCACATCCTCAGATTCCTCCTCCCCACATTCCATTTTCTGTATATTTTGGGCTTGAGCCCTACCACTCATGTTCTTGCTCAAACTTCTGTTTTTTAACCTCTGAAATATCAAGCAACAAAGGAAGGCCAGGTACTCTTAAGAAAATATAGCTCGCAGACACATTCCCAAAGTGCTTTCCAGTTTGTTTTCTCTTTCACCTGTAATACCTACTTGAAAGATACAACATGGTGCTTAGGAAATAAACATATTCTATGCACATGAACATAATCCAATTGTATCTCCACGTACTGTTTGTTTGTTTTTTTTTTTTTCACTTGGACATGCACAGTGTCCATGAACATTTTTCATTTTTTAGGTCACTCCACTTGCATTGCTTTATTGAGGAGAATGAGAAGAAACAGTCAAATTTCATCAAAGTACTTCTGACAAAAGATCCAGACATAAATTGTGTCACAGATAAATCTTTTGACTCCCTGCCAGGACATTAGTTTCACAACAAGCAGAGAATACTGGTGTTTAGTTCTCTCCACAGCAAGGATCTTGTGCTCTTTTACTGAATAAAAATGGGTAGGATTCAGTCTAAATTCAAATCTGAATCTAACTTAGATGTAGAGTAGCAGTTGGACTAATGGCCTCTGGATTATCTTTCTATCCTAAATTACTGCATGAATCAAAAATTATAAATTTTTAAATTTTTCTTTAGGTCCAGGTTGCTGGGCTTAAGACTGAAGTTGAAACTTGTTTTTACAGGAAAAGAAAAACTTGAACAACTGTAATAAGGAATAATAACTTCTTTAAACTAAGTAAATAACTGAATGAATCAGTAGACGACAACAATCTGCAAAACACAAATAAACTGTTTCATATTATAACTTTAAATCTCATCCTTAGGATTCCTTCTAAAGACAATCGATGAGCTAGCTGAGTAAAGCAGATCCAAAGCCACAGTTCAGACCTTAGGAATCACAGACCACAGCCTGCCTGCTGATATGCCTCAAAAGGCAACTTCTGTCTAACAGCATTGCATGAAAACACTGCTAACCATTTGCTCACTGCTTTCACTTTTTGTAGAGTGCATCCTGGACAGTGGCATCTCTCTTCCCCATTTTGACTGTTTAGGTAGAATTAAAAGGGCTAAAGCAAATGACAGTAGTTATTTTTTATTTTTTTTTTAATGTTGTATATCCATTATTTTGCAGTTTGATTTGATTTGGATTCGCAGTCTGACTACTGCCTTTTGGTACTTTATGAGCTGTCTCAAAAAGATGAAAGGATAAGTGTGAAATTTGTACCAAGGACAGAAGGAGAAAACAGTGAGCACAAGGCATGTGGCATGGCAGGAACAGCTGCATAAAAAGTATTTTTTTGAGGGATTGAGTAGATGGGAAATAATTCATAGAGGGATAGTGAAAGTCTGAAGAGGTACCACATTGTTACAGCGATGGCTTTTCTGGTCGCTTTTTAAATGCTGGCCTGCACTAGACTTTTCAACTGTGTTTGCATCTCTGAAAACTGAAAAAAAAAAGGCGTAAATTCCAGGAATAAGTTAGAAATACACTTATACATTTCTTCTTTAAAACTGTTCTAGAATGAATCTGTAAGTGATTTCTGAAGACTCCACACATTCATAAAACACCTGTGAAGAGGTCCAGTGTATTATTTATGTTAGTTTTTCTGCCTTCTGAGTACATTATATTTATAATCTCTTATAGTGTGGATAAGAATCTTAATTTGTCTTATGACAGTTTTTCTTTGAACATCACTAGATGTGGTAATTATGATAGAGAAATATCAGTTTCTGGGTTTAGAGTCAATTACAAAGGGGATCAGCTATAAGATACACAAGTTATAAGTGAACGGAAATAGTGATTCTGGTCACCATTCCCTTCACAACTTGTGACTTTGCTCTCATATTAAGTTCTCATAAAGAAAGAATGAATTCAGCACAGAATTTCACTGAAGCAAAAGCTGTATCTTGAACTTTACTCTGAACTTTTGATCCCACAGACATAATGCTCTTCTTGCTACTGCTGAGCTCCTAAGCTACATGTAAAATCTAGAGATTTATCTCTGGAGTGTCTTCTTAAGAGAAAACTTTCTATTGTGTGTCCATTAGGAAAAAGATAGGATCAGAAAAAATATTTCAAACAGAGCTTAGAAGTTGGTCATTCTGCTTATCTACATATCCCTGGTTATAGCCTGACTGGTGGAAGAGAAGAAAATTTCTTATGTACCTTTGAGGATATTGCTGTAAGACATTAATGTTGCTTCTTTTAGCATAATGACATAGATAAAAAGAGATAGACAACAAATATACCAGAGACCTCAGGAAAGATAGATGCTTTCATTCAACATGTTTGTATAAATAATTTCAACTGCTTTTTTCAGCTCCCTGTCTCTTTTATAACTCTAGCTACTTTTACCTGTCAGAAAGGTCTTCTATGATTCACCCTCATGAACTATGCTTGCATGCTTTCAACGTTGTCAGATATTTTAGTAACTAATAACATTGTAATTTCATGTGGTTGCAAAAATGTAGTGAATTGTGGCTCACAAAAATGCAATAAGAATAGATTTTACAGTTATTTAAAAGGATGAATTCTGAAAGTTTTCTGCTGCTTCTCTGCTTTTCTGTTCCTACAGTGACACGGATTTCCTAAGAAAAGCTCATGCTGCATATCTCATCTTCTCTATAAACCAAGAAATTCTGATCCACTTGCTGTTGATGTCAGTTTATACCCAGAAGAGTTGCTTCACTGCACTGTTGTTTCAAATGAGTTTTCACTTTACTTTTCCTTTAAGGTTCTTTGGGATAACTATATTATGAACTAGTGAACAAAAACTACTAGGCTTTGTCACTAATTGACAAATTCTTATATAAATATATTCAGAAATAATGATTAATTTGCCTAAATTTTGTACTGAATTGTAGTACAAAAATGATGGGACAACAGAGTAAGGTTCCAGACATTTTATAGCATAATTCTATTTCAGTAGGTTATTGATTATGATGAAAGCAAAGGAAGATGAAGTCTTTCATATCTCTTGAAAAGAAATTGTCTTAAAACATATAATTTTAATATAACTTTGAGGAAATACATATTCACTCATCTGATTCAACTTTGTTCCTTTTCCCCTTAATTTTCTCATAAGGCTCTAAAAAGAAAACAGAGGAAATATATATCAGGACCTTTTAAATGTTAGAGGAACAGAATTTCTACAGTGTTAAATTGCTTTGTTACTACTAGAGGAATTCTAACTCTTTTGTGCACTGGGCCTGTGAAATGGAAACGAAGTTCCTTTGGTCGTTAATGATATCTCATGAGTGATTTGTAGCCTGAATATCAAGGCTGTAAGTACAGACTTAGGACCTCAGTGATTCAATAAATTAAGGCATATCAGCTCAATTTATAGCTTTTTTCATACGATTTGCAGCCATGTAATCTTCTGAGTGCTGCATATCATTGTGCAAGCAATGTAAAATATGTCCACTTAAACAGAAAGCATGAAGCATTGTACCAGGGTGTTTCAGTCATGCTTACTTCCTGTTTCCAAGATCCAGGTTTAAAGCCTTCCTTGACAGAGTTATCAATGTTCTTTTCTCTTAAGGAAATGAAATTATGCTTATCAGATTTCCTTCTGGGGTGAGGTTTTGAAATACCATCTCCTTCCTTTTTACATAACTAGAACTCTGGGAGTGGCTTTTTTTCTGTGTTCTTTTATACCGTTGTACTGACCTCACCAGGTTACCTTCTAATTTGTAGTGATTTCAACAAGAAGAGATTCAGGTCTGTCTTGCTGGTGATTTACATGAACAACTCCTTCTTCCATATGCAACACTTGTATAACTTTTGATGGGAAAGAATTCATAGTACCTGACCTATTTATCTTTTTTTTGTTCCATTTCTTGAGATAAAAGTGTTGTATAGATGAATCACAGACAGCAGAGTATGCATGTTTGGTTACTGTGTCACTTTCGGTTAATCATGAAGCAAAATCTTTTCTAATCATCTAGCCTTTAACTTAATAACACTTTTGATAAATTGCTTGTATACAGTAGGTTATCAAACCCAAACATTAAATTCTTCAGTTTGACACTGCAGGAATGAATCATACCAAAAAAAGGCCAAATTTACAATTCTTTATCTGAAATAAAATATATATATATATATAATGTCAGTCTAAAGACCTGCACTAATGACTCAAAAAAATATTTTAGATTGGTCCTAAGGAATTTAAAGATATACTTGAAGCAGAAATGTTCACTTCAACAACATTTCAGATCCATTTACTACTGAATTTTAGTGCTCTCTATAGATCACTGTTCTGTAACTAATTGCATGATACCATTATGAAAGTCATCCTTATATTCTTTTTTTTTATTATTCTTTTTTTTTTAATCAATCTATTCCCATTTTTTATACCTTTTAGACTTTTCCTCCTGCTGCAGCTGTTGCACTTAAAAATATATGAGTGACAACAGGTTTGACAGCATCTGGGGCAGTGAGGCATTGAGCAGGAGAAAGCCTTCTCAGCACATTCATAGAGTAGGGATAGTGGCATGGATAGCAGTGATATATATTCCTGTCAGGTAAGAATGTTTCAGTATAAAGTGAGTGCAGCCATACTTTTCCTCACAACAAAGGAAGGAAGGATGAAGTAACATTCTCTAGATAGCTAGTTGAAAGATTACAATGATTTCCAATTTATAAAATAAGACTCCATTCAGAGTACTTTGTAGATGGACCTGCTCCTCACTTCTGTTACTTTTACACTGTAAAGATGTCTTACCATGCCTGTAAACATAATTTATTTGAACTTTATAGTCTTTTATGCTGCTAGAACATTGTGCTGAGGCTTCAGTATAAATAAAAACAAAGTGCCAGCATGTGTTATTAAAGCTTTCATTGGGCTAAATTAGAAATCCTCCTATCAAGAAAGGAGATGATGGAAACAGAACCACTTAACAGGGTAACCCTGACAGCACAAGGGAGATACTTTGTTCAATTTCTCTATGGCTCAAACATGTCCTAGTTTTAGGTGTGTGTGCACATGCATGTACAAGCCTACCTGCTTCTTGTACATTTAAGCATAACTAAACAAATTCTGAGTCCCAGATACAAAAAGACCAAGGAAATGGCATTAATGCAATTGTATCTGGCCCATTTGTTAGAGAAAATTAGGGGAGATGTAGGCTATAATTTGGTGGCAAGCACAGGAGAGTAGCTATCTGTTTGGAGGTCAGCACCTGTGGAGCAAGAATCTACCAGTTGTTTCAGTCTCTTGTAATTAAAAAAAAAAAAAAAAAAAAAAAAAAAAGCAGTTCTCATTTCAATTTGCAATTCAGTGTGCTTCATTTTCCCTGCTAGTTAATAACCCTTGGTAGCTGAATGAAGCAGAGAACTTACCATGTTTATTGTCCCTGTTAAACCACACCACTAAATGTGACCAAACATACTGAGCTTGTGAGAAAAAGTACATTTCCATTCTAATCAAACATCATAACAGCCTGGTGAAAAATTATTTTCACAAGTTTGTTTTGTTAAAGGTAGCCTATTTAAATTTGGTGGGTGAAAGTCTCAAAGATATGCGTCTGAAAAAGAATCAGTATCTGTGTTTGCAAAACAGTGCAGGAGCCCATGCTCCTGGCTTGTGCTCCCACAGTCAAGTCCTATCTCACAGAGCTAAACTGGTGATGAATGCACTATGGAATTTGCTTTGCAAAACAAATATTTGACTTCCTACAGAACATTGAAGACTTGATAAAACTCAGAAGTGTCACCTAACAAATTTCCCTTTTTTAATCAAAGAGGGTTTTTTTATTCCTTTCATCTAACTATAAAATTGTAAATGCTATTTATCTTCAAAAATCCTTCAAAAAACATACCTTCACAAAATCGTGGTGCTCAGAAGAAGACTTCGTAAGAGAAATTTCTATAAAAGTTATCTGTTATTTCAAATACAGAAATTACATAACCTATTAGTCAAGAAGGACAATGTTTCTTTTTTGCTTTCACATGTGGAGTGATGAGCAAACGCTGAAGGCAAAAGGCCAGGAAGGGTGAATGATGTAGACAGCTTGGCAGCCCTAGCACTGCTTACTGGCATGCATGCCTGTGGAACAGATTCCACAAAGGGGAAGGGCAGATTTGAAGCAGAGTGAGTTCTTAAGAGAGCAAGATAGATAGTTCCCTCCCATCAAAAGCATGGAAATGCCTATATGAGCTAATAATTTACCTAGCTCCAATCTCAAAAACAGGAGTTTGAGGAGCACAGGAGTCATTCAGAACATGATGAGAGTGGGATTTTTGTTGTTATTGACATTTACAATTATTTTGAGAGCTGAAATCTTTCCTATGTTTGGGTAGAAAAGCAAAGGCAACATAGAAGCTGAAAAACATATCCAATTATGAAGATGGTAGGAAAAAAATGTCTGAAAATGTCAGTTTGAAGGAGGTGGATTTTACCTGGTAGTTTTCAGCCATTTTTTGTTTATTTGCCAAAAATAATACCTACATAATTTTTTATTCTTCCTCATTTAAATAACCTAGTTTATCGTAAGTTTTCAGTATGACAGATTTTGATTTGTTTTGTTTTGTTTTAATTAAAATTTTATAGGTTCAAATTTGAAATATCTTGTGTCAAACTCCCTGCTTCACTCCTCCCTAGAAAGTAAAGAAAGGTACTTGAAAGTATTAAAACATTTCACTCTAACAATTTCTATTATTGAAAAACATGCTAAAAATAAAGAAACAAACTCACAAAGAAACAAACAAAAATACCCAATCCAGTATTTGAAAAGGGACTGAATATGAAATGGAAACCATCATTTTGTTACCAAATATGTTGGTGGAATGCATCAATGTTGCATTTCTGATCTTTTATCTCAGAACAGGATACAGTGAAGCAAGACAAGGTCCAAGAAAAGGAGAGAAGTCTGCTTAAACACCCAAGTGACTTCACTGTTAGGAACATACACATAGATTAAGAAGATACAAGACAGAAAAGACACAAATGTAGGGTAATTAGACAGGTCTAAATAAGCATTATTTGCCTGGAGACAGCATAATTGTCTGCAATGAATATTCATTGTTTCTCTGAACACGAGGCAATGGAAATCAAATTAAATTTTGATACAGTAAATTCAAACTAAATAAAATGACTTTTTTTTCCTGCATAAGACAATATAAATCTTCACAACTTGTTGCTACAGTATGTTGACGATGCAAAAAATTTACATGAATTGCAAAATTCATTAAGCAGACTCAGAAAAGAGTAAGCCATCAAAGGCTAATAAATATGAAATAAAACCTGCTACTGAAGAAAACCATGAACTTTTGCTCAGAGGAAGTTAATAGAGAATACTAGGAAAGCAACTCTGTAATAAGATTTGCTGCATTTATATACTTTGCTGTAGTTGACTTCACTCTTCTGACATCTTCTTAAATCAGAACGTAAGTTTTTTGTTATACCAAGATAAGTTGTTCTCTTTTTCTGGAAATAATAAAATCTGAAAAAAAAAAAAACCAAACAAAAAAAACAAAAACTAAAACAAAACAACACACACACACACAAAAAAAAACAAACCTGAAAGTGTAGCAAAACTAAATATTTTGATAGCCAAAGAAATGTTTGTCAGATTATTGTGAATTTAAGTAGAAGAAAGAAATAATAATATAAAAAGTTGAATTGTCTATTTATATGACAGAAAAGCTTATCTTCCTCCCACACCTATTCATATATACTTGCAGTTGTATAGAACAGTATGTAAGAATACGCTGTTGGGAAGGATACTTAAACATATAATTATATTAAATATATAGCTAGTAAAGTAGTAAAACAGCTTATTTTATTGGACTATGTTTAAAATGAAATTTTATTATTATTTTTGGATCAGCTCCACTGAAAAGATTAAAGAGTTTCTTGCTGTTTCTGTAATCTTTTATCTTGGGATTCTTTCGTTGTCTTGCCTGCCTCAATCAGTTTGCCTAACTTTTACTACCTAGTTCTCTAAAAGAGCAACTTGTAAGAACTATTTTTAACAGCAACAAAAAAATCTGGTCTTTTATTATGATCTACTCTGCAATTAAACAACTTCTTCTCTTTTCATCTATTCTATCTCCTTCAAATTCTTTGTAAGCATAAATCTGGCTTTTCTTGTATATCATTTACACAAATGGGAGACATCTGAGTGTAACCAAATGTACAAAAATATAGCAAGAAAACAAATTTAAAAGAACAAATCTTCCAAGTGTGAGTAACAAAACTCAGTTTGTTACTCCTAAATATAATGTACTAATTGTGCATTTGCTTTCACGTTATTGAATCTTGAAAGTCTTAGCATCAATTTTAGTACAATTACTATTTTTAATTCAGGGAATTCTGATGTTACAAGGGGAAATTTTTTGGTTAAACCAACTGAATCTAAGTAACGTTTAGCTGTGAAAAAAAACAAACTTTTATACACAGGCCTTTCTGACCTGGAAAAATAAAACTTTTTTTTTTTTTTTTTTTCCTAGAAAACCAGGCTATATCTTTTTTTTCCATGGTTTTCATTCCTTTCAAAAACAAATATTTCCTCTTCTTACAAAAATTTTACAAAAACTTTCTACTCTCCTAGCCTTTAACAACAATATCTAAGAACTCAATATGAAAATAAAGAGCTCCTGAAGGACCAAGAGGCTAGAACCATCATTATTTATTTGGGAATAGATATTCATCTGTAACTGATATGTAGAAATGATGATCTAGCAAGGTCAGAACTGGATCTACTTGCTCTAAACAGCTGGAAGAACACAGATGAAGCATGTATGATTTAGTGTTATTCTCTGTGTTAGAAAAATCCAGCACATCCTGGAAGTGATAAATAGCCATGATTAGTCAAACTGCTCCTTCTGCAGTACAGAGTTTGACTATTTGAGTTTACTCATTGTTTGAGATAAGGAAAGATTTTACTCTTTCAAAAATTCCTTAAGAAACCAGACTCCTGAACTACAAACAGATGACATAAACAGTAATGGTCAATAATTCAGAAGTTTATCTCTTATGTACAATTCAGTGGGTGTTTAATCATTGATTTTATTAAAATGAGAATCAAGCTCCCGGGTTTAAAATTAATTTTTAACAAATGTACAAAAATAAATGCTTCATTAAGTTGCTGCTACTGTGTTTTATGTTGCAACTCCAATACCATGTTTTGCTGTTGCATAGAACTCAGTTCAGCAACCCTTCATCCTTTAAGCTGCTTGAAATCAACAGCACCCATAAAACAGCAAAAATGCTGATAGCTTAAATCCCATTTTGGGCATAGAGATATGAGTTCTCATGTGCTCATTATTGGCCCACTTTACATTTAAGAACAAAGCAGGGGTTGAGTAATACCCTTTCAAAGCATAATCTGCTTGTTTACCTAGGACTTTGTGTAAGAAAGCCACGTTGCTTCATGGGCTCCCTGTGGACTTACAAATGACTTACAACCAGGGTCAGATTCTGAACATTCTCTTCCTGATGTTGTCAACTTCTCAGAGTCAAAAGTCATGCACTGTTGGACTACAGTCTAGTAATGTGACATTCAGCTTGCATCCAGTTTCCTTCCATTAAGGAAAACATCTCTGTTTGGTAAATATGCCAATCTGCTATCTGCTTGAAAGTACTGGACTAAATCATATGGACTGAACTTTAGTGAAATATCCTGCAGAAGCACTTATTGTCTGGCAGTCTTTTATTTATCCTAGTCACCCACAAACTCATTTTAAGTATAATACTACAGCAATAAATGCAGTGGGTTAATTTTTATTACAATGAGCTCGTTCAGCATTGCTATGTCAAGTTAAGGTATATTTTAACAGTAAAACACCAAATTACCAAATTAAATTATGTTTTTGCTAAGATAAAAACTTTAAGAAATTATACAGGCCATTGTATTTTTTTTCTTTTAATTTTAGAATGTTCCTGCTATATATGAATGGGTAGAAAAACAATAGCCAATGTATGTCCATATCATATAGATGAGTCTGAACACATATGCTACACTTCTAATTTAAAAATAAAGCCACTTGCATACATCCTGTCATATATTATTTTAGCTGATAACATACAGACTTTACTTTGCATGAAAAAACAAATACAGCTGCACATCAAGTCATAAGTCTATACTTTGAGGTGAATAAAAATATTTTAGTGATTTCAGTAGGCTTTCAGTTAGATCCGGGGTATATCTCTGGAGATAAATACTTCGACTACAATAGCCGATAAAAATTTTTACTGCAAAATGTATCATTTTTAAGATTGACCATTTCGTTTTCATTTAGTAACCTAAACTGGACTGGTTTTCTTCAGGAAGCTTTTACATATTCACTCTCATTGCAGTAAAAGAAGCATAAAATATTTTAAACAGTTTCTTTTTTCCCTCCTTGCATAATTTTACCAAAGAGTTTGATCTTTCATAGATGGTTTCAATTAAGTTGAAGTACTACATTCAATTTAGATAAAACATTAATTTGGAACAATCATGTTTATAAGTTCAAATGAACATAATGAACAGAAGAAATACTTCTTTGCATCTTGATATTATTTTAAGTTGAACAAATTTCACTGTTGACATTTGATTTTATTACAGGTTGAAGTTCAAATTACAGACGTGAAGGAATATTTGTTTCCAGTTTAAACTTTTTTTTGTCTTAGTATAACTGGCAAGTCATGAGAAAAATGTGAGATCACACAAATGACAGTTCTAAATAGAAAAAATATTTTATAACACAGTTAAATTTCATTTGTCATAACTTCAAAGAAGAATGGGTTATTTCAAATTTGCAAAATCACTAGCAATCTATTTTGTATCTGATTTGTAAAGGCAAGCTGAAGCAAGTAATTTCCTGCTCTTGTTCACTGTAAACTTATCCCCATGTTTCACAAATCACCAGAGATATTAGGTTCTAATTTGAAATGCTTGATGAAGAAAGAACATTTTTTTCCTGTTTGTCTCTTTTGTCTTACAACCTCATACTGAACAAAGAAATATCAAGGAAACAATGTTCTGTTGAAATGCATGATTCTGTCTAAACCAGGTTTCTTATAATAGGTATAATTTGGAAAGCCTCATTTTGAGAAAAATAATTACAACAGTGTTAAAATATCTCATTTTACTGTTTTCAAAACAATTAATTTATGCTTTTGAAGTTAATATATTGTTTAACATTTTCTTTTTTCACTTTCTATTTCTATATTTTATCACACTTCATAAATTTACAATGCTTTGAAAATTTGATCAGCTCATGCATTTATTTTTTTTGCCCCCGCTAAAACCTTTCTTCCAGCATGGTTTGGAATTTGAGTTGTTGCAAGTTGGAAATTTTTCAGAAAACAGAACTTCTAGCTCCTATACAGCTCTAAGAGCTTTCTATGCAGATTATGTGCAAAAGAATGATAATTCAGCAAGAACCCACTTGCAATGTGTCTGTTGCTTTGTGTACCTAAGGCAGAGATAAGCAGACTGGAGGAGGTCATAGAAATACATGTCAGCCAACTGAAAACAGTCCTGACCTGATTGTCTAAAATGAAAGGGGTACACCTCCGCAGCCATGATCTTGGCCTGTGAATTACTTTTAAAGGAAAACACAAAGTCAGTCCATGTCAATGAGAGGAATGGAACAGAGGTTCTCTGTCCAGGAGGGTACTCAGGGATCAGGAAGGGATAAAGTGCTGCTGAACTCGCACCTGTAGTGACATTTCTGATATTCTTCTGACCACAGAGTGTCCCTGTTTGCTAATTCTCAGCTTGTTATTGCTGAGCTGGGGGACATGGAGTAGCTCCAGCTCCCTCATCTACCTTTTGCCTGGCTACCCTAAGGAATCTGACTATTTTAATGTACTCTGAGGGGAACTTGCCTTCTTAGTGCAGAAGTTTCTATGCTTACATTTTTTAGTCACTTAAGTCCTTTGTAAGCTCTGGTCTTCAATTAAAATAAAAGCAACAACTGAATCTGAGAATATTTGTGATGTTATCTACAATGAAGTTTTTTAACAAAGATCACTTCTTTTTCCTATATTAGTGCTGCCGTTTTACAATGAAACTACTTGCGGAATTTTAATGACTTGGAAAAAAGAAAATTTTACTGACTTGATTTTCAAAGTTGTGTACATTTTCTTTTAGAATCAGTGCTTATGTACCACTGCTTTTGCTAAGTGTTCTTCATAGATTTTACAATTATTTTGTTCACATAATCACTCTCTGTTTTTTGTTTTTGTTTCATTTTCATAGAGATATATTCTTTCATCTTTTAAGGAAAGAATATTTCATGGATTTACATAGATTACTGTTTTGATGATTGCCATGTATTTGTGACAACTTATTCAGGTGGTTTTTTTCATGTTACTGGCTTCCAGCACCAGAAAGAACATTTCAGGAATAGCACTTGATATATATTTACTTTTTCTAGGCTAGTTGAATAATTAAATCATGTTTAATTATTTCCAGCCTCTCAGTGTACAGTATAATTATCTATGATGTGTGTTTCCCAACTAATTAGAGAAAATTGTAGCATCAAGTTAACCAGACAAAATAGTACCTCTGAAGAACTATGAAATAAGTTTATTTCTTCCTGTGATAGGTATAAGAGTAGTATCAACACAGTAGGCAAAACAAAATTTTGAACACTATAATGATATTCTCCATAACAAGATTCATTCCTTACTAAGAGGTCATCTCAGAATCAAGTGTGTGTGTCTTTACCTTATTTTATTCAGATCTCCTTACTTTCAAGCGTTTTTATCCACCTGCTGGTACTTCCCACACCTTTCTGCACTAACAGAAGACCAATTTTCTTCTACAGCTATTGAGTTTCTCATAAGTCCATTGTTGCAAACCTCCAAGATTCTAGAACACAGCTCACTTCAAGCCATTGCCTTCAGAGTCATACTAATTTTTATGAATTTAAGATTTCTTGGAGGGAAATGCATCTATAAAAGCCTGAGAATATCTTCTGTGATATGCTAAAATGTAAAAAATAAACTAAGCAAACTATATATGTATACACGTCTATATAATGCAACAGTGATATCATAATGATCATCCAAAGTATTTAAAGTTTGTTTCATCATATTGTTGAAGTCAGCCTCCAGCTCCTGATTTTTGACTTTCTGAGATTAGGAATACTACATATAATCTTCAATCTCATGGCATCAATGTTTGAGAAAGTCTGGCTGGACTTCCCCAGATTTTATCATTTTAATTTTTCCATTCCTTTGTAATGTTAACTGGGAAAGAAAAAAAAAAAAAAACAAACAAAAACAAACAACAACAACAACAAAAAAAAAACCAAAAAAAAAAAAAAAGGAAAAAGAAAACTACCTCCACTATACATAAGTTTTTCTTATGTTTTATCTTTTTAGTTTTTCTGTATTGCTTTTATCCCATTTTTGTTCTTTCAAGCTTCAAACGATCGCGCTTTTCATTTTGAACAGAAAGGAAATTTTTCCTGCATTCACCTAATTAAGAGTTATATTTTTTTCGAAGCACAGCCTAAATCTTTCTGTCTTGTTCTGTGAAGCATTTCAGGAGTTGATTTCTATGAGTATGCACAGAATCTGGAAAAACTCAGATGGTTTTAATGCCAGTGCAAAGTTGCAGGACAAGGGGAAATGGTTTTAAGTTGAAGAAGAATCATAGAATCATAGAATCACAAAGTTGGTAAATGACCTGTAAGATCATCTAGTCCAACTGTCTTCTCATTACCATTGCTATCACAAACTAAACCATATCTCATAGCTCCTCAGCCAGGTGCCACTTGAACAGGGATGATGACTCCACCACCTCCCTGGGCAGGCTATTCCAATGCCTGACCACTCTCTGTGAGAAAATTTTTTTCCTCATGTCCAACATAAACCTCCTCTGGTACAACTTGTGGCCATTTCCCCGGGTCCTGTTCGTTGCCTGGGAGAAGAGGACATACCGCTTTACCACAACCTTCCTTCAGGAAGTTGTAGAGGAGGAAAGATTTAGGTTGGTTGTCAGGGGAAGTTCTTTACTATGAGAGGTGCTGGAACAGGCCGACCAGAGAGGTTGTGAATGCTGCATCCTTGCAGGTGTTCAAGACCAGGTTGGATGGGCAGCCTGGTCTAGTATTAAATGTGGAGGTTGGTGGCCTGCCTGTGGTGGAGGGGCTGGAGTTTCATGATCCTTGAGATCCCTTCCAAACCAGGCCATTCTGTGATTCTGTAATTAATTATGGAAGTGAGAATGTGGTGGTGTCAGACACAGAACATCTTCAAGACAGGCAAATCAATTCCTTTTTTGTCAAAATCCTCAAAGTAGCCAAACATGGTTAAAGTAATTTTACATTTATCTAATTCATTTCCAGCAGAGAGGTGAGTTGTAACACCTCACACAAATAACCAGGAGTCTCTGCCATTACTCTTCTCTCTGGACTAGGAGACTCAGACCAGAATCATCTCTTAGAAGCTCCACACCCAGAGGTGTGGCATCACACAGCTGCCCTGTGTGAAGAGGGGAATATGACACTATGTTAAGATTCCTCATTCCTGTATCAGAATTGATCATTGTATTTGTTTCTTTCATTGAGAACATAGCCAGTGCTTTCTCATCTGATCTGTGATATAAAAAGAACATTGGGAGTGGTGAGCTGGTCTAAATCAAAACACAGATGGCAAGACCTTTCAGATCTTAGCACCTATGACAGTATTAGTGACCTCTACAGTATAACCATGGGGAGCTATCTCTGTGCTCGATGCTTTACTTCTTTTAGACGATGGACAGCACAAAAATGTAAGAGGAAACAAATGGATTTTTGCATTTTTTCTGTTTTTTTCTTTTTTTCCCCTAGAAACATTCCTTGCCCAATTCCTTTCTCATAGTAAGAGAGCAACAACAATATTTGACTGTTGTTGGGCCCTCAGAGCACTAATAAATGTCAGTGACCATGACCAGTCTCATCTGGAAGATCTAAGCCTGCAAAAGGTCCAAGAGTTCCACTTAAGCTCAGGGTTTGAAGCTTAGCTCTTCCTTGAGCTGAGTTATTTTTTTTTATGTCAATCTTGTATCCTAAATGGAAAATATTGCATAGATGTGTAGTCTTGTTTATTCCTACAAGTTAGAAGACTGGTTCAAGCCTTAGAAATTTTGATAAATGTACTATTTTTAATTTCTCTTTTTCTGTCCTGCAGAGAGTTTTATACCTCCTGGAGGTAACTGCAGAACAGTCTAATCAAAATGCTCTTAACTTTTACCTGTAATAGGGGCCAATAAACAGATGATGAAGAAGCGGCCATATGCCATATGCTATGCAAAGAGTGAAGGTTTTTGCTGGAGGTGCAGGATGGACTGCCTTCAATCTGATTTACGCATTTATAGTCTGAAAATGATTATGTACTCTTAGAGCTGGTTGGCCATTCCTGTGTAAGTTATGCTGTGTCTGAACTTCCAATAATAATGAAACTGAATTTCAAACAGCCATTGGTATATCACATCCTAATGTATGTAGAGTTGGTGAATGGATTTAAGCACTTCCCAATTCTTCTGTGGTATCAGAAAAGGAGATTAACTTATCCATTTGACTTGTGCCTGTGTTATCTTTGTCTAACACAGATGTGTCCAACACTTGATGATAATATATTAGGCCCAGATTAAGACAACAATGGAAAAAAAAATAAAAGAATGCTTGGATTTGAAGGGACTTTAAAGATCACCCAGTTCCAACCCACTGTTATGGGCTGGTTGCCACTCACCACACCAGACTTCACAGGGCTCCGTCCAACCTGGCTCTGAATGCCTTAGGGATGGAACACCTACAGCTTCTTTTGTCGGTTTGTGCCAGTGATTCACCACTGTCTGAATAAGAAATTTCCATCTCATACCTACTTTAAATCTTCCCTCTTCTAGCATTTTTGGCCATTCCCCTTGTCCTATCATTATCAGACCATGTGAAAAGCTGTCTCTCACATTTTTATAAGCTCTCTTTAAATTCTGAAAAGCTGTAATGAAGTATCTCAAAAGTCTTGAGGCTGAACAAGCCTGTCTTAGCAGGAGAGGTGTACTCTGAGAATCTTCATGGCTCTCCTCTGGACCCACTCCAACAACTCCACCTCTTTTGTGAGCTGGGGTTCCCATGTCTAGATGCAGCATTCCAGATAATGCCTCACAAACGCATAGCAGATGAGAGCAGACCCCTCCCTCTCCCTGCCACCATTCTTCTTTTGATGCAGCCCAGAATACCATTGGCCTTCTGGGCTGCAAGCACACTCTACTGGCTCACTTCCAGATTTACATCCACCAGGACTGCCAAGTCCTTCTCCACAGGGCTGCCCTCAGTGAGTTTTTCTCCCAGTCGGAACACATTTGATAATACCCTGACCCAAAGGCTGCACCTTGCACTTGGCCTTGTTTAGTTCCTCATTTAGTTTAGAACCTCATTTAGTTCCCCCAGGACCACTTTTCAAGCCCATAAAGGTCCTTTGGGATGACACTTCTTTCTTCTGTTGAGTCAACTGCTCAGCATAGTATCATCAGCAAATTGCAGAGGGTGCACTTTATTTCATGTTCTAACTTATTGATCCAGGTGGGTAGAAATGTGGACTTGGAAACATTTATGTGAAGATTTAAAAGCACTAACGTGCTTTTGTTCGTTTGCTTGTTTGCTATTATTCTGCACAACCTATTGTACATGTGGAAGGTATAATGGCTTTGTTTCACGGTGAAATATTTGTTCAGACAAAAACAGGAGCTAAGGAAATTGTCTTTTCATCTGTCTTGCCAGCTGTTGCTCAGTCCCTTCTAGCAGTGCTTAGGACACCAGTTTCCTGTTTTTATCCTCATCCTCAGTCCTGATTTTGTCTGAGACTGAAAAATAGGTAGGATTGAAATGTGGAAAATGACTCAAACAGAATTTCTATCTGTACTAATTTGCAATTTCATTTCCCTTGCTAAATACTGTGAATCAACAATGAAAAAGTCTCTATGAAAATGTAGTTGTGGTGTACATAGAGACTTTTTCACTGAAGCATAAGCAAATGCTAAATGCACTTATTTGTAGGGAGGAGAGGTCTTTCAGCTACCACGTTGACAACTTCTTTTATATCTCCATGAGGTTTTATGATTACACAAAATAAAAACTGGCAGATCACTGCTCCTTGATTTTTTAGCAAGTTGCAGCTGGCACACATAGCTGCAGACTAGACAAATGTGAACTATAATTGCTTTTCACCCTTCACCTCCTCATTTATGCTGCACATCACTCTTTTCCTTAATAAGCTGTGTATCGTTCTGTCCCACGTTTTGCTGGAATTTTTTATAATTCAATCTGTTTCTGAAATAAAATACATTTCCAAAATATTTAATCTGGTTAATCATGAAGTGGGATAAGCTTATAAAACCAATTGTGTGAATATATTTAACCAGAAGAAAAAGCAGTGTGAACAACACTGTAAAGGGGACATGAAAGTTAAAGAATTGCCGAAAAATGTATTCTTCTGGTATCTTCTTGTCTAAGCTTCAGGAAGTACTTAAGAGAAGAAAGACTTTATTTGATGAGTTAAAAATGTGCATATAATGGAATTGTCTGGAGATACCTGTCACATGCTGTTGTTACTGAAGTCATGTTCATTAATAGAAGCTTTTCAAGTGTTAGAATGTGTTGATTAATGACAGGATTAGACAGATCACCATCATGTTTTACATGCTTACTGATAGGAATTCTTCTGCACTCTCAAAGGCAGAAATTAAACTAAAAAGCTGGAAGTGAGGGTTTGTAAAAAGAAATAAAAGCCAATGTTACTGTGCCTATGTTTGCATTGAAATTGTTTCAGGTTTGAGAAGTCTCTTGGACATCTAAGCTCCTTGGGCAGTTTGTAGGGGAGGTAGGCACCAGGACTGAGCTTCACAACAGCCAAGACTCCTTAATTAGGGAGGGAGCATGGGAGAAATTAGATTAGACACCCATGGTAGTCATCAAGAAAAACAGAAAGAAGCTTCTGTTTGATTCTTCTCCCTTACACTTCTATTGTTTCAGTCTTTTACATGTTTATTCAATCCTTTATACTGAGCTAATATGGCTGAAACCTTGAAATGGTAGAATCAAATTCCAAGTTTTTGACAGTCTGTGAACATTCATTTTCTGATCTCCTAAGAGAATAAAGTGTCTAGGAAAACAGTAGAATTTCTATCTTTCTGCTTTCAGATCAAGTGGATGTATTTCTGAAATCATACTTTAGGTGATATAAAGTATTTGGCTCTCTGTCAATGGGAACTGACTAAAATTTTTTTTGGTATACAATCTAGTGCTCAGTTCTAGCCTAAAACTGTTACCAAGTGCCTGTGGCCTACTGGTAATCTTCACTGCTGTGATCATTAGACTACAAATTCACCTTCGTTGTTTTTTCCCTCTTACTGTATACATTGTGTTGCTACATGCCTTAAATTATTTTCTTATTCATGGAATTTATCATTTCATGGAACGGATAGAACTGTTTTTGAAATTTGCTTCTGGGCTAGAAGTTGTTTTCACGTATTGATAACTTGTCTGGCGTAATAGTGATAGAAGACTATTTTTTCAACCTTTTCTTTTTTTGCTTTTATTGACTACTGTATTTATGTTACAATAGTATCAACAAACAAGCAAATAATGAGCATAGTTTCTTGAGCTTGCTGACTGCTAACTCTCAACCTATCACGCTACTTAATGTTTTTTTGTATTTGTATACAATTAGCATGCTTCATCTGTCACATGACATTGTAAAACAAACTTGTAACAGTGCTGGCTTCTTGCTTAGTTTTATTGTTCTGGTAGGACTTTACAGCCTGCATTGGTCTGAACATGTGAAATCAGCCTCAAAAATTTTGCTGTGATGTTTTTTTACAATGATCGTCTTAGTATGCTGAGTAGAAGTGAGTTCCAGCTACATTGGTAGTGAAAGGCATTTGATCACTGTTGAGAAGGGCCACAAGAACTGTAAAGACATCTATGTTTGCAACCATCAGCAGAATATTAGGTAAAGACTTGAAGTTTGATTGGAGGGGAAAAGGGCTGAAGTGTGAAGATTCTGGGAATGATACATAGAATCATACAATCGTAGAATTGCTCAGGTTGGAAAAGAACTTAAAGATCAAGTCCAACCACAACCAAATTACACTACTCTAACTTTCACAACCCACTGCTAAATCATGTTCCTGAGCACCATGTCTAAAAAGATTTTAAACACTGTTGTGATCAATGGTTCTATGTCAGGGTGGAGGCAGATCACAAGTGGTGTCCTCCAAGGCTTGGTTTTGGGAGTGGTGCTCTTCAGCTTCGTTATCAATGGCATAGACAATGGAATTGAATGCATCCTCAGCAAGTTTGCATATGACACTGAGCTGAGCATTGCAGTCAATACACTGGAGAGAAAGAAAGCCATCCAGAGGAACCTGAAGAGGCTGGAGAAGTGGGCCCATATGAACCTAATGAAGTTCAATAAGGCCAAGTGCAAGGTGCTGCACTTGGTCTGGGGCAATCCCAGGTATTTATACAGACTGCGTGAAGAAACCCTTGAGAACAGCCATGTGGAAAATGACTTGGGTGTCCTGGTAGAAAAGAAGCTGGACATGAGCCAGCAGTATGCGTTTGCAGCTCAGAAGACCAACTATATCCTGGGCTGCATTAGAAAAGGGGTGACCAGAAGGGAGAGAGAGGTAATTATCCCTCTCTACTCAGCTCTTGTGAGGCCCCATCTGGACTACTGTGTCCAGGCCTGGGCCCCTAGTGCAAGAAAGATATGGAACTCTTGGAGCTAGTCAGAGAAGGGCCGCTAAGATGATCAGAGGGCTGGAGCACCTCTGCTATGAAGAAAGGTTGAGGGAACTGGGCTTGTTTAGCTTGAAGAAGAGGGGACTCCAGGGAGACCTCACTGTGGCCTTCCAATACTGGCAGGGAACATATAAACAGGAGGATGGAATGGATGTTTATGAGTGTGGATAGTAATAAGACAAGGGGGGATGGTTTTAAACTGAGACTGGGGAGATTTAGGGTGGATATTAGGAGGAAGTTTTTCACTCAGAGGGTGGTGACACACTGGAACAGGTTGCCCAAGGGGGTTGTGGATGCTCCATCCCTGGAGACATTTAAGGCCAGGCTGGATGTGGCTCTGGGCAGCCTGGTCTATTGTTTGGTGACACTGCACACAGCAGGGGGTTGAAACTAGATGATCTTTGAGATCCTTCTCAGCTCAGGTCATTCAATGGTTCTATGATTCTATGGCGACTCAAGTACCTCCCTGGGGAGCCTTTTTCTATGCAGGACAACCCTTTCTGTAAAGTTTTTCCTGATAGCCAACCTAAACCTCCCTTGGCATAACTTGAGGCCATTTCCCCTCATCCTGTCACCTGTCACCAGTGAGAAGAGACTAACTCTGCTCTCATTGCAGTCACCTTTCAGATATTTCAAGAGATCAATAAGGTCTTCCCTCAACCTCCTTTTCCCCAGACTAAAGAGCCCCAGTTCCTTAGTTGCACCTCATAGGTCATATTCTCCAAGCCCTTCACAAGCCTTGTTGCACTTCTTTGGACCTGCTCCAGCACCTCAATGTCCTT
Source organism: Lagopus leucura (assembly GCF_019238085.1). Lineage (NCBI taxonomy): Eukaryota > Metazoa > Chordata > Aves > Galliformes > Phasianidae > Lagopus > Lagopus leucura. The sequence goes on along the minus strand of NW_024962250.1, from coordinate 25,155,857 downwards.
TCTGCATTGAGGTGCTGAAAACTGAACACAGTACTCGAGGTGAAGCACCACCAGTGCTGAGTACAGGGACAGGATTACCTCCCTGGTCCTGCTCACCACACCATTCCTGATACAAGCCAGGATGCCATTGGCCTTCTTGGCCACTTGGGCACACTGCTGGCCAACTCTCCATCAGTACACCAAGATCCCTTTCCATCAGGCAGCTTTCAAGCCACTCCTCCCCAAGCCTATAGGGTTGCCTGGGGTTGTGACCAAAATGCAGGACCTGGCACTTGGCCCTATTGAAACTCATACAGTTTAGTTTGGCCCATTGAAACTCATACATTTTACCTTGGCCCATTGATCCAACCTATCCAGGTCCTCTGTAGTGCCTTTCCGTCCTGCAGCAGATGAACACCCCCTCGCATCTTGGTGTAGTCTGCAAATTTACAGAGGGTATACATAGTATAGCACATCTCACATACTGCTTGTTCAGATATCCATTTTTCTATTATGGGCAATTATGAACAGTCCAGATGAAAGGGAAAAAACAAACAAACAAAAAAAAAACTGGACTAAAATCAAGTTCATGCTTAAAGCCTCTTTGTTTTCTTTCTTTTTTTCCTATCCAATATGATCTACAGCTATAATGTAACATACCATTTCTCTAACAGCAACTGATGTCTTTAAAAACAACTATAACAAAATAACACAACAAAACAAAACCCATAGAATTTGCGTAATTTTCTCTGTGTATTTATATCTCAAAGATTTCACTTTCATATAAAATCTCAAGCTAACTGTCCTCCCACTCTGCTGGGAGTGATGTGTGTCATTTGAAGCACCTTGGCCCAAGTCCCAGAAGAAAAAACAATCTTTGTAAGCTTCTTTGCAAGTCATCCTCTTGGTAAGACAGTCCCCTTTCACCTCCTCACTTAACCTGCACCACTTTTCCCACCACGTATTCTCCTTTTCATGTGTTATTTTCTCAAGATTTTCCCATTTGCTATCCTTAACCTATGCACTCTCTTTCCAGATGTCTAGCAAAGACTGCCTTTCAGAACACAGTTCCAAAAACAAAAACATTCCAGGGGATAATTTATCTCAGAACACTGAAGTCTTTGTGTGAGCTGATAGCAGATGAGTTCAGAAGCCTGGGGATGCCTATGCTTCTAAGCTTCCTGATAGTATGAGTCAATACTCTGTGTACACAGGATGAATAGGAAACATGCTTCCTCTGGCACTGGATGGGACAAAAAAATACCTATAGCTGAGCTGATATTAGTCATTATAATCTCAAAGAGTGTTATTATTCTGCTCAAAGAGTGTAGATTTAGGTAATATGTATGGAAAAAAATATTTTATAGTGAGGACAGTGAGGCACTGGAAGGCACAGGTTGTCCAGTGATGTGGTCGATGTCTCATCCTGGGACACTTTCAAGGCAAAGCTGGATAAGGCCCTGAGCAACCTGATCTAGCTGTGGATGTCCTTGTTATCTGCAGACGAGTTGGACTAGATGGCCTTCAGAAGTCCCTTCCAAATCTAAGGATTCCTCGATTTTATGATTCTATGATTCTACAATTATGATGTTATAGTTGTTGATTTGGTAGAGCTCTCCCGTATTGCTTACAGGTTTTGCAGAACTTTAAATCCCTCTTTGCATCCCAAGTAGAATCATAGAATCATAGAATCATAGAATCATAGAATCACCAAGGTTGGAAAAGACCTAAAAGATCACCCAGTCCAACCGTCCACCTACCCCCAATAGCTCCCACTAAACCATGTCCCTCAACACAACATCCAGTCTTTCCTTGAGCACCCCCAGGGTCGGTGATTCCACCACCTCCCTGGGCAGTCCATTCCAGTGCCTGACCACCCTTTCTGAAAAGTAATACTTCCTCATGTCCAGCCTGAATCTCCCCTGCCGTAGCTTGAAACCATTCCCCCTGGTCTTATCACTAATGACACAAGAGAAGAGGCCGACCCCCAGCTCACTACAACCTCCCTTCAGGAAGTTACAGAGAGCAATAAGGTCTCCCCTGAGCCTCCTCTTCTCCAGGCTGAACAGTCCCAGCTCCTTCAGCCTCTCCTCATATGGCCTGTGTTCCAGACCCCTCACCAGCTTTGTTGCCCTTCTTTGAACACGTTCCAGGGCCTCAATATCTTTCTTGCAGTGAGGGGCTCAAAACTGGACACAGTACTCGAGGTGCGGCCTCACTAGTGCTGAATATAGGGGAACAATCACTTCTCTGCTCCTGCTTGCAACACTGTTTCTGATGCAAGCCAGGATGCCATTGGTCTTCTTGGCCACCTGGGCACACTGTCGGCTCATGTTCAGCCGAGCATCAATCAATACCCCCAGGTCCATTTCCTCTACGCAGTCCTCCAGCCACACCGCCCCAAGCCTGTAGCGTCGCCTGGGGTTGTTGTGGCCGAAGAGCAGGACCCGGCATTTGGCCTTGTTGAAACTCATCCCATTGGCTCCAGCCCAGCTCTCCAGCCTGTCCAGATCCCTCTGTAGGGCCTCGCTACCCCCAGGCAGATCCACACTTCCAGCCAATTTGGTGTCATCTGCGAATTTACTGAGGGTGCACTCGATGCCCTCATCCAGGTCATCAATAAAGATATTGAAGAGGACAGGCCCCAGCACCGACCCTTGGGGAACACCACTCACGACTGGTTGCCAGCTGGATTTGACTCCATTCACCACCACTCTCTGTGCCCGGCCCTCCAGCCAGCTCCTTACAGTAGGAGCATAAGTAGGAGCCAGCTCCTTAAGTAGGAGCATAATTCAAAATAAAATGTATGGGATATATTCTTTCCTTTTAAGCAGGCTATTTCTGAGTGTAGATAAAAAGCCTCTGTAAAAAATATTTTCATAACAGGAGAAACATTTTAGGTAGCACAAGTATCTACACAGATTTTGATGATAAATTTTATTAAAAAAGGAATAAAAATGGAATTGGCTTTCTCTTACTTGTCCATTCATTTCTTGATCACATTTCTGACAAACAATGGACCTTGTGTAGACAAATAGGGTAAAAGCCAGGCAAAATTCAGAATTCTCCCACTGAGAGTTTTCTGTCAAATAGCAATTATGCAGAAGATTATTATTATCTACTGTCACTTTGAGCCTGGATCAGAAAGAGAATTAACTGTATTCATCATATATTTCTGTTACACATAAACTATTGTTACTTGTTCATTTTAAACTATTTTTACCTGAAAATATTTTAATTTAGTTTCATCATATTTCATATGAACGATTCTTTGATTACATAGTTGCATTTACTTTACTGCATCTCCTTTTTATCTCCACATTCTGAACCTTTGGACCTATCTTCAGAGTTTTCTGGTAGAAAACTGATTATGCAGGTGAAGCTTCAACAGTTTGACGGAAAATGTGATTAGGTAGATAGAGTAAAATTACATTTGTCTTGTTACTTGTAACCATTGCTTCTCTTTATATACTGTATGCCAACAGATTAATATGCATTAAAGACAGAAAGTCAAAGAAAAAAAAAACGGTTTGTTTAATTTTTTTCACTAAGAACTAAAAATGAAATTATGGCACCTTGCGATTTCAGTAGTGTAAATTATCCACTGTGTTACTGATTAATAAGTAAAAATGAAAGGGTAGTCATGTTAACCCTTAAGAAAGGGTAGTTAAGCACTGGAATAGGCTCCCCAGGAAGGTGGCTGAGTCACCATACCTGAATGTATTTAAAAACTGTTTGGATGTGGTGCTCAGGGACATGATTTAGCCGTGGGTCATTAGAGTTAGGGTAGTATGTCTAGGTTACCGTTGGATTTGATGATCTTTAAGGGCTTTTCCAACCTGAGCAACTCCATGATTCTATGATTTTATGAATATGTGAACATTTGCAGGGTTTACATTTTCTTTTCCACAAGACTGATTTTTCTGACTTCTACTTTCTTGAGAAATTTTCACTAGTTCTTTTTCTTGTTTACAAAATAACAAACAAAAACAAACAAACAAAAAAAATTGGAGTTTCTTCAGAAGTCCTTGTCATTTGCCATGACCTATCTTCAGAATTCAAGGTATTATTACTTTGCTTTCAATTTGTTTCCTCACTACTCTTCACTGAACTAATTTTGAATTCTTGGTTTAATATTCTCAACTGCATTTCTTGAATGAGAACTGTGTTTTTCATAATAGTTTCCAAAGCTTCCAAGATATTAATTCTGGATTCCTATCATCCCTTAAGATCAACATGAAATCAAATATTCACTCTTATTTCAGCTCTTTTCAGAGACCTGTAGTTAATCAGGGACAAGAAGGATCAATTTCTGAGGGAAAGTGCTAAAATGTCATGTCAGATTAATCTGATGGGTGACAAAATCTTAGTTACTAGTCATCCTCCATGATTTCTTTTCAGATGGATTTATATATGAGAACTGGATGGGAAGCTGATTCACCAAAGCTACTTGTCAGAGAGCTTTATCGACCTGTAGTAGCTTCTATCATGAAAATTCCTCATCTTGTTGCTTGGAGGAAGAAACATGGGCGTGACTCAGAATAAGCAAGCAGAATAAAAACATTGTTTCTAATTGATTTTGCTAAAACAGTTACTTTCCTTACACAACACTACTATTGCTACAATTTGGCATTGGTGCTTTCTGTATCTCTTCTTGAGATTATTAATTCATTTTTAAGCAAGGCTGAACTTGTTTAGTAATAGAACAGGGTATTTCCCCAGCTATCAGCAGCTGTAGAAATTCTTCTGGGAAAAAAGCAAACAGAATTACATTCACATTGGTTTTCAACCTGCCTGGCTTCATTATTTCACAGAACATCCTTAGCTTTAGACACATGAGGTTATGCGTTCTCAACCAGCTTGGTATATGGATGCTTGGAAGCTGGTGTCACCAGCTGATTCAGCCAACTGGAGAGGGAGTGGCTGTAGTTGTACAAAGCTGGAATCCAACTCCCACAGCTGTTGAGATTGGACCAGCCTGAAGGACAGGATTAGGAAAGTGGAGGCTGTGTATGTGCAACAAGCACCCTGTGAAAATAGACTGGATGATTTTTACTTTTCTGATGCTGCAAACCTAAAAGTGCTCTGGAATGTTATACTGCTATAAAAATACATTCTTTTTACTACATGTACTATTAAGCACAGTATCCTCTAAGTCTCACAGTATTTTATCTAGCTAATATGCCACTGAACTTTAATTTTAAGTTGACTGCTTGGATTAAAAATATAAAGGTGATGTGTTTTCTTACTTTAGCTGTTGTAATGAATATATTTTCACACTAAGTATGATTCATTTTAAACCTTGTCTGCTCTGTTAACCTGTGAGAACGCGTAGCATTAATCCCAAACCTACAGAATCAATCTTTGGTACTTGATTTTACAATGGGAAAATAAAAATCTTTGTCTTAGAAGAGATTATTGATGAGTTCACAGATATTTCATATCCTGAGCCAAAATTATATCTGGAAGCATCAGAGAAATATTGTCTGTGAATTTAAAAGATTTTGTGGCATTTTTTTGGCAAGAACAGAGGTGATAATAGAAGTGAGAGAGCCATAGCCAGATTGCTCCTGAGAGAGGGGAGGAATGGTTTGGTTTCTATTTTGTTTCTGCTTTTGTAAATCTGCTGACATCCCTGAAATATCATGGGTTTGTTTTGAATGTGAGGGCTACAATTAAGATTAAAATCTTTTTCATTATCACAGCACAGTCATAGAGGCATTTCCTGGGACAGAACACATGCATGGAATGTTTCATTCAAATTGAACTTCTGTGTCATGGGAGGTAGATAACAACTGTCTGGACAGAAAACATTTGCATAATAACTAATACTATTTCTTACTCCTGAAAGTGACTTGATACAAAGATAGGCAGATGTAGCTGTCACCGTTGTTCTTCCACTGACCAAAGAAAAAGAGATACTTTGAGTGTCTAATGGGACCCAAATTAGCACTGTTTTTGATCAGTTCTGGTGGACTATCATTACCTTGCCCTTCTTTTTCCTTAATCATAGAATCATAGAATGGTTTGGGTTGGAAGGGACCTCTAAGTTCCAACCCCTCTTCTATAGGCAGGGATACCACCCTCTAGATCAGGTTGCTCAAAGCCCTGTAATACTTATTCATTCCTCAGCAAGTCAAGTAATTCTCACTTGTCAGTCTCATAATTTATTAGCTTTAGAACTCATCAGAAAAACAACAATTTTTTTTTTTTCAAAAGGAAATTATGAATTTTCACTGAAAGTAGCAATTTCTCTGAGAATGTCTGCATTATTATTATTTTTAAAAATGTTCTACAGGAAACAATCCAGGTGGAAACAATATAGAATCTGAAAACCTGTGCAGGCTTGTGCAGGATGAGCAGGAAAAGATATAGGTAATACAGATCACAAACTGATTCAACATGTTTCCTGTTGCTAAAAGCAACATATGAGAAAAGTTACAATTTGGAAAGCACAAGGGTAAAGTGTAAAGACTAGGATTTCAGATACGAGTACTTTTTGCTTGAGTGATTGCTAGTGGCTAATTAGAAGAGATCTAATAAAATGATTTATGAGATGATCAATAAAACTTGAATGAAACAGATTGATGAATGAAGACTTTTAAGTTAAATTCCAGCTTGAATATATTTGGAGCTGTGATAAAGCTAGTTTTTCAGATACGATCCCTTAATTAATTAATTATTTAATTATACATACATACATACATACATACATACATATGTTACACCAGGTTACTTCCAAGTTTCAAAGAAACGTTCATGTATGTGCTATAAATACGAGCCATCAAATTTCATGCTTCAGGTCATTGCTTGATCACAATAAAGCCATTTTGCCATTATTTCCTGAAATGCACTGCACAACTATGATTTTGAAGTTAGTCTTTCCACAATAAATGCCTCATTCAGTGAAATAATGCATTAGAAATTGTTTGTCAACACATAACCTTTATTTAATATAAATGAAGTAGGAAAACTTATTTGCAGAGAACTTACATCAGACTGACCCTCAGGAAATAAATGTCTGGTTGATGTCAGTCTTAGACGGGAATAGATGAGACTATTGAAGATCTGGCATATTCTCAGAAATCATAGAATCTATGAAACTAAAGTTAGGTAGAGGTTTGATAGTGCTATTCCAAGTTGAAGTTAGTGTTGGTACTTAGTTCTTTTCACAGGACACATAAGAACTCTTGCAAAAAGTAGAGCATTTCCAACCCCGAAGTCAACAAAGAAATTACTAGGAACAAAAATAACTCCAATAGCAAAATGTTTATTCATTGGAATTTCTAATTCAGATTGGAGTGATGGCCTGCAGGATATAGACTGAGGAACCATGTGTGACAAAATCACAAATGGCTGAATTACTACTTTGCAGAATACCGAATTTGTCAGTAGAAGAGTATCATCTATGTTTAGAATTATAGCATCTCTTTTACAGTGATGATAAAGTGATTTTGGTTATGAGATGAGGCCAACTTAATATTTCATTTCATATTAATTCCTTTTTGTATAAAATTAGCACTATACTAGCAGGTCTGCAAAAGATCCTATAATACTGAATTATTAAGACTTTATAACCATTTGATTCATATTAGCATATATTAGGAATGACCGTGACCTATCTCTTTATCAGAGTTGTCAGAATGAGTTCAATAAATTTTTTTAAAGGTATATGAGAATTGCCTTAGAGGAGCTATCAATCCTGTCTCTCTTCTGCTATGGATAATGGTGGAAGTTGGAAACTTAATTTCCTCCCTCCCACTGAACCTAGCTCCAATATTTCATAGTGGTCAAATATTTCTTCTGACTCTTTTCCATGCTCTGGAGCAGAGTTATTGACAAGCATTGTTTTGTATCTGTAGAAGTTGATTTTGTCAGTAAATGCATAATCCTTTTCATGAATGCTTTGAAAATACACTTCACTAATTTTCTATGACAGAAAGCTCCACAGATTAATCATATATCATACACATCAATATGCCTGTTGAGGCTTTTTTCATCTTACTACTTTAAATTTGTTCAAAATATCTTTGTGAAGCAAATATATTTTGTGCAATAGCACCAATTAAGGAAAAAATGAAGTAGAAGAGATAATAAGAAAATATAAACAAACGTAGCATCAACCTCAACTCCTTGTCTAGTTCTTTAGTATATTCTGCTTCTTGAAGATACCAAGACTGGGTAGAATTTTCCCGTAAGGCTTTACAAAGATGGCTGAAAGATCCCATTATAAAACAGAGTACTCAAGAAAGGTTTTAAGACATGAAGAGAGATAGCTCTGGCATAAAAAATATTGGATTCAGAAAGAGATATTTCAGTCGTATGGAAAATCTTGTAATTCAGATGACTTTGTTCAGTTACTGTTAGTTGTATCTCATTTTAAAAATCTTGTCCAGAGCAACTCTTCTGGCCTTGTGGCAATCTGGAACTGCAGCTAAGTTAGTTTGGAAAGTGAATACTTCCAGCTGGTTAATTTTCATCTTTCTGTAGGACTTAACCATCAGATTCTCCTGCTGTTCATTGACAAATTTTCAAATTTTACTCTAGACCAAGACCATTCTTTGCTGATGACCTAGTAAGCTGAAACTTCTTCCTCAAAGATGTGGCTATAGTTAATTGTATAAGCTTAGACTCTACATAATATTGCGTTCTGATGGAATAGCTTGACTGGACTCCTTTTTCAATGCTCTTGAAATTCTTCTTCTGTCTTTGAACTTGAAAAATGAGCCACTCTCATCTGATGCATATAAACGAGGCTAATCTCTCTGCTGCCTCAGTAAATATCATGCTGTGCCCCAGCAGATGCAGGTGAGTAAGAGTTGTTTGCCACTACTGATGTTAAAAGGGTACAAATCAGAAAAGCAAGATATGTTTTATTGAGTATGCTTCTGTGAATAGGAGGATTTGGGAGCATTTTACTATTTTCCAGGTTGCTAGCAAAGCTCTCTTCCCTATTCAAAATAGGGTAATTACAGAGCCCTGTGTTCCGATGTTTTCCTCTCATTGAAAAACTAGATTTTTCTATTTCTGGCCTTCTTATACAGTTTCAAATCAAGCCCAACAGAGGAATATGCTATTCTCCATTGACTGTGTAAAAATCAGATGATTCAGACCCTAAATTTATTTGTGTTTTATCTTGATAACTGTTCATTGGAAACTTCATTCATTATTTTACATTATCATAATATTTTTGAGGTTTTTCTTCCCTCAAATCTAAACGATAAAAATTCTTTTCTTTCAGTTTATTTTAGTGTTTAAAAGACTGATTTACCTTCTCCTTCTGCTGAACTTTTCACTCTAGATGCTGCAGGAAATTCACTCCTATGGCTAATATTTTTCTAAGTACTAAAAGAGGTTCATAGATTTTTTTTAAGCTAACAGCTACTTGCAAGTCATGAAAATATGATAAACGATGATCCAAGAAACTTACATATAACCAGAAATTATTTTTTCAAAATAGCTACTTGCTAAAAAGTAAATTATCTTATTTCTTTATTTTCAATGTGTATCTTCAACTTTCAACCAGTAGCCTTTTTGATTTTCTCTGGTAAGTTACTTTTATCTTTTCTTTTCCTCGTATATTTTCTCAAGTTTATGAAAATATTATTAAATAATATTTCCTAATATCTTTTTTTTAAGTTCCTTATATGCAGGTGATACAGTTCTTTTGAAAGACAAAACAGATGGAACTCTCTACTCTTATTCTTACTAGAGGTATTACTTGAATCATTTTTTACTCTGTTTTCCTCAAACTCTGTAGATATAGTTTTTTTTGTTTGTTTGTTTTTTATAACTTGTTATGAATCTTGCCAATTCCTTAATGGCTTGGATATGCAGGAATAACTTTTAGTCTTCCTTGCCTGTGCTTACATTTTCCTGAATTTACTTACTTTTTTTTTTTTTTTTTTAACTGATCATGCTGATTTAAGAATCTTGGCCACATCTTACTTGTCTAGATAGATGGGTGGTAGCAGAATAATTATATTATAAGGAATTCTGTCACGTATAGTTCTTGATCAAGTTGGGATGCAGAATCTAAAAGTGCTTATTAGGAATACTGCCATAATATAAATAATAGTACTCAGTAAGTCCTACCTGGCTCCCAGATCTGCATTCTTGGAGAAAGGAAGAAAAATCATAACAAGTTTGCCTGTTAACTTTATATTTGATGAGATATTTTTAAAATAGGTGATAAATCATAATTTCTGAGGATTTCCTCTAAGTAACCATTTTACCTTTGTCTCCAGTCTTATCTAGTATTCAGTATCACAGTTACAGTTATGACATAGTTCTTCATGTCTTTTATTTTATTTTTATTTTTTAGTACAATGGAAAAGAATTGGGCTTTGCAGTTCTGCTCATTGCTATTAAACAATTGATAAGCACAAACTATTTTACAGAAATTTTCCTGGAGCTAAAAGTATTTCAGGAGGAATGTAAAAGTGTTTAAGATTCAGCTGCCTGTCTGTATCCTTCAAAGACATTAGAGGAAACAGACTGACTAACTAGTAGGTATATCTTAGTCATAAAATCCTACACTGTAGTAATCATAACTCTAGACTATTATTCCACTCTCTATTTTCATTACTTCTATCAACTAGTACATTGTACATATAGCTGTATTTCACTTCTCAGATTCCCAGCTATCAGCTCCCTCTATCATTTCATGGATTAAGTTTATATCTTGGGAACAATTTACATCCAGTAGTGCCTTTTACTCTACAGTAAATTTCTTTAGAGTTGTGTTCTATTTTTACGCGATTGATTTCTCACAGTACATTCAGAAGAATAAAGTCAGCCATGGTACAAATTGTTAATTGATTTTAGATGTAGATATGAATAGGAATAATAATGCTATGTTGATTGTTTTTATATTGTGGATACAATTGAGAGGTTGTTAGTACTAAGTTATTTAATATTTTTCTCACTGAATTAGGAAACAAACTTTAATCCTGGCTAGTGTGGGGAACACCAAAACATCTGAAGTAATAAATAATATAGTGGTTATAATAAAAGAAATAGGTCAGTGTTACAAAGTTGGTAGTTATAATATAAGAAAATGTAACAAATTTGCCAGATGTAGACTCCTTCTTACAGTTCTTATAGGAACAAAATAAATCATATTTTTAAAATAGAGGGAACTTCTATAGGAAATAATGTTTCAAGTCTGCATAGAAAGCACAATACATTTTCTAATAACACGTCAGAATAAGTGTGATATCATGCCTGAATGCCTAGAAATTGGTCAAAATAAGTCATTAGAAAAACATGATGAGTCATAAAGCAGGGTTATTTGAGTCTTCATCATAAAGATGGTCTGGATTATAAACACGAGAGGCTGTTTCTTACTCTCCACCTTTCTGCTGGAAAGTTTTTTGCCAAAGCTGATGAGATGCATCAAAACCAAGTGGCCTGTTAAGATCAGATTGATGGCTTGGGGGTGTAAGTAGCAGACCCCTGCAGGCTGGCAAGGATTAAGGCAGTCTCTATGACAGTGAGCTTGCTGTTACTTTTTTGTTAGAGAGCAGTAAATACCAAGGCTAATAAGGAAAGAAAAAAAGCCTACAGATTGTTAATCACTGTGGTAATTGGGGAGTAGAGGCTCAGTTTTTCTTTTTTTAGATCTGTATAGCTAATCTTTCCAAAATAAAATCTTCAGTTTAGATTTCATAAATTATCTCTCACTGACTAATGAAGCACTTTATATTTCTGAAAGTAATTCATTTATCTGAAATTTAACATGAGCTTTGATCTTGAATCTCATTGTTTTTTATAAAAAAAAAAATGTACTATGTACTGACTGAACTTGTTTCAGCACTCACACTACATAGTTATTTACTTTTGTGAAAGGTAGCACATCAAACTGACATCAGTTTCTGTCACATCTATGTCATAGTCATCATTTATATGGCTTTGTACTTAGGATTCAAGGCAAATAAGAACTGGGACAAGTATGAGCTTCGTTTTGCTCATCTGAATAAGTTTATTCCTTCAAAAAGCTACAGAAACATTCAAGAAGTTGAGTGTTCACGCAGAACAGAAGTTCTGTAGGCTGTATGGGGGCAGAAACTACCAAGGAATATTTTATATCAAATTTACACTCAACAGAGTGGAGATGACTAATTGTTAGGTGAGAAGTTGCTGTAAATTCATGTTAGCAGTTCTGAGTTCAGCTGCAAGATATTATCTAAGACTCAATGGAGAGCTGACTAGGTGACTCAGAGAATTAGTAATGGCTTATACAATCATTTCTAAATTGAGTTTGTATATACTGAACTATATTGTTGCTAGTCGTTGCTAGCAAATGACTCTTCTGTGGTCTCTGAGTTAATTGTTAATCTATATTTGTTTTAGTGGACAGATCAGTTAGAAGAACAGTCATAGCTGACCTTATTAAACATAGCTGGTTATAGCAGTGGAAACTAAAACCTGAACAACAGTCATGGCTACTCTGTCAGCCATAGAAGTAGGTTTCAAAGAAGAAATGAGAGGCATAGAGTACAGAGAAGGTAGAATGGGTGAGATCACTGAAACATCTCTATTATGATATTGTCTATTTAAAAAAAAAAAAAGAAAGAAACATAAGTTCACCAAGTTTTCCTGTTTACCTTGAACTGAGCAATCAAGGAAGAATGCACTGTGCTGGAATTAGATTTAACCAATGAAAATGACTTATGTGTGAATGTTCTTTTAATGTCTTGAAATTACCTAGTATCTGTAAAAGAATATTAATTTTCTAGACCTTATCATTGTAAGTGTCTTATAATATTAATATAAGACTAGAGTCTCATACATATGCTTAAAGCTATGATGTTTTTTTCAGAATCCTTTATCCTTATAGTCTACAGATATATGGAAGTTGTGGAGAATGTCTTGCATCGGTTTTCTAATAGCATCTCCTAACCAACCTATGTCTGAATGTTCATTGTAAAAGGTTATTTTTGGTATATTTAATAGATCACATTTTAAGAGGGTGTTTTATTACTACTGTAGCTGCATTTTTAAAATAACAGAGACTCTATTCCTTGCAATTCTACCTTATCTTTAACATCTTTTGTTAGATCAGTTACTACATATGAAGTACGTATAAGCTGTTGGATGTTGTATAAGGCCATGGGCAACTTGATCAAGTCATCAAGTGGGTCAAAATTGATCAAGTGGGTGACAAAACTGTCCATGAAAGAGAGTTTGGAAGTCAATGATCTTGTGCCATTATGAAAAGGAAGTAATCAATCTGAATAGACAAAAAGCTTATGATAAGAATTTACAGAAGAAACTTGGGAAGAATAATTCAAATCTTTTCAAAAGAAAAAGGGCAAGAAGGTGGACAGAAAGTAGAAATATTCCATCTGAAGTGGTGAGTTTCTTTTTGTGTTTAACTATGTTGATTTCCTGCCTTGGTCCTACTGTGCCAAACAAAACTACGATGACTCATACACAGAGTTTTTTTGTGCTATTTTTTTTTCCAATGTAATTTGAGTTCAAAAAAAGGTGTTTTATTTTTAGGTGGTACCTCTATAAAAGAACATAATTTGTTACACAAAAAGATGGTGGCCCCAGTTTTTCCCAGAAAACAGGAAGTGTATCCTTCATAATGTCAAATTATTATTTAAATAAGGAAAGAAAAATAGGCAGTAAAAATCTTTGAAGAGCTGCCCAGGAATGTAGAGAAAGAACGTGAAAGGATTTACTTTCTAGCCAGCAAGAAGTATCGAAGATGGGATTTTATATATATTGGTATTTTGAACTGCAGCGTCTCCAACTTGTATTTCCTTAATAAAACAATGTATGTATCTGAATACTTTAGTAGATAGTAAAATTTAAACAACTTTGTTTAGCTTCTATGAGCAGTGCTGAATTCTTCATTGAGAGAGCATTCCTCAAGCTTACTGTGCTTCTGAAGTGGTACACCTAGTGCAATAGGTAACTGACAAGGGTAATATATATGCTGCTAAAATATAAGGATGGGGTGCAATGTTAAATTTTCCTTTGCATTTTTATGAAGGCAGCAAAATAATTTCAACTTGTAAAAACCTACATCTGATCTTTAAAGTTAAATTGGACTTGCCATTTTGAATTTCTTAGGAATCGGGTTTTTTTTTTTTTTTTTTTTTGAGACTCAGCCCATTTCAGTCAGTTAGCCCTGGCACACATACTGTGAAACAGCCCATTTTGCATTAGCAATGCTGGTATGACTTCTTCATGCTCCAGAGGAAAAAAATAACTTTTTTCTATTTCTTAGTTCTTTCAGATTCCAAACTCTCATGGTCCTATAATGAAATGAAAAAAAAAAAAAAAAAAAACCAAAAAAAAACAAACCCAAAACAAAACAAAACTTGGTGTTTTACAGTTTTTAAATTATTTTTCTTTGAAAACTTCATAACAGTGCATTTTCAGTTAGGGAAAGGGGAGGAAGAGCCTGTCATGTGGGAATGGATGTAGGCTCATCAGATCAGAGGCAGCTCTTACCAAGGGCATGTTCCATTTGGCTAATTTCCTAGAGATGAGATGAAACAAGCCATGTTCTTTGAAGCAGTTGAAAGTTAGGAAGGATATGAAGGTTGTTTTTGACCCCAGTTGCTGCTTGTCAAAAAATGTGTGATTTGCTCTCTGTTTAAATACAAACCATAAAGAGCAGAGGGGGGTGGGTGAAAAATGGAGGAAGTAAGCCAAAAAAAATCAAATATTTTCTGGCAGGTTATGCCCATCAGGTCTCATCATGGTAATGATTATGGTATAATACCAACTTTGCAATGCAGAATACAAATATGCCTTTTGCTGAGAGTGCACAATTTGTTTTAAAGGGCTCAAAGAAACTCCCTATGAGATAATTTGGTACTGCAATCTTAAGGAAATAAAGGTTATTTTAGCAAGAACTTCGCTTTTCTGCACCAACAAGTCTCTAAAAATACTTTAAAGATCAGATTATTAAAAGGTTGACTGTAAACTGTTTATTTCATTTGAGTTTCCTTTCTAATTTAGTAAATAATAATAATAAGAGAAAATGCAGTGTGCAGCTGTACCTCAGGATAGATAGCACTTTTTTGAGAGTTTTCTGGCAGATTACAAACAGGGTCAGACTTTGTCTGCATCTGATTGATGCATGCTATTTAAATGTGACTACTGAATTCAGAGGGCAATAGCAATCCTAGGTTGCTGCTGGTACAGTACTACATCTCGTATATGAAGTAACTAAGTTAACTTGTCCTGAGTGTGCTGGGAGTTTCCAGATTAGTTTTAATTATCATTCAGTATTTGAGGTTCAGGTTTGCATTCTTTGCCTGAACAAAACTTCTGCGGAAGTCACTAGCATTAATTTTATAATTTAAATTGCTGTTAAGTTTCTTAACAATCATTAACACTTAACATTTATCTTGAGAACCTGTCAAATCATCAAGCAACAGGATGAACAAAACCCTTTATTACAGGATAAATTTCCCTATCCACAAATATCTCAGGTTTGTGTGTTGTTGTCATCTGCTAATTTACACTCTATCACTTATATTTTGTATACATTCTTCAATCCAAATTAAGTCATTTGTAATTGGTTAGAGTCTGGAAACTTAACAAAAAACTCAAATGTTGTTTGAGGATTCTGGTTGCTGAGCATGTGCATCTTAATTTTCAGCTTGTTCTGTGGTATAATCTATCAGTTCTTCATGAATCTTGCTTCTATGTGCACTAAGTACAAGATGCAGGAATTTAGTAGAAATATACAGAAAAGAAACATAGGCAGTCTGAAAAGGAAACATAAAACATACCTATCTACATCCCTGTTACCAATGCATCTTTTTTGTGATGTACTGAAATTGTGTAATATCTCATAAAACTCCATCTCACAGATCAATGTCAATTAGATTATATTCTCATCAGATTTTCTCTTAAAAATGCAATCATGGCTTTTGAGAAATTAAGAATCTCATTTTATGTAGTCTCTCACTAGGCTAAGCATTGGAAATGTTATGAAATGTGCATTAGCATGACTACTGATTTGATTACTATATTTTATGAAAAATATCATCAGAAGTCAACAGATTCAGCAGTAACTATTTGTTGAAAGCCATATCAGAAAAATGGGTAACTAATTTTCAGAAACAGTTTTTATATTGGACATTTTCAAATTTCTACAACAGATAACTAGTACACTTGTTTAACCATGTGTAATACTGAAAATCAGTTTGAGCTTCGCATTTGAAGATCTGAACCTAGATTTCCAGATACTTGGGAAGTAAAAGATTAGATGTGTTCATATAAAAACTGAAAATCATTAATAAAAGGACTTGGATCTTTAAAAGGACTTAGACACAATATCAAAATGAAATGAAAAACTCTGTGTATCTAAATAAGATGATGGATTTGAACCTTAATTTGATAAGGTGATATAAAAACAGCATATTGAACTGTACAGAATATAGTAAAAATTCCTAAAAGGAAAGATATATTGGTCAGCAATCTTTTGTTTCTCTCAAATCTTGATTGAGCTGATCTTTTAATAAAAAAATTAATTATTTCTAGAAGAAAATTACAACCAGACTTGAGTTTGGAGCACATTTACTTCAAGCACCCATATGTTATGAAATCCATGTTGTCTAGATACATAAGAGTCTCACAGGTAGAATTAATCTTACCAAGACTTAATAATTTGGAGTTTTCAGATCAATACATGACAGTTTATTTTTCTCAGTTTTAATTCTGTGTATTTTATATAGACAGTATACACTGTTTAATAACATGTTGCTGTCTCTGCCACCTGTCTAGGGGACATGAGACATTACAGTTTGTATACTATACAGCCATAAGGAGACATTTGATCTGATAGAAAGAGTTGTGTGATAAAAGCACAACAGGCAGTCAGAAATCCTGCTACCTACTTTCTAATTATGGTTCCTCCACCTACCAGCAGCATATACACAGAACAACTTATTTAACTCCAGAATTAAAACACGCTCACAGAGATTTAAGCTGATACATAGGGCTGTGTGAATATATATAAGTACTAGAAGCTGTTCTTCCACTTATGTAATTGTTTTTTGTTAGAATGCCAATGGGCAATAATGGTGGTTCTCAAGGTCTAGAACAAGTTCAGCTGGAGCAGCTGCATCTCCCAAGTAGCAGAGAGGAGAAAATAGGAGTAGGGGCATGAGAAATGAGATGACAGTGTTGACATCTGAGGAGGAAGTGAGGGGAAGAAACTAGACACACTAGTTTTCATCTTTTTTTCCAATAAAATTTTCCAAAATTACTGTGCTATTACTGAAATGTATATGGGTATTTATACTTCCAAGAAATATAGGAAAGAGGATCAATTGTTTCACATAGAATCGAGGTTGTCTGCCATGTTACTTGCATTCATTGTGTGTGCATCTACAGTGTGCTGTGCGTTTCTATACGTGATATGCTTAGAGGAATGTGCAACTAGGCTTGTGTGGCAGTCTGCACTTATGCAGAATATCAGCATACTAAACTTCTGAAGTAGCTCAATAAAACTCTGCTTTTTTCCTCATCTCAACATAATCTTCCTTATGCTAAGAATGTATATTTTGAATTAATTATAAATCTCCTTTTCTTACATTTGCCACCATGTTTATGCAGGATTAAGTCAATATATTTTAGCATTTTCTAAATATACTTTAGCATTTTTAAAATGTGAACACAATTGTTCTATTTTCATGTAATGAAATACGAAGAGGTAAATGTTCAACTGTGATGTACAACAAACTAAGCCTTAATAAGCCAGGATTTTATAACTAATTTAGGTAGTAAAGAAACATCTGAGGGTCAAGAGCTCTTACTGCATGCTTCAGATGAAAGCCCGGAATATCTTCTCTATCAGTCTGGCACATAGCCCTTGTAGATACTTGATATTTTGCCCACAGGGGTAACATCTGAACTAGTTACATACTACATGATTAAAATTTTTGCTGATCACAGAATAACAAAAGAATAAAAAAATCTAGATGTGAAGGGAGAATAGGAAATCAGCTGCAGATGATTACAATGCAAAGAGAAAACTTGGCTATAGAAATTTATCAGAAGAACAAAGAAGGCCGAGCATCTTCACCTCCACATCACCATCTCTGTTTTAGCAGAACCTTCTACCAGAAATCCTTACGAAACACTGTGCCCAGTGAAAGGGTGTGTTGGGGAGGTAAGTGAGGGAAGGAAAAGGATTTTACGGCTCCATGTATAGTCACCACCACTAAATCTCAATCACACTTTGATAGAGACAGGAGAAAATTGATCTTAAATTCTAGAGATGTCTTCTGGCAACTAAACGTTTTTCAGAGAGACTTTCCAAAAGTTGTGACTCTTGTATTTTCGACTGCATTTTTTTACTTTTTTTTTATTTTCTTCTGATCTGGGTGATAACTGAAAGTGATACAGAAGAAAACTGAACTGAAATCTTATGGGATCAGGCAGGACACAGTTGAGATTGGGAGGACTCAGTCTATCTAGCACCTCCAGACAAAAGTGTCTGAAAATAACAACCAACTACATTGTTGAGAAGAGAGAGAAACTAACACATTATTTGTATGCTATGTATTTTTAGGTAGAACAGTATGTTATGAGAGAGTTGGAAACACTAAACCTTTTTTATTTTTTATTTTTTTTTAATTTTTTTTTGTACCAGGTATCTTCTTGTTACTTTGCTTGCATTGCATTTCCTTGGGTCTCTCTCTTCTTGGATCCAAACTAGGCTAGACCCTGAACATTTTTCAAAGAGATTATGTGAGCTCCATATCATTGTTCCTCAGTGTTCAGTCACACTTCCAGATGCAGCTGAACAACACCAACTCTGAGTGGTACATAGGCTTCTGTGACACAAGAAAAGTTTTGTCACTGCTGCATAGCCAGGCACTATTTAAAATATGCTTAAGGCTGCTTTCCCAGCTACATGTGCTCTATGCGACAGCACTGGGTCAGATTGTCAGTTTTTCAGGCAAATGTTTTTGTATTTCATCTGCTCCTTAAATCTCAATTACAGGAATCTAGACCAACGTTACTAAACAAAAATAACTACTGGATGTGAAATTCTTAAAACACAAGAGAAAAGAACTGAGTAATATGAAGAGCATATACAAATAAAAAAGTTGGCTGATTATGACTAAAACCATGGCATAACTGTTTACAACCAAAATCAGGATCTGTTTTTTTTTTGTTTTCAATTGATTGGAAATCAAATTACATAAAACATCTTGTGTACATCCTGAGAATCGGGCTTCTGCTGAATGCGGTGGTCCATTGCAACCTTATGAGATACTGTGATGAAGACATTATCTTACAGAACACTTAACTGTATATAAGAAATGACATGATTGTAGGACAATATTGGATGTTGGGGGATGATATCATGAAATGTTATGCCCATTTAAAAACTAAATTAAAATTTCTTGGAGGTAAACAAGCACAATAACTTAATACCTGCAGAGCTGTAATGGCTTGCTAATGCTACAGTTCTGAAATTAATTTCATGGCTGAAAGCAGACAGTACTCCAAATTTTGAAAGTAATGTCAACTGATGCAAAGAACTGGAGTGCAATTTATTGTTGTACAGAAAGCACTAAAAGGCAGAACCACGAAAAACAAACAAAAAAAACACTAGTCTCCTTTCTTTCACTTATTATCAGTTAATTTAATTACTAAATGCTTTTTAATTTGGTTAAATTTTGAAATATTGTTTTAATTGGAATCATTACTGTATTACAGGAGGAGTAACCCTGCCTCACAAGATAATTATCAACTTGTCTATATGAAGATATTTAGGAAGATTTTACAGTGCAAGGTTATTCTATGTAATTACCTTACACTTGCATTCAGTAATCAAAAGATCTTTGTAGGAGTAAGTAACTCTTTGATCCTAAATGAGAACAAATGTGAAGACTGTTAACACGTTTTAACTTATGAAAATTGTGTTAAGTTTTGGTGGATTTACCTTAATTTTTCTGACTGGTCCAGTGTTAATAGTCAATAAACTATTAAACTGCTAAAGAGCTTGCTTTCCAGGTGTTAGATAAAAGCCTAAACAAATTGCTTCTTTTGCAGAATTTGCAAATGACCCAATGTGTTATCACAGAAATTGCAAACTTCTGCACTAAGCCTCAAGATCAGCTTATGATGTCAGTTTTTCTTACCAGGTCTAATTCTTCTTGTATTTCCATAGTCCCATACAAGGAAAACTCATCTTCATACCATACTATCCTTGAGTTAGTGTTAGGGCTGAGGCCTACAGGATGAAGGAAAAAGTAATTAATTTGCTTTTCCATCATAGATTTTTACACACTTTTTTCCTAGTTCTTTTGGATAGTCTAGCAAACACAAGAGATCACTTTGTTTTTATGACAACGTGTGTTGAGAATATCTAAAGACATACATATTTGGAGAACTAATTCTCCTCAGCAGTTCGAATTGTTTGTTCACTCTCTAGAGGATCACTTATTTCTTCTTCATGAAGTGCTTTGTTATTTGTTGCTTAAACTAATATTCCTATTAAGGAAAGTTATACAAAAATATAAAACCCCAAACCAAAACCAAAAATCAAAAAACAAGCTTCTTAGTATCACTGCTTCCTGACTTCCAAATTCTACTTTAGGAAAATGCCTAAAAGAAAGCAGACAACAAAAGTACATGCAAGATATTTCCAAATCACAGCAATAGAAAGGATTACATGCTTTGAGAACAATCATGTACTAATCCTAATTTTAATCCTCTATTTCTTCTACACAGTGAAACAGCTAACATACTTCAGACACAGTTAACCATGTAATATCTTCTCTCTTCAGGGAAAGGCTTATAGAGTAATGCAAATAAAAACTACATAAAGTTAAATTGTTAAATCATAGAATCAGAATTGTTCAGGTTGGAAAATGCATTAAAGATCATTGTGTACAACCACAACCTAACCATACTATCTTAACAAATAACCCTCCGTGAAATCTGCAAAAATTACTTTCCATCTATTCTTGTATGTTGTTCATATAGTTTCTTTCCTGTTTTCCAGTATTTTGGAAGGATCACTGAAATAGTTTACTAAAGAGACAGGCAAAAATTAATCATAGTCATGTTTTAGGATTCAAGAATATTACCTATAAAGATAAGGAATTATACATAGTTTTCATTTCTGTAAAACAGATTTGGATTTCTCTCCTCCTCAAACATCTAATCCATTTGACCATTTCTCTAGTCAGTTAAATTACTTTGTATCTTAGGGTAAAACATTAAAAACCATTTCCCAGGGGTCGGTGCTGGGGCCTGTCCTCTTCAGTATCTTTATTGATGACCTGGATGAGGGCATTGAGTGCACCTTCATTAAGTTTGCGGATGACACCAAGTTGACTGGAAGTGTCAATCTGCCTGGGAGTAGCGAGGCCCTACAGAGGAATCTGGACAAGCTGGATAGCTGAGCTCAAGCCAATGGGATGAGGTTCAACAAGGCCAAATGCCAGGTCCTTCATTTTGGCTGCGCCAAACCTAGGCTATGCTACAGGCTGGGGGCGGGTTGGCTGGAAGACTGCATAGAGCAAATGGATCTGGGTATATTGATTGATGCTCGGCTGAACATGAGCCAGCAGTGTGCCCAGGTGGCCAAGAAGGTCAATGACATCTTGGCTTGCATCAGGAATGGTGTTGCCAGCAGAAACAGGGAAGTGATTGTCCCCCTGTATTCAGCTCTGGTGAGGCTGCTCCTCAAGTACTGTGCCCAGTTTTGGGCCCCTTGCTGCAAGAAAGATATTGAGGCCCTGGAGTGGGTTCAAAGAAGGGTGACAAAGCTGGTGAGAGGTCTGAAGCACAGGCCTTATGGGGAGTGGCTGAAGAAGCTGTGATTGCTCAGTCTGGAGAAGAGGAGGCTCAGAGGAGATGTTATTGTTCTCTATAACCATCTGAAGGGAGGTTGTAGTGAGCTGGGGTTTGGCCTCTTCTCATGTGTAACTAGTGATAGAACTAGAGGGAATGGCTTCAAACTGTGCCAGGGGAGATTTAGGCTGGACGTTAGGAAATACTACTTTTCTGAAAGAGTGGTCAGGCACTGGAATGGGCTGCCCAGGGAGGTGGTGTAGTCACCGACCCTGGAGGTGTTCAAGGAACATTTGGATTTTGTTTTCAGGGACACGGTTTAGTGAGTACTATTGGTGATAGGTGGATGGTTGGACTGGATGATCCTGTAGGTCTTTTCCCATCTTGGTGATTCTGTGATTCTCTGATTCTGTGAAAAGTCGATTGCTTTCTATTATTTAAATGACAATAATTCTGCTAGTGAATAATGTGATTTGGTATACTTATTTCTGGAAATAATTGCAATAAATATAATTGTTCAACAGTTTTTTTTTTCTTTTTTCTTCTTTTTTTTTTTTATTCTTATAATAAGAAGCATCCTTACTATGTATGAGTCGCAAATTTACTAGTAGAATAAGAATGTGTCACAGCAAAACTTACTGGTATGCTAGAAACAAGCCAAGTATAACAGTGATTGTTACATTTTTTTTAAAGTCTTCTAAAGTATCTGCCTTTCAATCCAAGGAAAAGGAAGGAATTGCTAGGATGAATTATAGCTGGAATACCCTGTACATCTGCAAATACTCTGAACAACTGATCCACTGATTCAGGCAGAAGGTCGCAGAAGCGTTACAGACATCTGAGTCTCAGAAGAAGTTTTTGAACCTGTTTACATAATGGAAAAGATGTTTTGCACACATACCTCTAATAAATGAACTTACTGGAGTTCAGGAAAATAAAATTTGTAAATTGATTGAAGTGAAATACTTTTGCAAAATAACTCATTTATTTCGGAGACAGCAAATGCAGTCAGTGATCTATGAAATATTTTTTGGATTTGTCGATTTTATCATACTATGGATTCAGAAGAATCTAAGAAATTAAAAAAATTAATTTCAACACTTTTTAGTAAAATAATTTTAGACTTAAAAATAAATCAGAAGTGTCACTAGTTTTATCCCTTTTACCAGTTATAAACAGCAAACAGTCCAAGATGAAATGTTTCATTTTACAACTGAAAACATATAAATTTTATATTTTTATTTATTATACATCTGTCTCCAAATGAAATACAGTTAATGAAACTATTCCAACCGTTACCTGTAACAGCTGAAAACAGTTCTCTGAATGCTGCTATCGATTAAAGCATGTGCAGTAGAGTTACTGGTGTTGGAGCTGGAATCCATGTTATGTACCATATTGGCTAGTATTTCAGCTTTACATGTGATAGCAGGCCTTTATTATCCAGTGTTTTACACTCCTAAAGATAAAGCCAGGGCATGAGCAATTTTCAGGTCTCAGAACTATAGAGGCTGAAAGACTCAGATAAGCTGAGGTCTTTGCTAACAGAAAAGTATCAGCACAGGTTTACTAATTCTTCCATGCCTTATATGGAAAAGATAATATTCTCTGAAGTTAGAGCCTTGTAAGATACGAGGAGTTAATATTTTCATGCTTATACTTGTATAACTTTTGATATGTACTACAAAATACTCTTTGAACAGAAGCTAAAGACCAATCACCCATGAACCTGCTAGCACTAGCATAAGCTCTAGATTGTTTGCTGACAAGATTCTACTGTGTTTGGGGAAATAAGTGAGACTACCTTTCTTTCCTATTTCTTATGAGCTGCAGTGGCACAGCTACACATATTACATGTACATTGCTCCAAAAGTAATGCCTCCTATTTATTTCCAAGTAAACTGCAACAGATACAAAGAACACAGGAGCATCATTTCATTAAAAAAAAAATAATAATCTCATCTACAAAATAATATATTTCAAAATAGGCATCACCATGAGCAGTGCATTTTTGCCAGCAGTGAACAAGAGCCTGCATGCTGCACCTATAAAAATCTGCATGGCGGTTTGGAAGGTGGCTAGTCTTTGATATCACTGACACCACTACTGAAACGCACCACCTGTCTCCTCAGTGTGCTTGCATACACTGTTTGGTCTCCATAAGTGTTTAGTAAGCACTGAGGAACTTCAATAGATGCAATTTTTTCAGCATAGAGGAGTTCAATTACACACCTTTGTTTCATATACATTTCCATGCCAGGTACCATTTTATCAGACTACACCTCTGCTACCATCTGGCACATGGCAACAAAATGCAACAGAATATTGTTAGGAAGGTTCAACCTCTGCTGCCATGCAACCAATATCTGTTTGTGATGTCGTGGGCCAACATAAAAAAATGGGAGGCATTGCTTCTGGAGCAGCTGTCATACTGTAAAAGCTGAAACATATCCATAATACAGACTTTAGCAAATATATTTTGCTAGAGGTTATGAACAAATGTAATCAGTAATTACCTTAGCTGTGCAGATTAAAAGCTGTTTTGTCAACATAGGTAGTTTCACTGAAGAGTGGGGAAAACTTAGGGTGGATCATAACATGCAGTTCCCAAAAAGGTTTTTGCTGGCATGTGATAATGTTCTACTTGTCTATACTGGCAAAGTGCTCATAGTGCTGACACAGTCTGATAAATCATCCTTGAAAGAAAATTACGAGAGGATTTGTGTGCACACAGAAGTGTAGAACTGTAAATGATTTACTGAAACTTTAATATTTTCTGTAAAAGTAACAAAATGAAAAGTTTATGGGAGAAAACAGTTGAATTGGCTTCTCTTTTAATTAGAGGTAACTAATCATGTTAAAACAATAATTTATTTCATTATAATATTTACCATATTTTTCATGGATGATTAAATGCTTTCTTAACACTGAACTGACTCTGTACTCCCTCTTTAGTAACTGTTCGGAAACAATGAAAATTATATAAGCTTTGAAGTTATTAGCACAAGTTTTGTACTCTATAATGATTCTAAAGAAAGAAAAGAAACTGAATTTTAAAATAAAGGATAGGATTAGAATAGGATTACATGTAAGTTTGCTTCGATGTCATTTTATCTCACTGTATTTGCAGTGTTTTAAAACGAATGTGATAGGCAAGGAATCAAAACGGGAAGATGTAGATAACATTTCTGTACCAGTTGTTAAGTTCTAAAGGGGATAAGCTGGCATTATTTATGAATCGAGAGAGTGAGAGATGATGTAATTCACATTACTTTATTCTTTCAATTTATTTACACATCAAATCCGAACTTGGAACAAAGTCTAATTTGTCAGGCAAAATCTGTTTCGAAGCCTGCTACACTAATACTATCACTTATCATTTTGTATTTTTTCCTTTTCTATTGAGCCTTTGTAGAGTGCTATACTATATACTCGATAGGTTATTGTAGAAGATCATATATATATATATATATCATATCATAGAAGATGTATGCAAAAAATGGGAGAACATTGTTACTTACTGGAAGGAGAGATTATGGTCTTGTTTATATGCTGTATTCTTACCTGGGGAGAACAAATTCAGGTAAATATGAGGTAAAAGTAATAACTCAGTATGATATCTCAGTAATCCCAAATCATATACACCTAGGATTGTGGATGAATCTATAATAGTATGGTAAAAGGGAAACAGCTAGTTGTCACTTTAATAGCAACTGTTTTATATTACAATATATTGAAGTAGATAAATTACCCTCTCAACTTTTTGAATATTTCACTCCCTGTAAGTACTATAATTATATTTACATAGTAACACCTTCTATGTTTGTATGTCTTAAAATGCATCAGTGATAAATGATCTGTTTCAAAAAAATAAAGTGTTTTTCTCAAGGCTTTATCTCAGATAGTAGACCACAAGTGCTTTGGACTGAGTTTTGGTTTCATCTGAGATGTGTTTATCCCATTCGCTTATGGAAAATATTCATTATAGGAACCAGCTTCCTTCCCATGGTGTGCATTTTAACTTTTATGAATATATAATCAGCAATAGGTAAATTATCCGGGGAAAGTGGAAGAAGCAATTGTTGGACTGATACACTGTAGAGTTTACACTTTTCCCATTCCATTTTTAGATACTGCATTCCATATATAAATGAATAATTTTAATTTTTTATCTGTCTTTTAGCTTCTTCTAAGACATTAACATGATAACAAGGACCCTCCAAGGGGGGGCTATCCCAGTTGTCCTCATAATAGTTTGGGATACTAAGAACTGAAATTAGAAAATGATACGGGCTGTATAAAACTGCTAAGGAACCACAGAAATAACTTCATCTATAAGTTTACTTAAAGAAATGATAAACACATTGAGATTAATCCATTGTAAAGTCAAACATGCTAACCGAACAGTCTTAAAATCAAGTTATAAATTGTTATACATTGAAGTCCAAACCTTTAATCAGCCTCAGTTTTTTGACGTATGTATTCAAATCTATATCTCTTTTATATCAACCATATACATTTGACGTAACGTGTTTTTTTTTTTTCTCTTCATGGTGATTTCCAAAAATTGGAGTTGTATCCATTGCTTTCACAGAGTCCACATAAAAATATGTTGGGGAAAAAAAAAAAGAGTACAAGAAAGCATGCATATCCTTTCAAATTATTCAAGATGATTGCTACTGGCCAGTTGATTCTCTTATTGCTGTGTTCTTCAGCAGGGTGTAAGAAAATAGTTTGTCAGAAACTCCAGCATTCAGATGTGTGTAGTCCTCATCCCAGATGTAGGGCTCATGTGACCCATGGTCCACTTACTCCTCTCCCACCTTGCAGTTGTTTGCACTTGTTTTGAGGTGGGAAGCTGCTGGCATCCTGTCACCAGCTCAGCTCCTGCAGGCTCTTGACAAGTCCCTACAATGAATTGATAGTCTTTTGGTAGTACATCTCTGCTACTCCTCTGTAATAGGTTTACTAGAAGTGAAGCAAAATGGAAAGATACATGAGATTTCTGAGGAAAACGGTGATTCTTATTTTAACAGAGGACTATAAATATTTGTATTAGATCTGGGTTCTCTATTATGTTGTGAATCCTGAGGAAGAAGTTTTTACAGGAGTTTATTAGGAATGAGAGCTATCCTTCTGTAAATCGAATATGTAGCATTTATATATACATATATATAAATATATATATACACACATATAATAGTAGATAAATCGAAATGAAAGAAAAACATATATATACATATACGTGAGTGCTTTTGTGATTCCCAGTAATCAGTAATCTGCTTACTAGAAAATAAAAAGTTCAAGGGGCACACACAGCCTAGGACACAGCTGAAGAGCTCTTGTGTACCTAAATCAGAGGAAATCATTCGTGAGATATGCACCAAAACAGGTGTCAGCAGCAGAGGTGACATCCATGCATAGCAGTCCAAAACATACCTTGTCTTTAACTTTGATGTCTCCTCTGAAGAAATGCAGTGCTCACATACAATCTTTGGTCTCCATAAACAATCCAGCAAGCATCAGTGAATGCCAATAAGTGCAATTTTTTTCCACATGAAGAAATTCAGTGACACACCTTTGCTTCACCGCATTTCCATGTCAGATACCATTTTGTCAGACTGGCCTTCTGCTGCCATCTATCACGCAGGGACAAAATGTAATGAAATACTGGTGGAAAGGTTCAACCTCTACTGCCATGCAATCAGCATCCCCCTCTAATATCATAGTCCAATATAATCGAATAGGAGATATTACTTTTGGAGCAGCCCTCATACATTAGATAACATTTCCTCTCCTCTTCTAGAGTAGATTTTTAGTAAAGGACGAGTGCCTCAGGAATATATATACAGCGTTTTGTTTTGACAACGGAAAGGAGGAAAATCATAGAAAATATTTCCAAAGTTTATTTCTGAAGACCCCTTGAAGAACAGTTTATTTGAAGGTCTGTATGAATGTGTCATGGTTTTATGATTTTTGGTCATCAGTATTCCACACCATAACATCATGTAATGCATTGGGGGTGGGGTTTGATATCTGCCGAATGTTCGTCCGTCGAAGAAGAACTACATTTCCCCAGGAGACTTTGCGGTCAGCAAGGGGATATAACTCCAAGCAAGGTCACCTGATCCTTCTTCTTCGCTATACAATTCAAACAGTCTCTCTCTCTCTCTCTCTCTCTCTCTCTCTCTCATTGTATTTTACTAATACTATATTTAGTAAAATCATTTGTTCCACCTCAGATCAGTGCTGTTGTTTTCAAGTATTTTGGGGTCCCCTGCTTCCCCTTTCCCAGAAGCGCGGATCCGCAGATCCCTCCGCCCTGCTGGTCACGGAACTGGGCCAGACCAGCCCATAAACCGTTGACAGAATGTTTACAATATGAAGTAGAGAGTTGGTTCTGAAAATCCTTTAGTTCAGGTCATTTTGCAGTTCCTTTTCTGAAGACTGCCCTATCTATTTTTTATTATTCACTGAGTTTGTTCTGCTTATTTAACTGGGAAGAAATTATTAAAAGACAGAGAATTCATTCACTTCAGAAAAGCTCTTTTATCCATGCCTTACTGAACTATGAACTTACCGAGCTATACTGAAACTTACAGAAGTCTAAATGCCCTCATTGTAAGTTGGACATAAATACTGTCTATACATGGTGGCTCTTGAATAATATACTTTCTTGGAAAGGTTCAAAGACATACTGTGTTTTAAACTGTAGTAATACCAGTGTTGCTTGAGTTACAAACATCTGCTCAGAACTTTTCTGTAGTCAGCAGTGCTTGTTTTACAAGCAAAAATCTAAAGAAAACGTCGAACTATAACCATTACATCAGTTAAAGACTTTTCACACCTCTGTAAGTTACAAGATTATACATGCTTTCACAAATCAATAAACTTTAAATGAATGCCTGCCACAGTTTTGAGCACAGAAGCATCGCTAAAGTTCTCTTACTGAGAGGTTGCCTTACTGAGAGGCGAGCTCAGGGAGGCCAGAAACCTCCCGCGGAGCAGAAGGGCAAAAGCTCGCTTGATCTTGATTTTTAATTGTGTACGTAAAAAAATATTTTTTCATCCTTTTGGGGTATATTCCTTCTCACTATGAAAGTTATATCATGAGTTATCTGCTAGCTGGTGACAAAAGACATTAAATGTTATGGTATAAGCAGAAAAATGTTATTTCCAAAACATCTGTAGAGAAAAGTCTTATGACTCCTGTGGAGTTTAAACCTGTACTATGAATCCAGAAGTTTTTACCCACTATATATCTTTGATTAGTCAGGTAGAACTACAGCATTTTGGGGGCAGAGACTTTGTACCAGTACTTCTATAAGGACAGAAATACGCGTGAGTCATGTCATGAGCTTATTGACACAAGGAATCAAAAAGGGTTTTTGTCCAAGTTAAGGAATACTCTCTTGATGCAGTAATATCCCTTTCTCAGAAATGGAAAGTGAATTGGGAGTTTTGAAGTATATTAAATAGCACTAAAAGGGAGATGCATATGTCCACTTTTATTTATTGACTACTCGGTCTTCTTCAGAATCATTCTTGAGCACTGCCACAATACTAGAGTATACATCATGGATGGTTTTTGCTTTCTTCTTCACATGACTTAAAATGTTACTTGTCTCTACTTTTTTTCCATTATGTAATAGAATCGAATGCAGATTTTATTTCTTTAAATGATTATAGAGGTAGATATGTCAGAAGAAGAATATTTTACTCTTCTTATTTGTATCACGAGTTTTGTCTAGATCATGTAAATACCTTTATTTTGCTTTTAATTAAACTTCTGAAGAATTCAAAATTCAGTTTTCACTCCTGACTATTTTTGAATTGTAATGTCTGTGATTTTAAAATTATCTTTATTATTAGGAAGCTAATAAGTGCTGTCATCCATCTTCTTAGGAATAGATATGATCTATTTTCTAAATAGATCTAAATTCCTGAAGTATATAGGATACGTTGCAGGGACCTACATTATAAGTAAAATTATAAACATATAATGCAATGCTTACATATATTCTAGCTTTTAGAGTTTCCTAATCTTTTAGAGCATCCTATTATTTTAAAGTTTCCTTTTGTTTTTGAAGTGATACTCCAAGTTATTCTTAGATTAAAAATATAACAAAAATGGTTAAAAAGGTCAATACATTTAATTCTAGGCATATCTCATTGTAATGAAGGCTCCTCTTCACAACATAATTGTTTTTAAACAGGGATTAAGCTTTTAAAGTATAAAAAGAAGGGTTATGGACAGTAAGGCGAGAAGTGGGGAAGAAAATGGTTTTTAATGACAAAAATGTTTGTACTATATTCGACAGCATATATTAGTGATTTATTGATTAAGAGTCAGTTAAACAAATATTGCAATTATAACTGAGGATTTCAACCTCCATTCCAGCAAAAGAGTATTTATGAAAGACATCTATCTATCTTATTTTCTGATTAGTATTTATGGCTTGAGTAGAAGGTAAATATAAAAATGTGAAGTAAAAAACAAATTCGTATGGTTTTACTTGTAATTGGGAAATAGGTCCAAAATCCTTTTTCATTCCCAGATAGTCTCAATTACAAAATCACAAAAACACCAAGATGGGAAAAGACCTACAAGATCATCCAGTCCAACCATCCACCTATCACCAATAGTTCTCACTAAACCATATCCCTCAACACAAAATCCAAATGTTCCTTGAACACCTCCAGGGTCGGCGACTGCACCACCTCCCTGGGCAGCCCATTCCAGTGCCTGACCACTCTTTCAGGAAAATAGTATTTCCTAACATAAGAAGGAAAACAAAGACTCTCTTTGCTGAGAAGTCAGCAAAGAGATTTGGATATGTATGTCTGTGCATGTACACATGGAACCATATTTATGTATAGTCACTGTACAACTTTGTTCAGTTATTGTATCTAAATTCCTTAACATAATAAATATACATAAGCAATGTCTATGATCTAATTCAGTATTCAGAAATATTTAATATAAGTAGGGAATCTTCACTTTTACATTACTTGCTTAACTAACATCTCTGTTTCACCTCATTGTATCTGTTGTATCATTTTATTTACTTAGCCCATGGGTAAATCTTCACACCTAATTTTAAAGTGGTGATAGAGATGCTATGTAAAGATTAAATCACCACTTGTCCAGGTAGACAGTTTAGGGGTTGTGCCTTTGTGTAGATGCTTTGTATAGTATGTTGATGTGTGTGGTGGTCTGAGAGGACCTTTGTGGTTGGTTTTTTTCTATAATGTATAATCAAGATGTTATAATCTCAATATAATCAAGAGAATTAGGCAAAGTAAACAACAATCACAAAAGAGAATAAGTGGAAGAGCTTACCCTTCAGCTGAGCTCACCAGAAGACACCAAGAGAGGGGATCTCCAGAAGAGATCCTTCCCCTCTGGTAGCCAGCTCTTAAATAGGTCCAGGAGGGGTGCAGCCTGGCTCCACCCCTTCCGGCAGCACAGGTGAATTGCCTTCACCTGTGCTCCTCTGGCTGACTCATGGCTCGCCTCAGGTGATCAATCAGAGGTTCAGGCCGTGACTCAGCAGTTCCCATACAATAACCAGCTGAGAAAGACCTTGCCAAGAGCATTTTGGTGACATTATTTATTTATTGTTTCCTAAGTATATTATAATACAAGAAGCTACATACGTAGATTGTTCCAAATGTAATTCCTCCCACTTATTTTCTTGAAGAACCACAACAGCTCAGTTTGATACAGAAAATTATCAGCTACAAAGAATTATTTTTCAACACAGTCACCACTATTGGCTATATATATTCATCAGCAATGAACAAGAGTCTGCATGCCACATTCATAAAAATCTGTATGGCCATCCGGCATGTCTTTCGTCTTTCACATCACTGTCTATACTGATATATACCACTCACTATCTCAATTTGCTTACATCCTCTGTTTGGTCTCCACAAACATTCAATAAGCATAAATGCCAATGTGTTCATATCTTTCACCATGAAGAAGTAAAACACCATTTTGTCACTGTCCCTCTGCTGCCATCTGTCTCACAGCAACAGATACCAAAACTAAGGTCTACTACATACATAACACTGATGTAGACAGAACCTGCAAGTTGAAAAATACATATGTATCTGTATTTCATAGAATCATAGAATCCTTAAAGTTGGAAGGGATGTTCAAAGGCCATTTAGTCCAACTTCCCTGCAATGAACAGGGACATGCACAGCTAGACCAGGTTGCCTAGAATATGCAATCCAGCCTTGCCTTGAGAGTTTCAAGGGATGGAGCATCCACCACATCTCTGGGCAACATATTACAATGCCTCACCTGTACTGTAAAAGACTTTTGCTTCGTATCTAACCTAAATCTGCCCTCTTTAAGCTTGAAATATTTTACCCTTGTTCTATCACAGCAGATATTGAAAGGCCTCTATCAGATCACCTCAGAGCTTTCTTTTCTCCATGCTGAAAAGCTCGAGCTCTTTGTATTTGAATGATCACCTATTGAATGACCTATGTGGAAATTGTCCAGAAATTTTGAACTTTGATAATTTCAGAAAATAATTTAGAGGTATTGTCACTCTGCACTGGAAAAAAAAATGGTGACAGGTCATGAATGCACCTTATATGGGTTGGGATGTGGAATAATAACACTTCAGGTTGGAGATAGCAGGAAAAAAATATAAAGGCAGATATTGCAGAAGAGACAATAAGAAGCTTAATGTATTACTCATGGGAAATGCATGACTTCATCATTGTTAATCACTGAAGATACTTTTCCATTTACTTAAACTCCTAATATTTCATGAATAAGATGTCTCTCATGTGATATGAATTCACAGTTACCCTTCAGAGTGTCAACATCTGAAAAAGTGCCAAGCTAATGCAGAACGCCAAGACAAATCTTTCAAAACGAGTTCAAGTAAATGATCTCTTATTGCAGTAGGCTACCATAGCAATCACTAAAGACACTAGTGAAAAGGGACTTTTATTATTATATTTTTATCAAGAAGTCTTTTGGGAGCTGTTTATTTGCTTCCCCTCTGTGTCATCCAGCTGTTCCTTCCTTTCATGGTCTTAGGGCTAATTACATAATGTTCCTAATTTATACTCACTGGTAAATCAGTTCAGAGCATTACCTGGAGGGCAAGCTGTAATTAGAGGAATTTCAGAACAAATTGTCTAAAGAACTTGCTTAGTGTGATTAAATGTATGTGATGGGCCTCCTTCTCTTTCTATTTCCCTCTCTTTAAAAACATGAATATTTACCTTACATAAAAACCTGGCAGATTAAAAAAATAATCCCAGCAATGACAGTTCTAATTAAAGGGATATAAAACAAATGCTAGTACTACCAGATAAAGCAAATTGAATTCTCTGTCTGTGGATAAATGCGAATGGATTCTGTATTCTCTCACTACAGTTTTAATATCTTAAAAAAGAGACTGTATTTCCAAGGAAAAGAGGGAAAAAGAAAAAAGTATTCAGTTGTTTGCCTAAAAGCCCTAAATATTGTAAAATGTCTGGTTTTGTCTTTATAATGCTTAAACTATAGCAGATATTTGTTGAGATGTTATCATAGTCCCTGCTGAAGATTAGAAAGGAATGAGTAGAAATGCCTCTCTGTGCATTGATTGGGGAGGGATCAAAAGCTTCTCAGTTAATATCATTACCAAGAATTAAATAACCTGAAAGTGAAATGACTGACTCCTATCTCACGCTGTCTGCAATAGCTGTCTGGAGTTCATAAGAAAAACAGTTGGAAGCCAAGAAAAGAGGTGAAGTTTAATAAAAGAAGAGCTTCTTTCTTACTGGTGGTGCCCCTTCAGATTGTCCACCAAGACTCATAAGCAGAAAATAAGTTAATGGAAATTTAGGAAATAAATAATGGCAATTTAATATTTCATCTTGCTCTGTTCATATAGAAATATAAATAATCTTTTTCACAAGAGGGTGAAGAGAGTGATAAATTTCCATGCACCACCAACAGTTCTACTGCAAATTTCTACTATACTGTGTGAATTCGAGGTTGTCTAACATTCTTTAATTAAATTTCTTGTCCTGATTGTACCTTGAATGCATTGGCTCTACTATCCCTGCAGCTAATGTAAAATCAGCCTTCATCCTGAAACAACACCCACTTGCGTGGTAGGACATCATGTAAATTTGTTTGTCTTTACAGAAGATGTCCTGAACTCATTGTTTCATTATATTCTTGTAAAAACTAAAACCTATATGTGATGAATTTTAGGAAGTGGAAAAAAAAGTGGAAGAAATATTTCCTTATATTTTCTTTAAATTGCTTTTGGATATCAGTGAATTCCAGCTTGATATCAGACTCTTGTGTTGATGCTAGTGAGCATTTTCTCCCATATCTGGAATGTTTGCTTGGGAAAATTATTTGCAACTTGGAATGCCATAACATAAAATAAGTTTAAGTATTCAAAGACTCATTCAAAATTTCTCAGTTAAGTGGTTACTTAGTGTAAAATGAAAAAAGATGGTACATTACTGATTCAAAAGTGGCCACAGACCATGGAAAAAGATAGATCTCCTTATTTTCCTCTTTCCAAACTGGGGGTTGTACTCCTAGCAGCTCCAAGTTATAGGGAGGTGGAATGATGTTGGAACTGGTCTCTGGGAGTAATACTGTCCAGGTGACCCCAGAGGCACAATCTGATCTCTTCAGGAAAAACCTTGGCTGATGAAGAAAACAGTAAATTCCTTTACAGTGGAGATGCACTTGAAAGTATTAGGTGTTTATCAGCAGAACACCACTAGGTATGTCTTTTGCAGGAGGCTTGGAGATTGCCTTTAGAATTAGGCTTGTGAAGCCTAATTCTAAAGAGACAAAGAGAGGTCCTATGTATTTTGTTCAGGGATGTGCATTCTACACATACACTCACTGTTAAATCACTCATGCAGTGCCAGAGGGATGGAGGTTTGTGCCTCATTCAGGTTCAAAAATCATGTGGACAACTAACAGAGAAGAAGCAAAGTGTTCAATGAAGAGTGTCTGCTGTTTTCTTAGAATGAATGTAACAGGCTGCCAAGTACATCTGAGTACCCTATCCCTACTTTCCATGAGTAATCACATAGCTATCTGTACTACCACAAAAGTTCCTGTTGGCTTGAGGATAACAAAAAAAGAGCCAAAGATCCTACCATATTGTTGGCTTTAAATTTAGAGAGAATGAAAGTCACTTCTGTGGAGTGACAGTGAAAGTTTGCATGCCTGATAAGACCATGAAGATACATATTTGATAATCCCAGTATGTTCTTGGGTACATCTTCTAATCTGCCTGTACCTGGATTTTCCTTCCATAAAGATGATAATAATACCTTTCTTGTCAACATTTTCCTCTCATCTGTTGGAGTTTCTGGTAAAATAACTATCTGTTACTGGTAACTTGTGAAGAATCTAATGCACTGTGGCTCAATTCCTGGCTCATGTTCCAAGCAGTACTGTCATATAAATAGTAATAATATAGAGACACATTTGAAGATTGTTACATATGTATATATGTATATACATATAAATCTCTGTTGAGTAAAGCAGGTACAATTACACTGAAATGAGATTTAAGACTGTGACACCATGTTTTTACAGGTGTTTTAAAGGAAATTTTAAAGGAATGGTTTCAAATATAAATAGCAGTTATGCTACACATCCTCATTTTCATTATGTGATAATTAGCTATTATTAGATATTTTTATATTTGAAGAATATCTTTCTAAAGCAGATATATTAAGAATATGTCACTGAATGAAAGAACGTTATGCTTATGTTTCTAAGATACATTAAAGATTCCAAATTCATAGTTTTTATAGTAATTACTCGTGATGTTCATAGCTGGAGTAAATGCCAACAACTGCCAAATAAGTGACAGTTTAAAAGTGGAGTTCTCACATAAAACCACACAATCAAACTTCCTCTTGAACTACTTCATTCATTAGCCAATATACTACCAATAACAAAAGCTTACTTCACACATAAGAGCTCCTGAGCAAGAGAGAGTGGTAGGAAGAAAATTTTAACTTCATAACTTTGATTCACAGTATTTCTGATAACTGCTGTATTAGAAGAAGTGAAGTTTATAGTGCTTGATTGAAAATTTATTTTATTTGCACAAGCTTGAATTTAAAACTGTGCTATTCCTTGACTCTGTGTCTATAAAATAGACAGTGTTCATAGCCCATAAAATAAAACAGATTAACTTTTCACTGGACTTCCTATCAATATTTTGCCATCTAGAAAGTGTAAAGAAACTAGAATTACATGGTTTCATTTCTTACATTTTAACAGACTGGGAAAAGGTTTGATGGAAAAATAATTTTCACTGAATGTTACACTGTTTTGAAACAAAATTTAAGACTGTGATACTCTACAATATATACATTGTAAAATTTCACCCAGCTTTTCACTTCCTCATACACTTTAGGTGAATGTTCTAGTGAATTTCTATATCTGAATGAGCTGACTATTCTCATCTCATTATGGTTCAAACCTCCTAACTTATTGTTGTATATGATATATTCTGTCATTACTTTCAGCTTCTCTATGAATCCCCTAAGAGTTTTCAAAGGGGGTGTAAGAGAGAAGGTGACTTACAGGCTGTCAAGCTTGGCAAACTGGAAGCCAGATAGTGACAGTTCACAAACAAAATATTCTGGCAATATTCTGATAAAGAATCTTCAGACAGCATCAGTTTTCCAAACAGAAATTCAGCATATATCTCTAATATGTTTGTTGGAAAAAAAAAAAAAAAAAAGTTTATATTCAACAGGTAAACAATAAACACGGCTAATGACCTTTCTGTTTTAGTGGGCAAAACTATAGTTATTCTAAAATAATAATTATACACAAAAAGGAAGTGTGTATGTGTTTAATGACTCCCTGTAGCACAGATGCAATATTTTTCTTATGCATATAATAATGCATTTTTATAAGCTGAGTTCTAATAAGGTGGTGGGATTTTTTGTTTGTTTATTTGTGCATGTTTGATTTTCCAAACTGCTTTGAGATAGGTGGTATAAGGAAAGCCCTAATCAAACTTCTATCATAGGAAAGCAGAACTGCAGAATAATTTAGGTTGGTAACCGTATCTCTAGTCCAAAGAAACTGTTAGGGGGAAATAGCTAACTTTAGTTATTAATACATTCAAACTTGAAGATTCTGCATTTCCAGACAACCTTTTCCACTGTGTATTCATGTTTATTGTGATTTTTTCCTTGTACGTGTTCAAAATTTCCCATGTTGCCACAAATGACCTCTAGCAAGAGAAGTCTGTCTCAGCCTTCCCTATAATCATTTTTCTGTGTAGCTGAAGACTGCAATTAGATATCTTAATCAAGGGAAAAAACCCTCCTCATAGATCATGTACTGCATCTCTACTGAGCCTAATTCGATTAGTTAGAGGATGCACAAATAAGCAAGTAAACACGACCCTTAAAAGTGCCTGAGAGTAGGATATTCACTTCTTTCACTCTTCCAGTCATGTATCATATGATCTGTGACTGCTCATATTTTTATCTTTCTGGTACTGGATCCACCTGCAGTCAGATATGGCTTGTCCAGATGCCTCTCAGCAACACATTACTTGCTTTATCTTTTGCCCAGTGTTTCTGTGGTTTTCCAGGTGATCTGTAAATAAGACGCCATGCTTCTCCAGCTTGTACTGTTCTTGGACAGTCAACCCTCATCTTTTGATCCTAGGCTCACTAAGCTCCTTTAGCCTATCCTCTCTAATGCTTTCCATGAGATATACATAGATTTTTGAAATCTATCCTTAATTTTTAGTTTATTATCTTTAATTTTCCT
The DNA here is from genome assembly GCF_019238085.1 of Lagopus leucura. Taxonomy (NCBI): domain Eukaryota; kingdom Metazoa; phylum Chordata; class Aves; order Galliformes; family Phasianidae; genus Lagopus; species Lagopus leucura. The sequence goes on along the minus strand of NW_024962250.1, from coordinate 25,118,278 downwards.
TAATTGTTTATCCTTAATTATGCTTAATTTTGAGCACCTTTAGAGTGAATAGCAGCAATAAAATAGGAAGAAAAAATATTCATCTATTTAAAAGGAAGAATTTTTATATATCGGAGCAAATTCTGGCTGTCTTTGAAGGACTATAAGAACTTGCACTGACTTCAGTGGAGTAGGACCTATCCCTGTTATTTTATGAGGAATCTCTTCTGTGATGAGGACTCAAAATCTGAAATAGCTTGTAGCTTTTGAAGTATGGAGTATTTCATGAAAAGGTTTTTTTAGTATAAAACAAAACTTTTAATTTTTTCTCAGGAAATGTTCTTTTAATAACTGGATAGTAAAGATCTAACATGAAAGTCCCATTGTACTAAATACAAATAATGAATTTATTGGATTGCTTGATGAACATACATTTAACAACTGATTATTACAGACAGTTTCATTTCACTGTTATTAAGTACTCACAGTTATTAAAACACTTGCTAATTGCTCTGGAATATAATTAATTAATTTATATCAAGCTGGTCTCTGATCAATTTACTGTATTTCATGACAGTCAAAAAAAGTTCATGAAAAAGGGACTATAGATGTATTTGAGAGTGACAGGGAGAAAAGATATTTTACAAAGTACATTGAATTGAGATTCAAATTTGGAAAAATATATAATAAGTTAGATAACTATTTGGGCTCTCATTATGGCTCTCATTGTAGCTCTGTGGAATGCTAGGGACTTATGTGGATACGACTTTAAAACTGAAAGACAAAGCAGTATGAATTATACTTTATCTTTTGACTTCCTTACTATAAAAGCATCCATATAAACATGGCTCAGTAAGGTTCAGATAAAGAATAGATTTCACATTATTAAGAATGAAAAAGATAGGAATAACATCAGAAGTTATTCTTGCTCAGAATGTGGCTACAGATTATTTGTGGCTTCATCATACAGAAGCTATTTATTATTTGATATGACAGTAAGTCAAACATATCCATGATAAGAAAAAAAGAAACCACAGCTGTTGTGATAGATTGCATAAATCTTTAGTCATGATGTTATTTTATTTTTCTGTTAAAGATCATCATCCCTTCTTGAATGAGAGGTGAAACACTAATTTGTCTGGTAACAGCAAATTTCATGAGAAATTCAGCCACTACCCTAAACAGACTCTGACCCTTGCAAAGTCATTCATTTGGAAGAAAGGTATCAAGTCAGGCTGTGGGTTTATGTCATAGCATATATGTATCACTTGTTTATTCTTCATTCACTTAATTGACTTGCAGAAATTCCAGTCACTTTAAATGCCCACATTTTCTTCCCATAGAAAACAATGCAGGAACAGTGTTAATCTCAGGACTCACCTTATCCCAGGATTGGACTAGGACATGATCTAAGGGAGCACCTAAACTTAAGTTTGGAAGCACACATCAGTCCTCTAGACAAACACAGCCTTATTTAAAGCCATGTATAGCAGCCAAAGCAGCTCTGTTCTGAAAGATATTCTGAAATTAAAATCACTGATCTGTGGTCTTAGTTTTTTCAGCCAAAGCCACTCAAAGCCTAAAAAGCTTTTGTCTCTTTTGCATACATATCTGTGTGTATGTAAGTGTAATATATTTGGATTTACTACAAGTAGTTCTTGTAGAACTTTGTGTCTACGCATGACAGTATTAATAATCTTTAAAGAATTTAACTATTACCATTTTTACTCCAATATCTGCACCTAATTTCTACTTACTTAGTTTAAAATTATACCCTAGACTGTTGCAGGAATTTGCATCCATAGAAAAGAACGATTAAAACAAAGAAAAGCCACATAATGCTTATGACAGAATATTTTGTATAACATTGACAGTAAAAAGCTGCATTATTGAAATGCAATTAGATAAAGCAGTCTCGATTTAATAGAAGCCAGACGTACCGAATCACAGTATTCATCTATTTCTTCATTTTTCTCTTGGTGCACTGCAGCCTGTGAACAAGCAAGTCCTTAAATGACAGCCACTTCATAACCAGATGATACATTCTATAAGACTATGGTACACTCTTTCCTGGAATCCTGCTTCAAGAAGTAAGTTCCATTGAATCTGTATCTATGACATTTCAGAATATGGCTTGAAAGCATACATGTGCATTCACCTTTACTTCAATAGCTTTAGAGCATTTTAATGTGTGATTTTCATTGCAGGTACTTATGTCTGTTAGAACATAAGGTGGTTCTTATGGGATTTTAATTACACAACTTAATGCTTTAATAAATTAAGTGGATTTTGTGATTTCATTCTTCAAGATCTCTGTTCAGATTGAGAAATCCAAAGAAGAAGGATGTGACTGGAGGAATCTCACTTTTTATTTATATTTGTAGCATTTCAAATTTTCTAGCTATTTCAGGAAGGTACCCTTATGCTTGTTTATGCTAACTCATTTCCATCTGAGTTTCTTAAGTGTTAAGTTCCAACAACAAGAATAAGGAAAACAGTATAAAATTATATTAATTCCTTATTTCTAGTGGTGTGCTTAAAATGTAACATTAATTAGGTAAATCTGTAAAGAATTTGTTAATTTTTAAGCAGAAGGTATCGAGTTTTAACTTATACTCTAATCAAATAGAAAAAGTAGTTCCTTTACTAAAATTACTTCAAGTTTCACACTTGACTGAATTTGAAATGTTCAGAGAAAAATTCTGATCAGTTTTCATCTGAATCCATCCTTGGCATATAAAACTTGGATGAGATTTCTGTTCTCATGGAGCATAGTGAGAAAATAAGTGCAATCTTCAGATTTCTAAGGAATCTTCCTTGTATTTTTCAAAATTTAATTTCTTCTTTTTTTCTTCAGTGACTGTATATCACCATTGATTATATAAATAAATTCATTTATTTTGTGCTTACATGTACCTAAATATAGAAAAGTTGTAATATATTATATTATAATATTATATTGGGGAGGGAAATCAACTCTTTGAAAGGGTTGATATGTGTAGGAAGAGGGGAAATGGTTTTAAGTTGAGGGAGGGGAGATTTAGGTCGGACATCGGGGGAAATTCTTTTCCCAGAGAGTGGTGAGGTTCTGGAACAGGCTGCCTAGAGATGTTGTGGATGCCCCGTCCTTGGAGGTGTTCAAGGCCAGGTTGGATGGGGCCCTGGGCAGCCTGGTTTAGCATTAAATATGGAGGTTGGTAGCCCTGCATGTGGCAGAGGGGTTGGAGATTCATGATCCTTGAGGTCCCTTCCAACCCTGGCCATTCTCTGATTCTGTGATTCTGTTATATTATCTGTGATAAATATTACAGGTTTAAGTAATTAAATGATTACTCTGTTTTCAAAGACATAGTAAATAAGCATGACAATGAAAAACAAGTGCAACTTTACATCTTCAGATATATTTTCCTATTTTAAAATAAATTCACATGAATCTAGCTTATATCCCCTCTATTTCTTCATTCTCTGTAATACTTTTTGTGAATAAGTTTATCTGGCTAGACTGTTTGTGAAACCTGCTTTTAACATTTATACAAATTGAACATTTACTACTGGCAGCATTAACATAGATACCCAATCAGAGATTGGTAGTAATTTTGAGCAAATTAATTGACCAATCACATCTAACAGTTCAAATAACAATTATGACCTGGGACAGAGTTTGAAGTGTTTGAATAGTCCTTTTGTTTGCTGTACTCTCACTTCTACAGAAAGCTGTTATTCAGCATAAGCGATCATTCTGAAAGCTAATCCATGTTTCTACAGGCAAGAGGTTTTCATGATCAACCCATAAAAATCAGAGAATAATAATTAAATGGATAATTTAAAATATGTTTCTAATAAAAATATTAGTAATGGTCAGAAATCTCTCATGAACAGCAAAAATTAAATCATTGCAGAATGATTCACTGCAAATTATTCACACAGCTGCAGAAATGATTCAGTCTGACAGATTGATGGGTAGAACATGCCCATAAAAACAGGATATTCCACACTCTTTGTTATCCTTTCTGTGCTACACATTCCATGGCTTTTGCTGGGATTGCACAAGTACGTGCAAAGTAACTAATGCCAGTCTACAGAAAAGTCTGATTTTCCTGCAAGCACCACATTAAAAGATGCAACCCAACAAGAGTAATTGGATGAAGATAGAAATGGAATATTGCACTCAGTTAATAGAGGGAGTGCTCAACTGAATGTCTTTGGCTTCACTTTTAAGGGAGTTGTGTATAAAAGTTCAGAGTCAGTTAATTTATTTTTCTGATAAAGAAAAACATTTCTATCTAATACGTAATCACTAGAAGCAAGTCTTTTTTTTTTTTTTTTTTTTTTTTTTTTTTTTTTTTTTTTTTTTTTAATGCAATGCAGAACAAACTTCCAAAGATTAAATTAGTATGATGGAATATGCTATGGGTCATAACATTTTTTTTGAAATAAACTGCTCTGGAACTGGCTACTCCCTGCTTCCTTCATGTATGAATTATAATATTTCTGTAGTTTTAGAGACATTTTTCTATCAAATTTATATGAATAGTGTTCTCAGGCAGGTTTAACATGATGAATTTACGAACAGTTCTTTTAAATATTTACGAAGTATTTTATCTAAAGGCAGATTTTTTGCTGGCAGTTTAACAGCTTAATAACTATAAACATTAATAAATGTATCATTGTCTTAAAAAAAAAAAAACAACAGAAAATATGTTCTGTTGTTCTTACGTGCGTATGTAGCTGCTCCTTTTAAAACACTACAGCTGGTATTGTTTGATTAAGTAATGTCTATCAAATGGATTACTGTAAAGGGAAATTGTATAGTACTTGTATTTGGATAGGAAAAGAAAAGAAAAAAAAAAGAGAAAAGGAAAAGGCAAAAGAAAAAAGGAAGAAAACCCAAAAAGCTAGTTCTGTTTCACGAAGAACATTCTTGGCATTTTCTTCACCCTTCTATAGCCTTTGGAGCTAGATTATTAATTTAGCTAATTTCGCTTACACGGACCTTGTACATGGTGTATTTCTAAGGACAGGAAAGAAGAAATTCCATCTGAAAGATTTCATCGTCTCCTATAGTGATTCTATGAAATCCTGGGGCATGGCAACACAGTAGTTTTGGTAGTTACTCATAAATGGCCCTCAAACTCCAGGAAATTGAGGCAGCAGGCATCTCTTCTCTTACAAAACTGAGCTCTAATAATGCTTTAAAAATCTTTTTTAATTGCTTAGGAGTCTTGAGATGCATAGATAGATATAATTATTCATAAAGTATCCATGTATAGACTCATCCAGTAAGTATTTACAGGCACAGAAAATTCAAAAATCATTGTCCACAAATAATAAGAAGGAGACAACCACAATTTTTTTGACAATAAACCTATGATTGCAGAACTACAGTGAGAATTATTGAACTGGGGTTCCCTTCTTATGCTCAGCAAGCCCAGACTCATATCTTCCAGTTCAATCACCACGTTTTCTTCAGGAGTGGATTTCAAAAGAGCTTTCTGGACACACCTTCTACATCTCTTGCTCAATCTAATCTATTATAAGGTAAGGGATACAAAAGTCAGAAGAAAATTCAGGACAGAAAAAAAAAAAATAATTAAAAAAAGAAGTAATCTCCAGTCTCTACTAGAATAAAAGTGGGTCACTTGTGCCTTTTTTTCAGTACAGGAAAAATGCATAAACATTCTCTGATCACTTTAGGAATTTCATTTAATATTCCTGTAAAATTCAATGGCAAATGAGATTTAAAAAAATGCTGATGTCTTCTGGAGAATTAAAAGTTTGGCTCAAGAATGAGAGGAATTCACTTTCCTTTTAGTGCCTTGGAGACTACATGCACATTGAATTATGTAACAGGTGGTGTGGGTGGGTGTGCATGTGCAGACAAAACATCCCAGTACCACTGCTGGTTCACAGTGAGAATTCATACCCAAACATGTCTCTTCTACACAGTCGTGTTAGCACATTCTTCCTAACCTAAACTTGCTGAGCACAAAGGAACATCATGCATCACACTGTTTATCCTGACCTTTCCTGTTAAGTTCAGGGAAGTACATGTGTCCTCTACTTCATCTTGGAAAATTCTAATTAAAAGAGAAGGAAGAAATTTAAATGTGTGAAATTTTAATAGAGTTTCCCAGTGTAGCAGTAGTACATTATGTCATCCTGGATAAATTTTGACTGAATTAGCTTTTGCAGAATGCCCACCAGACCTGCTTGTACAGGCTGTTTTGCCATCTGCACTATTAAAACATCCTCATTAAGTGTGCCCAGGGTCTAATCTTTCACAACTGATCACAAATTGTCCATAATGCATAGCCTGAAATAGAATTGCTGGAATTAATTTTTAAAAATTAAACTTGCAAATTCATTATACGAGAAAGAAAAGGATATATCTAGTTAAAATAATTTTAGTCTGGAAAGAATGAAGATTACCCTAGTTACAGACAATGATAACAAAGATCAGATACTAATAAACTGTTATCATTTTCCTCTGGGGGAATCAGGAAAGTTTTAATGTGTTTACACTGCAAGTATTACATAAGCTTTTCATTTCTCTTCAAGTTTGTTTGGAAAATCCTACTATGTATAAGAATTGACCCCTCACTGGATTTAAATAATACAGACTCTTGTAGGCTAAACAAAAATAACCAACAAACCTAATTCGTGAACTAAATATCCATCCTTCTAGATAACAGGAAATGGGAAGTATTTGCTGTTTTCCTTCATGCTCCTAAATGATTTTATTATAAATTAATCCTCCTCATTTTGTCTCTGAAAAGAGAGGAAGAAAAAAAAAAGAAGTAATAGAGTCTAGAATATACTATCTGAAAACGGGAGCTTTATGTTCAAGTCTTGATCTTTGACTCACTTTCTTGTTCAGGCAAGTCATGTGTGTCTTGACCGGCACTTCAGTTTCCTCCTCATTTATCTTTATCTATCTAATGGAAGGTATAGTTGCTGTATTAAGACAGAAGATAGCAGTGATACTGAGATCATTCAATGTCAGCATTTTATCAGTGAGAAGTCATGAAGTTCCTAGAATGTGTGCCTATCAATTTACAATCAGGGATATTTGAGGATTTACTCTGCAACAAATAAAGGGTACTGTGGGAATTCTGCTCAGAAACTGGACTCCTAAAACAAGAGGATTTAAAAAGCTTCCTGGTTTCACTTCTATTTAAATGTAACTGGGAGAAGTATGGAAAAGACATAGAATCAAAGTCAGGAATAGTTCAGGCATTTTTAAACCTGAGATCTGTGTAAAACCATTGAGGGTGTTGTAAGTCTTGGCTTGAACAGGCATTCTCATGATTCCTAGTCTCATTTTTGGTAAGGCTGAAACCTAAAGACTATGAATATCCTTTAGTTTTGAAGTCCTAGTCCTCCCAAACTTGAGGTTTTCCCTGCAATACAATTTACATTGTGAGAGCACGCAAAGACATAACAACAGGAAGCTCTAGCTTCTCACTAGTCTACTGAAAAGAAAATGGGCATATCTTGTCATCATTTGACAGCAGTTTTTTACAATTGGAACACAGTAGAATTCAGACAGTCAATAGAATGCTTACATATTATGCTTTTGGATGCAGAAAATGATTAATCCTAAAAATAATGATTTATTTTCTAGCATACTGAAGGAAATAGCATTTTTTTTATGACAGCCCTAGTATCCATCCTTCAGAGTAATATGCTATATGCAGTACTCTTTTGCACTTTTCCTACCCTCTCTATCCTTTGTTCCATAAATGTTTCAAAAGTTGGAACTCTGAACCTTTATGTCCTCAAATAATATAGGAATATTTTAGATTTATTTAGATTTATAAGATTAAAAATCTGTTATTAAAACTGTTTATGAAGAGGTGAAGAGAAAGAAGATGCTTCCCAACACTGGAATCTGGATTTTCAGGCAATCACTATTCCTTCGAGCGTCTACTCCTTCAATGTTTTCAAACTGGGAAATTTGACTGCCACATCAGACTCTAGGTCTTTGTTCCCTTGGAAAAAAATAATTATAAAGTCCAAAATACCTAATAGCAACAGTGAAGCTTGGGAAACAGATGAGTATGTGCTCATCTTACCATCAAATGACTGTCACCATTCTAGAGTAAGTGAATAATGCATTGATTATCATATACCTTCTTACCTTGTGCATACAAAGACATTGTGGTGGCATGTTTCTTCACATTTTGCACACTACGTCTGTCAAGAAGAGATATGGGCAAGACAGTTCAAAAGAAAAACTCTTTTAGCAGTAAGGGAATGACTCAACAGGGAAATGGCATAGGCAAAATTAAGTGTATATCTCTTCAGAGGGATACAGACTGATAACTAATTATTCAGAAGGACTGGGTGTGGCAACTCTTTAACTCTCTATCTGATCGTGCACTCAGTCTAAACAGCAGCAAAGAATAATGTTGCCAAATAAGGTAATGCATTTAAAAGGACCAAATAAAGAGCTGCATCATGCAGCTGCCTTCTCGTCAATGAGGTCTAATGACCAGTGAGTAAGGGAGTTTATGCAGTGGTAATTATTCATTGAAATACTTGGATTTCAACTCATTTGCAATGGCTTAAATGTACAAAGTCCAGTTCAGATTAGTCTGACACAGAGGACTGTTTTGTTTTTGTTTTTTGTTTTTGTTTTGTTTTAATAAATACCCATCAGATCTGATTTACTCACCTCACATCATAATCCACAAGGCAAGAATATCATGCGTTTTCCAAACCAGACCAGCAGCAAGAGCACAAGAGAAGGAGGATGCTGGAGCTAGAAATAAAACCAGAATGTAAAATAGCTGTGCTCTCTGGATTCCCTAATATTGGTTCCTAGCTTAGAAGAGATTTTTTGCATCTACTTAGACTTAAATACTTAGACTGTCAATAGTTGAATGGTAAAAAGGCAGAAGGAACCAAGCAAGCAGAGGCCACAAAATACTGATTCATTTAAAAAATCCATATTGAAGCTGGCAAATCCAGCAGGGATTTTCCCTGGCTTCTCTGAAAAGAAGGGAAATAAAGTCCTCTTTTGCAGATATTGCCTGGACATGCCTCAGAACTGGGCCTTTCTCAGGGTTACTGAAAGCCCTCTAATCCTGGCTTCCACCTGCTCCAGCACATCACACTTTGCAGCTCAGCAAGAGTCTATCTTTAGCCTCTCAGTGGTGGGACATTTTGGGCAAAAGAGGATTAGGCAGGCCAGTACACATTTCAGAGCAGCCTGCAAGTAACCACAGATGTATTATCAGCATAAACTGTCAGTATTGACAACAACATAAAACATGACTGTTGCTTTGCCCTATTTCTGATTAACTGGTTTCTGTTAAACATGAAGAAAGAATGTTTCTACCTGAAAGTTTGTTATAGAACTTTCTTACACAATGCCTGTGTAATTTAGCATTTGTTTTAACTTGGGAATTGAGACTCACAAAGAAACAAAGGCAAAAGATGATTTGGTGGTAGAAAATACTCCACATCAAACATTATTTCTGCAGAGTAAAAGTGACATATCTCTGACAAACCTGTATAGTTATAGAGTGAGAAGCGTGAACTGTTAATAATGAGTGCAGCTTTTGCTTCTGTTTTCATAGTATTATATTATTTCTCTGTGAAATCACAGCATTTGACTTGATTACATGCTGTTGTTCAATTTCTTTCCAGTGAAGTCATGAAAATGAAAGTTACACAATTTTATTCCATTTTGTTATGTTTCTTTTTCCTTAAAACTTGAAAGAATATTGAGATTTAGAAATTATTTATATGAATTCTCAAGAGTGGGTGCTTAAAATGGGAAGAGCTGTTTTTACTGTGGGTGAACTACAGCACTTTGCTTTCTGTGAGGATGAGGTTCCACATATCAGATTTTATTCTCTTTTCAAATAGTCTTCCCTTTTGGAAATGAGATGTGTCCTCACTCTGAACTTAGGTTTGGCAGAGTTTTTCCATAAATCTAGGACTTCTGCCAGAAAAACATGAAGATGTGGGGTGGGATAAGGGAAAAAATGGGCTAGCCTGAGGAACAGTTTAGCAAACTGTGGGCAAGGTTTACTGGAACTCAAAGTACAAAATCTCCACTAAAGCTTAATTCTAGAAAAAATAAAATTGATTCAGTGATCAGTTCTTCTGACCCATAACAGTGTTCAGATGGAGATGTGCCAGACTGGCTCCTAATCCTTGCACATAACAGAACTCTACTGATAGCATCTGAAGTCTTACATATTAGTGGTAGAAGTGAGACTTTAATTTGGTCTCCTTGTTTCCTTTTTTTATTTTTATTTTTATTTTTTTTCTTTCTTTCACTTCAGACTTGTGGTATGAAAATTGATTATTACTTGAGGTGGTGTTTTTAGGGCATTTTTTATGGTCAGGTTTGAACTATATTTTTTCCTAAAGTTTGAAGAAAATCCACATATCTATTGTGGATCAATCAGATAAAAGATAAATTCTTTCAAGTTCTGAAACAAATTCCCACTTTTGATGTTAACCCAGCTCAGAACCCAAAGCCAGACTGATTTTAAACTACTTCATAATGAGGAGACATCTTGTCTTGGCCCTATGTGTGGTTATTAAATGGGCATAAAAAAATTATAATTTGTTAACATGAATTACAGAGCTGTGTTTCTTTTATCAGTTACAACAAAGCCAATTATTTATAATGAGCACAAAAAAGCTAAGAATAAGGAAAGTTCTCAAAAGTTTTGTTTTAATATGCTTTTTCTCCTGAAGTTGCTGGCCCTTCCAGCAATCATACTTCAGTTTCCATTTAATTCTCATTTAACTCCTTTACAATAATAAATAATAAATTCTCCTATCTCCTGTTTCCATTCTCAACAGAAAATACTTCACTTGGGCCTTGTTGCTGTAATTTAAACTATGACACCTTAATTATTAAGGAACACAGACCAGATAGATTATCTGGCTATAAAATTTGTAAATTTTAAGAGGAGTTATTCACTATTCTGAATCCTATCAGAGTAATCTCAACTATTAAGAATTAGTGCTCAGAGAAGCGCTCACTTAGCATCTGCTATGCAGCTATCGCTGTTTTGGATAGATGTAAGCTGCATAATTACATTTGCTTACATTGTTCCCTAGCTATGCAGAAACTATCACAAAATTTGTGAAAATTATTTTAACTGAAAAAATCTAGCTTTAGATCAAATAAGATTTGAAGCAGATATGCATCTTCTCTGCCTGGAAGAATGGCCAGAGTAGGAAAATTGGGTGTGACACTAATAGTTTGGCTTTTACATACAGATGTTATTGTCCAGCCCTCATGAGTAAGTCATTCTGTGCATGACTCAAACTTAAAAAACATTACAATTGTGGCTTGAAGCAGTGAGATTTTTTATAGCAAGACATTCAGAGTAAATAACAGAGGAAATTCTCTGTAGTGCTTCCCTATTTCCTTGAATTGTTGCTGGGAGGCTTGTCAGAATTGCCTGATTTTACAGTTGCTGTAGTTGCTGGCATGACAAAACAGTTCTTCCTTCTCTGAGAACATCAGTGTTGTCCATCTGTAACAGGCAGTCACTAATTAACAAAGAGCAGGGTTCTCTTGAGATCTGGAATATATTTAGCTGGTCATAACTTATCAATTTGTGTAAATTTTCTTTATATTGTATGTAATTGCATATTGATTACCTCTCTTAAATTAAAAATTAGATATTAACATGCTGTTGACAATAGTAATAATTTTCTTACTTTATGATGAATCTTGTCAAGTTACAGATGTGATGGATGTTTCCGCCAGAACAAATATTCTTCATAGCTATATAAGATCTCTAACTCCTTTTTCTAATGCTAAGATGCCCACCTGGTTCCTCAACAGTCTCTGTATATGAATTTAACTTGAGTTAAAGGAGAAGGCCTATATTGATGGATATTAACCGAATCATCAGCATATCTCTGCTGCATCTCTAAGAATACGGAGAGGGAGCAAGAGAGTTGGTCTTTATTAAAGAGAACCCTCCTGTCTAGATCTCCTCTTTGTATGTGCATTCTCAATTTATTTTCAAGGTGACGTCACTAATTGCATTATCAAACAACAAAGTAACAAAATGCATATCTTATTCTTTGATCATATTTGTAACATCTTTTTCAGAAATGAAGCTGTTGATGGTCTATATAACAGGGAAACTGAACCCAGCCACCTACCAAAATCTTTCTCAGAATAAATTTTTTGAAAACTCATGGGGAAAAAAAAGTGATAATGATATATATGCTACCTTCAAATAGACAGTACAGTTATTTTCCAAACACACAGTTAACATTCCAAGTCATAAAGAGATGGGGGCATAACATTTTGGATGAAAATTTTGGTCATAATTCTGGGGGTCTGGGAAGAAAGCAGACTAATTTTTCACTATAGCCTCCATCATTGCTGAAAATGTGCTAAAGGAAGAATGACTGATTTTTTTTCTTATGTTTGTTTTTTTAACATATAATCTTTTCCACACATGTACATTTTAAAAACTGCTCACAGAAATATTAAGGTCACTGAACAGATAGTATAATCAAGTATATTAAACAATGCTACTTTTAGGTAAAATTAGATGATGAGTTTGAGTTTGTGGCACATATAAAATCACATATTTTGAGAGCTAAATGAAAGATAAATATACCTGAAGGTTTACATTATTTTTCAATGGTTCACATAAATTATTATACTTTATATTAACACATATAATCAACTAAAAAAATGCTTATTTATAAATGTATTCCCTTATCTGAAATGAGAAATTAAACTAATAATAAAAACGAAAGCCCTAGGAGAAAAAATTCTAAGTGTGCACATTTTCATAATTTTCATCGATGTTAAAGGAATATGTTGTATTACAACATATCAGCTGCTATCCCAGTTTGTACAATTCATTAAGGCAAGCTTTCAGACATATTTCTGCATTCAAGAAGATGCTTAATTATATATTCAGTTTATAACAAGGTTAATGTAAAACAGGTGCTGAATTGGAACCCATCAGAATGTATATTAACTATCCAAATTTATAGTTACAAAACAATGTAATGCAAAAGTTAAAATTTATTGTTGTCCTAAATTGCTGAACTTAGAATTTAAACATTTTGTTAACAAAATCTGTTCAGAGAACAGCCTAGAATAAATAGCAGAAGGTGTTATATGATGATGTGCTTATTTACTAACGGAACACAAAGCAGAAATCCTCTAGAGTTGAATCCACATACCTACATAATAAACACATATCAGAATTTTAAAAAGAACAAAAATTCTTGTTTTATCCATGCTGAGCTTCCAAGACCTACCCAGAGCTGTCAGAACTTACCCAGAAAACACATTATTGAATCTCCTGTTAGGATGAAGAAGAATTTACCTTTAAAATGCGAATAAATTTATTTCTTGTATATTGTATCTATATGAATTATACCGGTAAGAATAATATTTTATTCAAAACATATAGAGCACACCAGGGATGCAAACAATTATATTAAAATACTAGGCACCAAGACAACAATATTTTAAATATTTCTAATTTAAACTGAAATTTTCAATTTGGGCAGCATTTGTAGAACGAACACGGATGCACAAAAAATACCATAATATAAAATAGATTAATAAACCCTAGATATTTCAAACACATTTTCAATTAGTCATCAGTCATACATGCAAGAAATGATCTGACAGAAAGAAATATTGATTGGCCTGCATAGGTATCAGTTTTATTTTTGTTTGTTTTGTTGGTTATTTTTTGTTTGCCTGGCTATTGTTTCCTGTTTTTCTGCCTGCAGTATTGATTCAAAGTTCTTTAACAGAGCAAAGTGATACCTATGCTAATGAGAATTTGACTGACACAAAACTTCAGTCATTTAATATGTTTCCAGTATGCTTAATGGAGACGGATGGATGATAAACTTGAAATTCAGGTTCAAGGTGATTTGTTTACTGTTTTCTACTGACTACAGGAGGAACTTACATTTAATAAGTTGCTAATTTAAATGCATCTTTTAAATACTCAAAGCAAAGTTTAATACATTTCAACAATATATTACCAGTTTGCACCAATGAGAGGATAAATGCTGGCTTGTACTACACATCTCAGTGAGCGTTAGAATCTCAATGAATTCTGACCTATAATCCTCTCCATGTTTTATGGAAAGTCTGTCGATACTGAAATACCTTCCTTTTAGCTGAAGTTATTTGCCGTTAACATCCTTTCTTGTACTTTTTAATGATCTTAGGGAGTTTGTTTTTTTATTAGCAAAACCTTTGCCACTCTCCTTCAAATCTTTAAAAAAGTAGCAATAGCTACTTCTTATATTTTAAAAGCATGTACAGCTAACCACTTTAGAAGAAAAATGATTTCTTTAACATACTAAAACAAACAAATAAGTCCCTGCTTGATGAAACCACCCCCAAAACTTAGTGGAAACTGATACTTATGGTATGACAAGTGGTTTATTTTTTTTATCCGTCACTTTTTTGCTATTGTATACACATGTTATGACATTTGATATTAAATTGCACACAGCCTATAGCTCCACGGGCTATAATGATCTGGTACAGACTGAAGTAAACATCATACATGTGGTACTCATTTCACATAAATTTCTGATCGGTGGTTACTGTCACTCGTTCAAGATAACAAACACAAAATTATGGGAAAGCAATGTGGTGCAAAGTAGCCTGGAAGTTATCCACAGAGCACGTCTTTTATATCTCAAGTTGTAATCCAGCTCACAAGAATGTCTTTCATGTATGAAGAAAGAGCTTATTATCCTATCACTATTCAATCTGTTAATAACAAACATCAGGGGAGAGCAATTCATTTGCCCTGACAGCTTTGTTGAACAGCCTTAGAAACTATTCTGAGTAGTGGAATACATTAAGAAAAAGATGTTATTTATGGCAGAAGACAGGAAAGGGAGCTTTCCTTCTGGAATTTAGGGAACTTGAGCCAGCCAAAACATAGCAACACTTCCAAAATCTGTTTGCATGATTGATGAAAGACAGATATCTGTATTTTCAACACAGATTTAAAGGTGAAGGCCATGTCATTTTGTGACACATTTTTCAAGGAACAATATTGAAAAGCTATCAATTTTAATCATATATATTAAGTAAACTTCTTGGTGCAACAATATATAACAGACATGAGAATATGTAAAACTGGTCATTTTATTGATCTGATCTCAGATTTAATTTTGTTTAAATATTTTTAACCTGAATAACATTTTTTATTCAATCTGCATTTCTGTATGTTCTGGCCTTATCTGGCCTTTCTCAAGAAATGTTATAGAACAGGATAAGCAGGCAACCTGCTCATGTCTACTTATGGTCCTTAAATGCATAGTCTGATCATGCGGTGAACCACCAGACCTATTGTATGTGTTTGCTGTATTTTATGATTGCATTTTATACTGTACTTGCATTTTATATTACATTTATATTTTATAAATATCAATGCAATATATACGTAATCTTACACTGAAAAATAGAATTTGTTATTGAATATTCTTCTCATAGACTGTGACCATGATATTGCCTACAATTCTACTTAAAACCACTAAGCAAAAATAAAAGTTAAAAAAAAAAATTGGTAAAAGCTAATTATACTGGCCAATATTTAGTACCTTAAGAAATGTTTGCACCGAGGTGAACGTGTATTTGAACAATTCGGATATTCAGATTTTCTGACTGCACACATTTTACACAGTGAGATTTGAAATACCTGGTAGATTTAAAAGATATTCTTTATAGTTTTACGACTAAAGTCCTAAAAGAGTCCTGCACGATCCCTTGATTGATAAAAGGAGTATCTCTTTGTTTTAAGCTTAAATACTTCATAAATAATACAAGTGAAAACAGAACTAGAGAATTCTTTCTTTCCTCTCTGTCCTCATCAGTGCTAAATCTGACAGTAAAACCCAGGGTTCCTCATTGTTTGGTATATTTGTTACTTTCCACTTAGGGAAGTTACCTTTCGGTACCAAGGTGGTGCTTGTAACTACAAGTGGTTATTACTTGGTAGGATGGGACCTGGACAGCCACAATGACACAGGGTTTCTACAGCTGCTCAGGAAAAATGCACATCAAATATTATAAATGCAGTGTTTCAAGTTGGTTACAAATTTCAAATAACAGAACAAAAAAATTCAATTATTGAATCTGATTTTACTTGATTCCTGTTTCATTCCTGTCCTTTTCTTCCCCAAGTTTTTGGATTAAGCCTTTAGTTAGGCTTAACTAGAAATATATACCTCCCACCTGCTATTTTACAAGTGTGAAATAATAGCATCTGCAATCAACCACTAGTAAAAAGAGCACCTGCACCTGCAATTTTTTCACTATTATGTTATAAAATACATCTACTGGTCCTGCTCTTGTTATTTATGTTGTAAACTCACACTGCGTTTTCAAAGAAATAAAGTAAAAAAAAATTTTTTAAAGAAAAATATAGTTGCAACAGTTTTAAGTTTGCATTATGAAGGAAAAAAAGAAAAACTAAAGAAAAAATGTAAAAAAAGGCAGTTACGAGCAGAAAGTCACCATTTTCATTTTTGAAGTGGAAATATTTTTCTGTTCAAGTGTGTCTGAAGACAACCTAGGCTAATTTTATAGGAGATTATAGAAATGCAAAAGTGGAAACAACATTCCTTTTTATAATAAGTCCCATAAAGCAGCTTCGAATTGAATTTAAAGTCTTTATATACTTTGTAACTTGTTTATTAAGGTAAATTGGTGGAGTAGAAGTGATGCAGGTGGCAGGCATGCAATACTTCTCACAGCATGCTCTATGCCCGATCAGGTACGCCTACATATTTTTCTGGTAGGGCAGAGGTTCTTTCTTTGATTCTAAGATCACACCACTGATGCGTCAGCTAAATATTATTAAGTAGATTACACTTCTTACGTATTTTTGTCATTGCTTCCAGAAACTTCTTCCATCATGCACTACACAAATAGAAAGGCGTGCTTAATAATACGCTGAGGTATCTGCTATATGTAATAGTTAAGTAAGTTTAATGCAGATGTGGGTTTACGCCTTTTCTCTTTTGGGCAATATTTTTTTGTTTCCACACTTAACAAAATTAAAAAGGTTAGAAAAAAGTGATATCAAATTGTCTTGGCTTTGGCTACTACATTGTTGTGTCTACATATGCATGCACACTATGGCTGCTCACAAGAACACTTCCACCTACACGTATACATGCAAAGCTAATCACAGTGTTTTTAAAATAACTCCAAACTGCCTAACCACAATGGCAACCCTGCCAGATAATTGCTTCACCATATATAAAATACATGAACATCCCAGTATCTTTTGCTTAAAATTAGCATTATTCATACCTGTGACTTTTAAACTTTTGTTTATTGAGCTGTGTTCTCTGTACTGTGATTCTGTGACACTTTTAACAGAATTTGAGTTCACAGAGTTCATGATAAATCAAGATCGTGAAGTACTGCAGACAAAATTTGCTAATCTGCACTGGAATGTTGCCTCATCCCATCTGAAAAGTGTATTTGCACTGAAGACATAACAAAGGGAACTTCTGCTTTTTTATTTAAAATACTGAAAGTATTTTAACTGCCAATCATGCTGGGAATCTCGTTTATCATCATTACATTGAGGTGTCAATTTCACAAATGCATACTTCTCTATATCATGTAGACACTGGTGTTTTTCATTTCATTTTCTCTGCTCAGTGAATAAAAGTAATCAACCAATTGGCTTTTTTGTAATTTTATTATTATTTTTTTAATTTTTATTTTATCTTCCCTCCTTTAAGGCTAGTTCTTTCACTTTAAAATTTGGAATCAGAGAATGAGCCAAAGACAAATCCCACAGTGGGATTGCATTTAAGACTTATAACAAGTTAATATGCACACTTTCATGTTTATGAAAGAAATAAAAAACAACAGACAAAGGAGGGAATAGGATAAAGAAAAACTGTACTTCTTTAGTTATAGTACAGGCATGGAAATGCTGGCCTTTCTCACAAAAAGAAAAAAAAAGGAAAAGATAATATTAACAGTGTTTAGAGAAGCTGAACTGCTTTACACTGAACAGAACAAACTCATATTTTGGTGCACAGTTCTTAATGTAACCAGCACCAAATTACTTTTTCCAATAATCTTATTTCAATTAGAATTATTATTTTAATTCTATGATTATTATTATTTCAATTCTACAATTACTGCTTATTATTTTAGTTCTATGATTGTATGAATAACATATTATCAGTAACGAAGCTTGGGTGCAATCACTGACAACTTCCATTAGTATTATTAATAGAGAGATAGCACAGTCAATAATACAGGTGCACACATGCTCACATTTCCACATTCACACCATATAAAAAGTGATTGCAAAGGCTTCATGATGTCAGTGAATCAAAAATAAGAAAACATATTTTAACTCTAGCTGCCTAGGCACACTCCTTACACAGGTTTGGATTTATTGGTTCCATATTGTCTCAGTCATCACTGAGGATAAGGAGGTAGTATAACGAGCAGTTACAAAATTAACCATAAAAATAAAGACAAAATTTCTTGATTTGTATTCCTTTCCTTTAGAAGAAAATTTGAGTAAATAATTATTTAACTATTGATATTGATGAAATTATTTAATGCTGTCTTAAAATCAAGGATAATCATCATCACATTAACAATGTCAAACGGTGATAGGGCTATAGAGGCATTATCTGTTCACAATCCCATTATTTTCAAAATTCTTTCCATTATTGTGTAATTAATTTTTCTCATATAAAATAGGTGCAGCTGTACATGCTCAACATTTCTTCAGAATGTTTCCTTGACCTTCTGTGTTGGCTGGACCTGCCTTCCTCACAGACCCAGCTCATACAACCATCAGTTTGATGGCTGGAGAGTCTGAATGACCAATTGGGCACAGGGTTGTTGCAAGCAGTGTGTGACATGGAGAAGCTCATTAAACAAGTGCTAGTAATAGTGTAATAGAATGAGGTTTGAGCAAAAGCATGAAGTCTTGTGCTCAGCACATGAGGTCTACACTAAAAGTAATGCCTTTTGTAATGACTTTATTATGTTGGCCCATGATGTCAGAGACAGACGATGATAATACAGCAATAGAAGTTGAACATTCCCACCAATACTTCATAACACTTTTTTGCCATGGGACAGGTGGCAGCAGAAGGACCACCTGACAAAATGGCATCCAACATGGAAGTGTGTATGAAGCAAAGGTGTGTAATTGAGTTCTTCCATGTAGAAAAATGCACATCCATTGATGCTTGCTGAACATTTATGGAGGCCAAACAGTGGATGTGAGCACAATGAGCTGGTAGGTGGTGCATTTCAGCAGTAGAGACGGCAATATGAAAGACAAGCCACATTTCAGACAGCCATGCAGATTTTTATGAGCGTGGCTCTTGTTCATCATTGGTGAAAACGCATAGGTAATGGCAAAAAAGTGCTGCAAAACAGTTGAGAATTTATTCTATCAAATTATGTTATTGTGTTCCTTGCATCTGTTGTATCTATGTAAATAAGAAGCATTCTTTCAAACTGACCTATGTATGGTTGTGACGAACTGAGGGTTCTCATTTAGTTCTGTTTTTCTCATAAATTATAAGCATAACTGATGCCTTTAGAGTAGGTGGTTGTTAATATCCTAAGGCTTTACCTTACAGGTCAGGGCTAGACATCCATCCAAAACACAAATTTCCCTGTGTAGCCTCTATATATCAAGCTCAGTGTTATTTCTAAGAAAGCCATCTTTAGCAGGGTGGAAGGTAGCTTCTGCCCACAGTGTCTGTTGAATACACAGAAGGTATGGAATGCAAAGCAAAGCTGTGTTATTTAAACAAGAGTTAAACTGCAAATACATTTAAAAAACTAGATTCATCTTAAAACCTTAAAAATATCAGAATTGTTACTTTGGAAAACCTATAAAACAGATCTGTACTCTAAAAGAACGTCACTATTTTTAGTGACATTCAGGCAAAAAAGAGAAGTGGACAGATCAGTGACTTCAACAGAAGCATTTAAAGTAAAAGTGAAAAGATCTTGTTGTAAGTGGAAATATCAGAAAACCTAAAAAATAGGAACCTTAGCCAATTCTGCATATTATTTTTAATACGTGTTATCACTGGAAACTTGTAGTCCTATAATTGAAAAATTGAATTAGACAAAAAACAGATAATTTTAAAAAAGAGGAAATATAAAATGGAATTTCTTTGCACAGAAGAAGTTAGGGTGAGGAATTAAAAGAAAACAAGGAGTCAAATTTCTGGAGCACAGTACAAATGAGATGATACACACAAAGTTACAGATGGCAGAAAATAAAAAGGAAAATCAGTCAATAGAAAACACTATCACTTATGTCTAAATTATGACTATATTCTTTATTTTCACATCCAAATCCACAGTTTAAAATTAGAGCTAGATCTGAAGTGCTTTAAAAAATAGCAAGCTAAACTTTTTCTGTTGAGTATATTTCCCATCACAGTAGTCCTTTTTCAATCTTGCTCTGATTCCATATATAGTCAGTAAAAAAATCACATTGCATTGTATACACACAGGCAGGAAGGGGTAGAAAGTGAACACAGTTTAACTACGGCTTAGCTGTGCAGTTAGAGTAAGGTAGTGCTGTACTGTGAATAGACTAAGTAAGCATCCTTCACTTTGTGGAAGATTTTATCGTCATGTTAAGTTTTATTTCTCAAAGAAGGCCGTCCTACTCAATGTAAGAAAAATGAGTGCCTTATAGTTCATTTCAGTTAAGAGCTCTATGAAAAAAAACTTTCAAAAAGAGATTTATTCGGTACTTGGAATGGAAGTAAAATCTTTTTATTTTAATTTTTGGAAGAATATTTTTTTTTTTCCTTTGTTCCTAATGAATTAATTTTGGTCTGTTTATAGCATAAAATTATTGGTGTACTTGGGAAGTGACAATTCCCTGGTGTAAGTGCTGGTAAACTTTATTGCCAAAAATGTGAAAAAAAATTATTAAATGTAACTCTTGCCAGTGTGGGGTTCTTTTGGCTCCTGATAGTCACGTGCTAAGATATTTGCAGAATTCTAAAGCAAATCATGGCTCTTAACTGACCTTGACAAGATTTCTTTTTCATGAAATAGAGAACAAAACAGTAGCTACAGTTTTAACTACTACCTCAACTCATCCTACAGTAGTAGCAGGAAAACAAAACAAAACAACCCCAAAACCAAAACAAACAGAAATAAAAACACACTTCATTTTTTATAATTAAAATTAAGAGATTTTAATTTAAAGTGATGTTGTCTATGTTACTACTTGTATGAAAATATTTATACTTGTATGATATTCAATCTGTGTAGTTTAATTCCCCTTTTCAAGTAATATCATCTTCTCAAGATTCTCATTACATTTCAAGTCTTCCTGGATTAATTTACTATAAGAAATTTATTTTCCCTTTTCCACACAGCCATCCTTCTTGTGAATTAAAAGTAACATCTTGAAGCAAGATAACACATATATAATGAAAACTATGGTTAATGTTTTATGATGACCATTTAATAATTAATATTTAACTATGTCTTAGAACAATGCCAATAACAACATACTGATCAACCCATTTTGTGTCTAAAAAATGTACACTCTAATTTAAAAGTAAATAATCTTTATGATCTTCATGATCTTTAAAGGGAATCTTTCCCAAAAATTGTTTCTGCCAAATACGTTTATCAGTTTTACAGCAATAAAATACATGGTGCAAGAAAAGTAGGGAGATACAGATGCAAAACTTATTTTCACCATGTTATTCAAAAGTTTATGTGAGACTCTAAAGGATTCCATTCTCTGACAGATTAGCTGTCAGAGATTAGCTTAAGAGAAGACACTAAGAAGAATATAAAAATGTGTGGAGGGGAGGATGTTTAAGTGATCCACCCACATGCTCTCAGAGAAAGGTCTATGTTTATCAAAGGAACTCCCTTGCTGTCTGGGCAGTATAGAAGTAAACACAACATCAGACACAAAATGTATGGGAAAGAAAACAAAAGCATTTGGAAACCTGGCACTCAGCAGGGTGAGACTCATCTATTCCTCCCTCTGGAGGTGGAGGGTTAAAGAATCAGGAAACAAGGATCTCAGAGCTGCCCCCACACCATCATACTAGGATATAAATCCTGTTTAAGTGGAAAAAAAAATCAATTATTTTGATCCCTAACTTCATAGGAGTTAACTTAATTCTAACCAGAGAAACAAAAGTCACATTAAAAATGTTCAGCTATACAATTGCATTACAGTTCTACCCCTTTAAATTCATCACATAATTATAGGGTATTTGTGTTACAGCATCACAGTCCCACAGTCTTTCACCACTAAGAACTTCAGTAATTAAGGCACCTGTCACTACTTATAATTCTGATTTTAAAAAAATGACATTCACTTCAAATTTTCTAGGAAATATTAGGGATTCATTTTCGTATGAAATAGGAAGCTCTATAGCAAATTTATATATGTAGCAAAGAGGGAAAACATACATGAAAACCTGAAGGTACACTAGTCCTTGGGGCCTGATGAAACCATCCATGGATTCTCAGGGAACTGGTGGATGAAGTTGCCAAGACACTATCCACCATATCTGAAAGGTCATGGCAGACTGGTGAAGTCTCCATTGAGTGGAAAAGGGGAAATATAACTGCCATATTCAAGAAAGGAAAAAGAGAAGATCTGGGGAACTACAGGCCAATCAGTCTGTGCTGCAGGACCATGGAGCAGACCCTCCTGAAGGCTCAACTCAGGCACGTGAAAAATGATGAAGTGACTGGTGGCAATCAACATGGCTTTACCAAGAGTAAGTCATGCCTAAGAAATTTGGTGGCCTGTTATGATGGAGTGACAGCATCAGTGGATAAAGGAATAATAACCAACATCATCTATACAAGACATTAGGAAAAAAAATCTTTACAGTGAGGGTGGTGAGACACTGAAACGTGTTGTCCAGAGAGGTTGCTGATGCTCCACCTGGAGGCATTTGAGTCCAGAGTGGATGGGGCTTTGGGCAGTCTGGTCTAGTGGGAGGCACTCCTGCTTATAGCCAGGGACACAGGAAACTGAACAATCTTAAAGGTTCCTTCCAACCTTAACCATTCTATGATTCTATGATTTTTCAGCTTTTAGAACAAGCTTTCCAGTATCCATTTGTCTGAAGATGCTGTAATGATCACAGATGAAAAACAATGTGGCTTCTGTTGTTCATTTTTCATGCATATAACTATACCTAATTAACTCCAAAAGTAGTGCCTTCTATTTATTTCCATGGAAAGTACAACACATATAAAGAACACAAGAACACTATTTGATAGAGCAGCGATTTCACAGTTCCAAAATACTAGTTTTCAATATTGACACTAACATTAGCTATGCATTTTCACCAGCAATGAACAAGAGCCTGCATGCTACACTCGTAAACATCTGCATGGCTGTTCACACCATCTGCCTGGTCTTTCACATCACTGTTGCCACTGCTGAAACACACTGCCCACTGCCTTAATATGCTGATATCCACAGTTCAGTTTCCATAAACATTCAGCAAGCTGTCAAACTCAACTGAGAACAGAAAGACTGTGCCTAAAACACAGACTAAATCCAAGTAGATTATTTGGTAATACATTAGCAACAATTTGTGAGAACTGTGACCATTCAACAAAAATCATGTGCACACATGCATATGCATGCACAGTGCCCCGAGGGGGGGGGGGGCGGGGTGAAGAAAAGAAAAGAAAATAGAATAATCCTTCCATGCATAGCCAAATTGAAAAAATCCTGATTTTGCTATGTTTACAGCAATAATACTATCCTTGCTTTGATACAGCCTGCTCCTGGCAGAGGGCTCAACTCTGTCACAAAGTTATATTATTGCAGTGCATGGTTGTAAAGACAAAATTTGCTAGAAATAGTAAAACTGTGCTGAATATTCTTATAAACCAATGGTCGTATTTGAATATGAATTTTAAAAAAAACACTTCTTTTTAAATTCTCCTATCCAGAATCTTCCGCGCCAGCTCTGTTTCAAACACAGAACTCTCAAGATGAAAGAGTTAAGACTTGACTACAATTAATAATTTGTAGGCATTTGACTTCACAGTTCAAATACCTTTGCGATAATGCTGTGACACACACTGTTACACCCACATTATCACATTGCTTAAGAATGTTAAAGGATTTTTTTTTTATTATTTCACAAACTCAAATAGGCATTTACACAATAGAATTGTGGAGTTTTATTCAAATGTCTTCTAACCACCCACACAAAAATTTGAATTAAAACGGGTTGAGATCCAGACAGCTTATTTACAAAATATCAAGCCCATGAGATACACACAGATCAAACGCTTTTCTTAAACTAGACATCCAACAAAGACAAGTGATAAAAAGATTCTATTATTCTTCTAAAACACAACCCTGCGGTTATCAAAAGTGACATTACCTGTACAGTAATTAACTCAATTTATTCAAATCAGTTCAAGATTTGCAAATAGGACTAATGTCTGACTAAAAGTGAAGTCCCAGAGGCAAAATGAAATAATAAGAGGCTAAGAAAAAATAATAACTTTACATGGAAAAGTTAAAAACTTTCTAGATAATATGTATGACACATTACAGTAGATTAGAGTTCAATGTTCTTACTGTTTTCTCCAGACAGTACTAATTTGTTTCCAATTAGTAGGAAATGTAGTGCAACTGACTTAACAGCCTGAAGTGGTCACAGGAATATTGTCTCCGCTTGTGATTTTGCCAGAGAAATCTGTTCTTGCTCTGGAAAAAAAAAAAAAAAGCAACAACAAAAACCCCATGTCACTTGTCTCCTTGTCATATACTCTGTTTTTTCTTTGTCTTTTTGTTTTCTTTTAAGAGGATATCATTTGTGAGAACACACATTAACTTAGACATTTCTACAACCACATTGGATACCACTACATCAGAGAGATTTTGGAGTTGCTTTGGTGGAAATAACAATGCAGTAATTAAACCTACTAGAATATTGTACTTAAACCATTTGCAACAGCCTCCAAAGATCTGGCATGAGAATAATATACTCAGCAAAGATTAATGAAACTGTTCTCATTGTGTATTACTATAATTTTTTTCCTTCTGGCAGCTATTGATGTCCTAATCTTTAACAGGAGAATGTTTTCTCCACTGTTGCAAAAGTAATTGTTTCCTTATGATGTTTCCTTTCTGATGCCTTAGCAGTACTCAACAATGAAGAAAAAACAAAGCTGCAGAAGGTGGGAAGAGCACATTTTTTGAAGGACAGTGTTGGAATGCACAGGTGACAACACTGCTTGTTTTTCCAACTAAAAAATGGAAAATTCTAATTCTTTCTCTTTCTTTCTAAGCTGTAGTCAAAAGATTGGGAAGACGAAGAAATGCTAACAACTAGAAATGGAAATAAGTTTAAGAAACAATAGTGAAAAGAAAAATAGCAAACTTGCACTCCAAAGATCCCATTGTGAGTCCCCAGCTGTACAGTTATACAGAGCTTGTCATCAAGCTCTTTGACATTACATTTTTATTTCATAATAAGACTTTCTTTAATTTATTGTTATCATTAGAAGATGGGATTAGATTTTACTATTTTATAATATAAATTGTTGTCACTTATAACATAATTTTTTTTTTTTTTTTTTTTTTTTGCTAGCCTGCATCAATCAGTACTCCCAACAAGAGAAAAAGTAACCTCTAACCTTTATTAAGTCTTGGTCTGAGTTGCTACGAGAAAGTCACTTGACATTCTCAGTTTTCTCAAATTTAAAACAGAATTGTTAAGGGTAATCATCCTAAATTAAGTATTCAACTCTCGACTTCCTAAACAGATGCTGCCTAACTTATAACAGCAAGATTTTGCTTTTTATAAACCATAACTCCTCATTGAAAATACATTTAATTACAACCTTTTTGATGCGTACTAGTTAGCACATCACCAGCAGAAACAAACATATAGTTTACAAAATATACATAAATAATATATATATTCTTTCAATTTGATACGCTTTCAGCTATATTTCAGTATTTCAAATACATCAAATCATCTTCAATATAAGATCTGTGTTAAAAGCCAGCATCAATTTAATTAATTTACGTTTTTTTATTTTTATTTTTATTTTATTATTTTTTTTGAAATTGTATAGAGGACTGGCAAAAATGTAATGCCTGAAAAAATCAAAGTCTTGCTATCAGATTGTATGCTCATTTAGTTTGTCTTTGCTCCTTGATTTTGCGACTCTTGCTACTGCCTAGCACAGCAGGAAATTCAGAGAAGTCGAAGACTAAGCAAATAAACAAAGCATCTGCTTCAGAGTAAGTACTTCAGTCAGGGCCAAGGTCTGTGTTGCAGGGCAAGTTAGCTCAAATAAGGAAGGCGAAAAATTGTAATGGTATAAAAATACTTTATGTCTGTCCTGTTATAAAGGGTATTTCATTCAGTTGTTAAATCATTCAGTATTTTCAAAGTTTTTTTTTTAAAAAAAAAAACAAAACAATGTTTTGTTTTCTCTCACTTTTCCTTTACTTTTCAAAAAGAAGAAGCTTGCTGGCTTCAGACACAGTGGAATAATTCTGTTTTGAGTATATGCAATGTGGTTTCTATTTGATTCAGAAGAGGCCTGAGGCCACAGTTTGGCCCTGAGTGATTTGTGACAGATGGTAATAACAACTCTAAGCAGATATCAAGGGCATTTGAGTAAGAATCAGAGCTTCCTGCCCAGGAAGACACAGAAGTTTTGTTATAACTTGTATTTGAGCAACATTTACCTGTTATTTAACCTTATAAAAATGCAGAAAACATGAGGATGGGAGAAATAAACACAGGTGCAGATATCAGTTGTTTATTCTCAGGGCTGGCTGTTGTCATTTCCCTTTAACACAACACGCAACTCAGCTGGACATATGGCCATGATAGAAAAATGACAGAATGATCAGCCCAGAGGATGTGGGAACACACACAATACCTTTTGCTAAGAAAGGCTTTCAACATGACATTACCCTTGCATGATGTAATCAGTCTGTTGTACTGTGCCAAGATGATAACTTTTAAAAGTAATAGGTGCGACATACATATATGGGACTGCTTTTAGATGACTTTTCAAATGCAGGGAATAATTCACAGAGTGCTTATTTTGGAGGAAAATATGTTTGCTCTAGGTATTGACTGGAAACAGGTACAAAAATTGGTGAAGATGTAATGTTCTCTAGCAGCTTTATTAAAATGCTAACTCACATACCATCTAATGTTCTATAGGGCTGTGTCATTTGAATAAAATACTGGGCATGCAGCTAAAGGATACCTTGGCAGTTTGCAGCAGGATGTTTTCATCTTAAGTCCCAGAAGACCAGAGTTCAATTGACTTTACCTGTTTTGTTCTGCACCCAAAGTACTATTTTTTACACTGATTGCATACTGGTGGATTACAATGCATAATATTGATCTGGAGAATTTCCCACCCACCTGTACCCTCAGCTGTCTCTTAGCCTCCAGCTTTGATCTTAAAATTTAAGACGAATGTTAGATATTATTATCTAACAGAAAGGCTAAAAAAAAAAATCAATTTATCTCTTGATGCTTCATTCTCTCATCTTCCAGTGCGTGAGCAGTGGGGTTATAACAACTGTCAGCATAAAATTATTTATTAGCTGATCTTACGTCAGCTTCAAGAAGATGAATATATTATAGTATGTACCTTGATGCTCCTGAAATCAACTTTCTGATTAAAGATATGAAACAAACATGGCAACCAATCAACTGTTTTTAATTGACTAATAATTTCATAAAGCACTTTATTGCAGGAGAGTAATAAGATCTAATCTAAGAAAAATCTGTGTGTATGCCATGCATTTTCAGAGACTGATGGTAATAAAAGATAGTTACTCATAATTTATGGATTTTAAGTTACCTAAGCAGATGAAAGTATTCAGTTGCAAAAGCTCTTCTTTTTATTCTCCAAACTGTAATGAAATCAAATAAAGGATTCTCATCTTTATGAAACTTCAGAAGTGCTTTGATTCATTTTTAGCTTGAATTCTAGATATAGACAAGTTTTCTATTACAATGTATTGATGGATCATCTAAATATCCTCGCTGGATTTCCACACCTCACAGGATGGCTTGTGACTTGAAAGTACAAGGCTGCTTCTACATTGTAACACCAGGGCAAAATTAAGCTGCAGTGAAGGATTAGTGCCACTATCCACTGGTCTTCCCTAACCTTTTAAACCTCATTAGTCCCATCCTACCATATCCTCTGTAATTCAATTTGTTAAAATACAACTTTATTCAGTAGTTTGGTGAGTCTTTTGATGTTTGATTATTTTACACACATAATGCAAATCAGGGGTAAAGTGAGACTGTTCAGTACCAGGAGCAACATAGAACTGTTAGTATTTCTTCATCATGTTGATGATTCTGTTCTCATATATGATAACAGAATGTACAATGCTATCTACACACTATAGATAAAAATGTATCAGAACTAGTTTTTAAGCTCCATTAGTAGTATTTATGCAATCCATTTTATTTGTAAAGGTATCATACAGGCTTTTGAACTACCAAAGAAGCTGAGGCAAGATTGAGTATAAAATACATGTCGTTCTGATTTCTCTTAAAAAAAAGAAAGTATAGTCAGGGATATTTCAGTTGAATCATAAAGAACTTTATACCTACTTAAACTTACTGAGGATACTGTAAATTACAACATATAAGGAAATCATCAGAAGATTAATGTTTTATAGGATGGTATCTATAATGCTATAACGTGATAGAAAGTGCAGTGATAATAGCAGGGTGGCAAAACCTTTGGCTGCAGCAAATGAGGGTGAGTCCAAATACAGTGGGTGTGCACATGGAAATGAAGAAAAAAGAGCCATTTACCTTTAGAAGGCCTCAGGTAGGCAGACATATCCAGCAACATACTCTTGTTTCCACTGCCAATCCTTAAGTGAGGTCTAGGAAGGGATGGAGCCAGGATCCATGCATGCACCTGAGCTCCTTTGTGTTGGCCCTGCCTTCCCACCAGGTGCTCAATCACTGGTTCAAGAAATGACTTAGCATTTCCTCTACAGTACTAAAGTGATGTTAAAACACTACATATCTCATTATCTCTTAATCTTCAAACAGAATTCAATCTACTTCTATTAGTTTCAACACTCATTAAAAATGAAGCAAAAAATGAGATTAGGTTAAATGTCATGAACTGTAAAATAAACTATATATACTTATTTTCATATTTCTTTTTTTCCTCTATGTTTTCCTGTTTCTGAGCATTCAAAACCAGTAAAGTAAATGATAGAAAAAGATATATATATATTTTTTCAGGCAGACAATATATTTAGAGAAAATTACAGAAAAAGTAGTAGTATTTGTAATAAATCAAGACAGAGATCATAATTATCTTTCTCCCTGTGTAAAAAGTTTTTTTAAAGAATTACGTACGAAAATACATTGATGTACTTTGTTTTTCTCTTTTGTTTAATTTTTACAATTCAACTTGTGCTTAGAGAGCTTTCCAAATTTTGTTTTCAGTTTTTTAATAAATATAGATTCGCATATAGTTTTTGCTTATGTTTATAGGAGTATGATCGTGTATTTAAAAAAAATGTTCAAAACAAACAAAAAAAATCTGTTTTTACATCAACAAAAAAAGGTCATAAAACAGGGGTGTTGTTTTATGCTCTAGGATTTAAACAAACAAGCTTTAGCTGTGTGGAGTAGATTATTGCAATGCATAGAAACTAAATAAAACCCACTTATTGTAGTGACAAAAATCTGTGGAAATTATTCACATATAAACTATAAACATAAAGGCTCACATTAAAGCAAATTCAAATACTTTTCAAAGGCAATTATCTATCTATGAAAATATTAATTTTGTTGTACAGTAATTTCTTTGTTTATTATGATAATGATACCAAGGAATAAGAAGTAGAGAATACAACTTTATTTCCTTCATATTGTGGATTTCATTTCTTTAAAGGGTAAAGTACACACAAGAACAGATACAGGCTATGCTTGAAGTGGCTGAAGTTCTTAAATTCCACTATGATTATATGGATAATATGTTGATATGTGTGCTCTTCTCATAGTGCTGACATCCCTTCTCACTCATTTAGCTAACAGATTTTGTTCTATTCTGTTCTGTTCTGTTCCTCCTCATGTCTGGACAAAGGATAATAAATTGTGATTATTTTCTATATCTCCATCAATTTTAAAGAATGAAAAGAGAACCTGGAGTGTAGCAGCTGACATTACTGTTTTTTTCTAGTTAGAACAAGAGTTTTGCAATTAAGAAAATCCAAATATTTGTAAGAGTAATACAATCCCAGATAGTGGTTTGATGAAATCTTCAGCTTGATGTGAGTATTGCTCAGGTCTCTGTCTTAATCATTTTTGAAAAAAGCATGTTAGTGACAAATTTTTGATATTCAAACAAAATAACCATAGCATTCATAAAATCCAAGAAAAGAAAATGAAAAATTAATACCAAGTTTCAATTCATCTTATATTTGCATACAAGGACATTGATCTATACTAGCCACATCTAATATTAGCATACAAGGATATTAATTCACAACCCTTCTAGATTTTGGCTTCTGAAGTTTTTTGTCTTCATTCAATCTGTAAATGTTAAGTATCATGCATATTATATTACTATTTTAAAATTTCCTAGCAGAATTAATACATACATAATTCTGAAAGACTAAAGAGATATTCAACATAAAACTAATTTCATCAGTTTCATAAATTTGTGCATGTTTAAAAAGGTGGATTTCTCCATAATTTAATGTAGGATGTGGTCAGAATTAAACTGCTCTCAGAAGGATGAAGGAAAACTCTTATGAGAAGAATGATAACTGAAAATACAGAAAGCAACTTATAAAAAAAAAATCAGAGAGTGAAATATGTGTTTTTGATGCATTTCTGTTTGATTTGTAGAGTGGTATTTTTGGATCTGAAAACACCGCTTCTTCCCTTAGGAAAGGACTACTTGTCTTGAAAGCAAAAGTTTATAACTTTTCTTTAAAAATGAAGAACTGGGCTGACCTTAGCAACATTACCCCTTAATCTAAATCACTTCTATCTCAAGAAAAAAACATTGTTTTTTAAGGATTTTGCACTTCATATATCAATTCATTTTAAATCATGTTCAAGAAAATCAACTACATACAAAACCATATAAAGAATACTATCTTACACAATTACTCATGTTAAATAACTATTGTAACCAGGACAGCCGAAGGAATATAAATGCATTTCTCACGTGAAAAGCCTAGACTTTGCTTTCAAACACGCAGGCAATTAGATGAAAATAGAATTTTGCAAACAGCAAAGTATGGAAAGGTGCACATCACCCACATCTCCCCAGCTTCAGTGAAACTACATACCCCGAAACTTGAAGCAATTTTAAACTCATGAAAACACCTGCCTGTATGTTGTCTTTTCAGCTCATGTCTAAATGATTTCATTTCTGCTACAGCCTTGTGATAAGGGAACAAAAATAAACCAAAAGCCCATACTTCAAAATGATAAGTTGCATAAGTGTCACTTGTGGAGTAAAATGTTTTTCCCCAAGCAGAAAAATATTATTGGTTGTGTCGACATGTGCTCATAACACTGTTCTTTTCACCGCTGTTTGGAATGAATTTTACTGCCACCTAAAATCCACCTTCTCTGAGAAGCTTTGAAGATTCTGTAATTAAGGTTCAGAAACCAAAAGTTGCACTTTTAAAGCAATCAATTGAATTATATAGCAGAGCTATTAGAACTTTGTCTAGAGCTCTAAATCATGGGGAAAATTATTTCAATGTATTTCAATGTATTTAAGATTCACTTTGTGGCTATGGGTTACATGAGTATTTATCAAGCTGATGAATACTAAACAAAAGGGAAAACAGTTAACAAAATCTGTCTCTAAATTCTTGACTATCCTTTTAGTTACGAATTTTCAAGAGGATTTGAAAAAAAACAGCCACTTCTGGTTCACCTGCCAACTCTTCTCAAGACAAATCTTGTAATTGTTATTTTGCTATTACTTTTCTTTTGCTGAGGTCTGAAAACAGAGTTTGTGACTGAGCATTGAGGGTGCCATGGAACTAGATGTTTTTACACCTCAAGTATACGATTCTCAAAGTGACTTTTCCTCTCTTATGCAGAATTCAAAGAGTTAGGACATCAAAGATGTCATATAGCTCTGTGATAGTCCAAGAGATCACTGACTCACTTGCTGTATAGATCCTGACAATCAGTAATGCAGTTGAGATCTGTAGAACTAAGACAGTTGAGGCTTGCTTTTGGAGTACAGACAGTTAAAGTTCTGATTCAATACAGTGGAAATTTATATGGAAATGCAATTTTTCTTAGCATTCTGATTACATCTCCATTCAGCTTGACTCATGTCTTACAGAAGAAGAAAACATTACTTTCTACATAAAGTGTTGTTAAATCTTTATTTATAAAATGTAAATACTTTTGACATATAAAATAGGTAACTACATGTACAGATTAATATAAGTGACTTAGAAACATATTACTGTATTCATTTTTTGCCTTGGTTTAATTCCAGGGTAAATCATGCTTTCTGTGTTCCCACAGGATATTGATGCTTCTCCTCAAAAATGAAGTACATTCAAAGATACTTTTTCTTTTGACTTTTTGTTGTTGTTGATGTTAGGTGCCTTTTTCAGATTTTGCAAGGAAATGAAGCGTGTGTCTGAAATTGGGCCTCTGAGGACTATTAATGAGGTGTCTAAAAATCATCACAGATGGACTCCCAACCACATAAAATAACAATGGCTTACAGAAGTTCTTCTGTATTGCAGGTCACTGCAGGGCAAGTACACTCCATTTCAGTGGTGAACTTTAGTTAGCAGATACCTTCAGACAATTAACTCTCCACCAACTCTGCTGAATTTGCCTCAGTTATAATGGTCCCACCTACTCAGGATTTCTCTGATTCCAATTAATATAGTGATATAGAAAAATAATTGAAAATTCCGTGTTATCACACACTACATTTAATAAATTATTTTTTTTCTTTAGAAGTAGAGTTCAGTTTTCAGTAAAAATCAAATAAAAGTAAACTCAGGTTTGGAATGAGAGCCAGAGTCTGCATGAATCCAGGAAATCAGAAGTTTGGAACTTTTTTTATATCTTTCTGCATGTGTACTTGTCTACTCTCCAAATGAAAGAGACTTCCTGTTTTTTTTATTGTCAGTTTGCCTTGGTTTTTTTTTTAAGTTCAAATTTATGTAGATTAAGAGTCAATATGTGTTTAGATGTAATTCTATGTCTGAACAAACTGTTCATTTTTGTCTATTTCTCTACATTTTAGTTCCTAGTTATATAACATTGCATATTGTATAACATAATCTCCCATATTTATATCACACCCTAAATATCCAGAGTAAAGCACTAGCAGAATCTTTTTTACGTAAGTATAATTTTAATGTGCTCTTTTACCCATAGCACTCCTACTTTGTTTAGTTTTATTTTGCCATTTCTTACATTACATTACATTACATATTATCCTCACGCTTTTCCTCTAACTGTTTGTTCAATACCTGTATTCCAGTTATGATTATAATTCTATAATTTTAAATTATGTACTGTTACTGTCTATGGATACTTAATGCCAGAGAGAACACTTAACCTGAGTGACATTTATTGCCACTTTACACTTTGTTATGGTCAAGTGTATTTAACACATCTTCTGTTGTTAAAGAAAATCACTAGTAATAAGAAAAAAATTAAAAGATTAAAGTAAAGAAGCAGAATATGACTATTCTGTGTCTGTTTCTCATTCCTCTCTTTCTAATAGGCATACCAAGGCTTCTGGTTTCAATCCATTGCTATTCTATATTTTACCATTCAAGGTGACTGTAAATTCAATTCTTTCTGGCAGGGCAAATTATTCATCTCTCAAGTTTTCCTTCTGACACAGAAATTGAATGCACTAGAAAATGTGCCTAGCAGCCTTGAAATGGATACAAAATGTAAAGAAGGAGTAGCAACACACCTAAGCTCTACTGCAGCATCTTGCTAACATATGGAATCTGTAACTTCAGTCACCAGTGCTTGCAACTCTGATGCATTTAAGGGACAGGAAGGAGTCATCAATCCATTCATTTTTCATTCTTCAAATAGAGGGCTGTTTACATTATGTCAGCAAATGATTACCTCTGTTGCTGCTGCTGTGCTACCTCTTGGAAAAGATGATGTTTTTACGTTCCATAGAGATGTTGATTAAGGAAAGAAAGGAAGAAGCTGGTTCTTAACACCCAAGGAAAAAAAAAAAGAAGCAAGCATCATCACACTCACATTTCTGCCACAAGAAATGGGTTTTTCTGAGAGAAAACAATGAATACAAATCACAAATGCACTCATATTGTCTAGGGAGAATGACAGTCTGTAAGCTTTTTTCCTTCCCACTAAGTAATGTCTTTCTTTGGCTTAGGTCCTTATTCATGTCTTATCCAAAAGCTGCCCTTGGGATGATAAGTGTCCCAGATTCCCTTGTCTACTTCTTACGGCTTCATTAACTGTGCCTAAGAAATGAATGCAATGTAGCCTTCATGGAAATCTGAAAAAGTACAGATGTAAATGTGTACTTACTGTGTGAAAAAATAAGGATCCATGAACACAAAAAAGTTGATAACTACTGTTTTAGGCACTGAACATCAAACATAGGTTTATAAATGTATCATGTCTCTCACCACTGCTGAAGATCAGTTTTCCTTCCTCAGAGTTTTAGTTGGATATTTAGTCTTAAATAAGTTGTTTTTTTTTTCTTTTTTTCTTTTTTTTTTTTTCTTTTTTCCATACATATGTGAAATAGAAAATTGTACATTCAGGTATTTTGCTTCCTGATCTAAACTGTTTTGGAAACAACTCAAACCTTTGAACTGCCTGATGGCGTTGTTCCATTTTCCTTAAGCTTTTAAAAACTAGTAGAACCTTAATGTCTTTTCTGTCTTAAAAGAAGAATTCTATTTAAAAAATGTAAGAGAATTATTGTAGAGTAAGTGGAATTTTAGGTTCCCAGGACTTTTACTCAGTAAGTAGCTTTCATATTTTATCATATTCTTCCATCACAAGTAGCCAATACAACCTCTGTTCTGCCTCAGTGTCTGCTACCTATGCGCATGAGTGGCTCTTACAGAATGAAGTAGCTGCTAGCACTGAAATTCCCTCCTTTTAAGCTGCACTCTTGAAGAGAATGTATCTGCTGGATACCATAATTTTTCAGTTCCAAGGCAAAGTCCATGCAGATTCTATCCCGCACTTGAGAACTTAAATATTATAAATAAACAATAATTAATCTTAGTGAATACTGGCAGTGAATTGGATCTTTGAATGCTTATATTGATAAAGCTTACCCATTTCACAACTGTAGTCAGCCTTACTAATTTTCAAGGTGATAAAAAAGAGTAGGACTCTAATCTAAAATTTTACTTTCACACAAGTAAATAATCACACTCTTACACTCTTACAAAATCACTTTTCCCCACTTTCAAACACCATTAGAGGATGATATTGACAAATTAAAAAGGTAGCTAAGCTATCCTTAAAGGTTTATCTCTAAAATGACTTTAATGAAGAATGTTAACCAAAAATGATCAGCACATCAATTATCTGCATGCAACAGTTTTTTTTTTCAGCATTTGTTTTCATTACATAATGTATGTCTTCTGTTATTTGACATTATTAAATCAAATGCTGTGTAAAGAGCTTAAACCTTGAAACTGTCCTTGAGAGATACCCATAGCATTCTGAACATGATTGTAGACATGGTATACAGAGTGGAACTAGAATGTTAAACATGAAACTATCTGCTTTTACAGAAATATCCTTAACTCTTGTTAACCACAAAGATTTTGAACAACTGAGTATTGTGCAAAGACAGTTAGCTTGTCACTAATACAGTACAACACTACTTCTCTTATTTCTGACCCTGTGCTTAGATGGTTTTCATTTGGCAGTTCTCAACTTTGCTCTGTTTCTGAATCTCAGGTGCATGGTAACTTACAGCTAACACTGTAACTTCTATGTGGGACTGTTAGGTTTTATTATGTTAGGTTAGGTCATTCACACCACTGCTGGTGATGTTATGAATGGCTAGCATATAATGAACATACGCTTAACTTTAAGTAAATCACAGACACTGACACTAAAAATAAAATTATAATTTGTGCTGCATAAGCCTAGACAGTTAAAGCAGACCTATTAAAAACTGGACTGATCTAAGTGTATTTGAAATTTCTATTTAAAAAAAACACAACTACATATCTATATAAATCAGCAAGTATGCACACAAAAATGGTAGAGATAAGATTGTGTAGGTAGTGGAGCTGTATAGCAAACAAAACTTCAGCCATATGTGCTAATGTAGGCAGGTAAACATGTTCTTTTAAAGAGCACATAGTACACTTTCACAACTGGAACTTCTATACTATTTAAATTAGGCCTGGGTTTTGGTAATTTTGGATCTCTGACAACTTTTTACTTTAATCTTTAAGCTGGGTTTTCAACCTCCTCAAAATGGTGAGACCAGACCTAGGATCATTGTTGAGTTCCCAGAGTTCCCAGAACCCATCCAGAAGCCTTTACAAAAGTTATTGACTTCACAGAGCGCATCACAAAGGATTTCAGATTACACTATACCAGCACCTGGAGACCATCTTCCTTATGCCTGAGAAGTTACAAGATGGAATTTGTTCATACGCCTCTTCAGAACCTACAGGAACATGATATGTGTTCATTTTCAGGTGATGTTCTGACCTAATTTACTCAGACACTACAGACTTTCTCTGCGTAAGTCAAAATGACAGACTGTCTTTCTATATTTGGGAAAAAAAAGGAAAGAAAAATATTATTTTGAGCAGAATGTTGTTACACGTACCGCTGAATAAGCAAGTAATGATGTCAAGATATCCATAGGAGAACAATGGGGAAAGTAACATTTCAACAGTGATGTAAGATGGAAAATCACTATTAATGAAAGTTTGTCGAAAGAATGGAAATGTTTAAATAACCTATGTCAGGAATGAAATAAATTAACATTACAGTAATGGAGTATGAGAATATGATAAAGAACATATCTGCAAGTAATTTCAAGAGATGAATTATCTTATTCTCCCAGGACATAATTGTTATATCTTTGCTCTTCCCAACAACAATAAAAATGATAGAAGTTTGTAGCTAGGAGCATTGCAAATCACAGCTGAAATGTATAAGCACACTTCAGGAAACAAACAAGATAGAAAGGGGAAACTGAGACAAAGAACTGGATGGACTGGTTTGTAGCCCTGGACTAAATATAGCCAAAACAGACAGGATCCCAAAATGATCATTAAGATAAAATCTAAAACTAAAAAAGTTATTAATAGCTATTAAAATATTAAATATCATTAAACACAATTTAATAGGTAAGCAATATGAAAATTATAATAATTATAATTTAATCAAGTACAACATATATGCATAAAGTAATACTATATTATACACTATATAGCATAAGGTTATGCATAAGGTTATTACAATGATGATTATCATATTTTATATATTAAATGCAATTTACCTTATAGTTCATAACAACATTATGTCTCAAATATTAATATATTACTGTTAAAATTATTAAAAACTTCTTGCTGTCAGAAGATTCTGAAATCTACAATCTGTTCTACAAGTAATCCTCATCAGCCTGGAAATCTATGAAATGTTGAGTTTGTCTTTTTAATTCCTGATGGATCAGAAGAGTACAATCTCGCTTCTTTCTTCTTACCTTCCTGCTCTTTTTTTTCACTGTTTTTTAAATGGTGCTGCCACACTTGGGGTAAAATTTTCCTACTCCTCTAACCTTTTGGAACACCCTTCCTGTAATTTTTTGCCTCCTTTTTTTTTTTTTTTTTTTTTTTTTTTTTTTATAATATGAAAAATCTCAGGTGTGTGAGTTTTAGATTCTTTTTTATTCTATTGACCTTCTAATACAATATCATCCAGACAATGAGAGTTTATGTCAAAACATGCTGAGATCCTAATGCCAAATTTTGAAGAGGCTTAGTGTATATCTCTAAGAATATATGGGTCTTTTGCAAAATAAAGAAAAAAAGTATGTGCATAAAATGCTTCCCCTATGGGATACATAGCATTGATTTTCTTTATTCGTCATGCATAGAGGCATTCTTCAATATAAATTAAGCTAACATAGATTCTTGTTGATTTGAAAGATACTACTTAAATTATGTTAGATCAGAATTATGTCCTTTGATCAGAATCACTGATTATTTGGGAATATCTTCAGTACATATTTCTTCCATTTGATTTGTTATCAGAATTTATGACTTGATTTTCGAAGTTGTGTGTTCCAACAGACAAGAAAATACCTCAGTTACCCATGAAGTTAGACAGTTTTATGTGAAAAAAATCTTATTATTTAAATATCAAATTATTTTGCATATATACTTACATACAACCATTGTACAATTCTCTATTTCCCTTTGGTATTTATGGATGTAAATAATGGCTTCAATTAGCAAAATTTGTCACTTTTTCCCCATGTTTCTTCTTACAGAGGACCTCTGGTTTCACAGCTGGGGCACTAGACTGTGAACTTTCTGATTATGATGCTGAACTTGCCACATTTTTCTTTTTAAGTATAGAGCAAAGGAGTATGACATTCTTAACTATCTTGCTTTATAACAGTTCCCAGGGTTTGCAGGAAAAGGGTCACTGGTGTTGTTAACAGTACTGAACAGTTCATTGATTTGAAGAAATATATTTTTTCTTTCTGACATGACAAAAGTATCTGAATAGAAGGGCTCTTGTTCAGTGGTGTTTAACCATACTATCTTCTACCAGTCATGCACCTAATACATCTGTATTTTTTCAAAAGAAGTCGACAGAGTAATACAACTAGAAAACTCAACATTTAATACTTTATTCCATGCCTGGATCTGTCAGTAACTTACAGCTTAGCCCTGTAGATGTAGTTCATTTAGCCAATGTACAATTGCATATAATGATATATACATAAATCATGAAGGCATTTAGAGTTTTGATAACATAATGTGCTTAAATTTTCATGCAACATGGTCTGTTTCGATACTACAAAATGCACAGAAGAACATATTGTGCTTAATGGCAAGGCAAGAAGCAGGATGTTAAGAAAGCTTTTTTGAGTAATACTTTGCCAAATGTTAAAACTTTGATTCACCTTTTTATTTTTTTTTAACTTTAATTTGAGATAAAACATAGTAATCAAAATCTGAATTAGCCAAATTGTATATTTATGGCTGTCAGAGCTGTAAAGTTCAGTGAAATAGTTCTTTAATGATGTGTTATGCAATGGTGTTATAGAAGGTATTAATTGCAATGGAAAGCAGAAATCAGAAAATTTCTGAGCATTCTTACATAATGGTGCAATCCTGACAATTTTCAGCTAGTGATATGTTTTATATGCCTGGAGGATTGAATACAAATTGTTCACGCTTCTAAAATTATTCATGTTTATTTTAATCTAAATCTTTATAATACTGTTAAAATTATACACTTCCAAATTTTTTTAATTTTTTTTCCTGTTGTATAAAGGCTGTGTCTCTGAGAATGCAGTTTAAGGCAAGTGTAGTACTTAAAGCATTTTCCAATTATGGCATAAAGATCTATTTGTAATACTGTATTTATTTGCTTTAAGGATTATTGATTTTCAAATCTCTGAGGGCAGTCTACAAGAATGGCAAAGTGCATAAATCAGACTAACTTTTCAAGCTGCATAGCTTTAATCCTTATCAAAAGCAATCACATCTTCAAAGGGTAAGAGGGACAAAGGGACAAAAATTGCTGCTTTATTTTTGCTTAATGGTAAAATAATACTGCCTAAAGAGATTTTTAATTTTTTTTTTTTTAATAGTAAGAGCAAACACAGTTTATCCATTCTTCTGCAAATATATGCCAATAAAATCTCTACACAGAGAACCAGCAACTCAGTTCTTAGGATTAGTTTACTGTTCCTTCTGTTGGTGTTTTTCAAGAACAGTATTATTAAAAAAAACCCACATTCCCCATATACAAGTTAAGTCTGATAGAATCATAAAACGGCTTGGGTTTGAAGGGACATCAAAGGTCGTCTAGTTCCAACCTGCAATGCATGAAATCTTCAGATTCAAGAGATCTTGAAAGTTTACTGTCAAAAGTTATCAGCTAGAAAAGGTTAATACAGATTCAGTAACCCTTCTTCCTGCATGATAAGACAGCCCTCACAGCCAAGGCAGTGTAACTAGGTTATCTTGATACAATTAAGTCTGCAATAAAAGCATATTTTCCTACTACTGTCTTTGTAGGGAGTGGTGTAGATCTCTGTGTATGTTAACCAGGTATTTATAAAGCGTTATGAGGTGCTTTCCAAAGTACACACAGAGCAATGTCATTGAATCTGCCCCAAGTCCACTGTTCTGCTCATTGGCGTTACAGAGGTGATGCCCAACTGTGTAGGGCAATAACTGTGCGGCCAACCAGAGCCATATGGATTTTCAAAGGAAATGTCAGATGGAGAGTTCATAACTACATGAAGTGGAATTTGGCCAGGATACTGAAATTAACACTTTCAACTTTTCTGAAAAACATTAAGCAATCTTGCAAAAATGCAAGCAGGTTGGAACATGTTTCATATTTCAAACAAAATTAGCATTCTTCTACAGCATGAAGCTCCCTGAAACCATAATTGAATACATACAGGTGATTATCTCAGAGGGTGACAGATATAACTAGAAATTAACATGACTTAAATGATGTTACTTCTAATTTATATATCTGTGAAAGAGCAGAAAGTTAGGTCTTGGTTTTCCTTGCTTTTTTTCTTTGTAAAGGCAAGAACCTCGTGAAATGCTAGCTCATTTTGCAGGCATTTCCAGAGCAGAGCTTTGCCAAATATTGCAAATCATATGTGGTCTGAGCTCAGAGACCCCAAGACTATTTAATTTATAAGGATATAAAGTTTACTGTAACTTGTGTCGTGATCACACAGGGGAAGATCTGATTCTCTCTTCCCCATGTTTTGCACCTTCTCAGTACTAACGTAACCGCTTCCAAATTGTATTTGTTCAAAACCATGCTCTGTGAAATGGATTTCATCATCTCTAATTGGAACTACAATGCCAATGCAAACATGTATCATTATATGTCACTTTTTGAAGATGGTTTGGTTTATATTAACTATAAATTAATCTGAAAACTGTAGTATACTATAAAAAAGGAAAAGCACCTTCAGATAATGCTCTGAATGAAATAGGCAATTTACATTTTCAGTGTAATTATTTTTTTTTGTTTCAGATCATTTTTTTTTTACATTTTTATGGTCTTTTTATGTAAAAGAGGATTTATTAAGAGTTAATGAAATAACTAATGAAATATGATGCTAGCTGGACATTTTAATCCTTAAAGATCACCTGGACATCTCAGAAGTCTATATACATTTATCTTATGTTTTAACACAATTATGTTTTTTATTTAGTTTAATATCCATGTCCAAAAATCAAATTAAAAGAATGTATTGGATGAAGTTAAAATTACATATTTTAAAAACTTTCATATAAAAATAAAAGAATCCTTATATTCTATTAGGGCATTTTAAACAAATCAGAGTAATGGGAATGAAGATCCAGCAGAAGAAATTGAGCAGAGGAGGTGGGTGACTGCATGGCTGAGCAAGAACCTGCAGCTTAAACTGAGGGAATAGAGAGAAATGTACAGGATTTTGTTGCCTGGGAAGAATACAGGGACGTTGTCCGCACGTGTAGAGATAAGATCAGGAAAGCCAAGGTGCAGATGGAGCTGAACATTGCAAGGGATCTGAAAAATAACAAGAAGGGATTCTACAGGTACATAGGCAGGAAGAAACAGACCAAGGACAATGTTCCCCCTTTAATAAACAAGGACAGAGAGCTGGCTTTCTCAAATATAGAAAAAGCTGAGGTGCTCAAGGAGTTCTCTGCCTTAGTCTTCATGGGTGGTCAGGCTCCCCACG
The DNA here is from genome assembly GCF_019238085.1 of Lagopus leucura. Lineage (NCBI taxonomy): Eukaryota > Metazoa > Chordata > Aves > Galliformes > Phasianidae > Lagopus > Lagopus leucura. The sequence goes on along the minus strand of NW_024962250.1, from coordinate 25,076,301 downwards.
TTTGCCAAGACCTTGAACCGCTAGGTGGTGGTGAGAGGAGAGGAGAGGATTCTGACCCACTGTAACAGTGGAACAAGTCTGAGACCTCCTCATGAAACTGAATATATATAAGTCCATGGGGCTGGATGGTGTTCATCTCACTGTTCTGAGAGAGATAGCTGATGTGGTTGCTGAGCTGCTCACCATCATATTTGAAAAATCATGGCTGGTGGATGAAATCTCCAGTGACTGGAAAAAGGGAAACATTACTCCTATTTTTAAGAAAGGGAGAAAGAACACTCCAGGGAACTACAGGCCAGTGAGCCTCAACTCTGTGCCTGGGATGATCATGGAGCATATCCTCCTGGTTACCATGTTAAGGCACATATGAGATGAAGAGGTGATCCGAGACAGCCAGCATGGCTTCACTTAGGGAAGATCTTTCCTGACCAATCTGGTAGCCTTCTATGACTTCTCATCTGGAGTACTGCATCCAGTCCTCGGGACCCCAGCACAAGAAACAGGGCAAGCCACTGAGATGATCAGAGGGCTGGGCATCTCTCCTATGAAGAAAGACAGAGGCAACTGGGATTGTTTGGCTTGGAGAAGAGAAAGCTCCAGGGAGACCTCATTGTGGCCTTCCAATATTTGAAGGGATCATATAAACAGGAGGGGGAATGAATGTTTACACGGGTTGATAGTGAAAGGACAAGGGGGAACAGTTTTAAACTAAGACAGGGGGAGATTTAAGTTAGATATTAGGAGGAAGTTTTTTACTCAGAGGGTGGTGACATGGTGACAGGTTGCCCAGAGAGGTTGTGGATGCCCCACCTCATGAGGCATCCAAGACAAGGCTGGATATGTCTCTGGGCAGACTGGTCTAGTGGTTGGCAAGTCTGCCAATGGGAACGGGGATGAAACTAGATGATCATTGTGGTACTTTTCAACCCAGGCCATTCTATGTTTCTATGATCTGTACTTAGGCTTTGTTTCACCATCTGTAAATCCACAGAAAAATAAAAAAAATTTCTCCAGACATTTCTATTCCTGTGAAATTAGGCAGAATACATATTACGGAGTTTTTCTGCAGGAATTATGCCAGCAGCAGCAGCACAACTGGTACATTACTTGGCATAGAGCCCGCTCATTCAAAATTAATGCGTCATAATTTTTCATCATATTTAAACCAACAGAGTAAATTATAGCTGCTTAAATTTTTGTATCAGATAGCCAGAACATCTCTAAGCCTAGATTCTAGTTTTCAAAAACTGAATTTTCTGATGTGATGAACAATGCCTTCCCCCCCCCTCCCCCCCAAAAAAAGCAACAAAAAAGACATTGTTAGTAGTCCACTTCCACATCCCATTACAAAGAGGAGGACCTAGTAGTAGACCTGTCACAGAGATTAAATGAGACCATAGGTTTGTACCTTCACTTAGCTTTGAGGTCTTGAAAAATGCACTGCTCACACTTTCAAAAATGTTTACTAATCCTCCTGCCATCTACTCTTAGGGTGAAATATTTCTCAGACTTTTTATTTTTATTTTCTTCTACTTTGTATTAGATCATTTGTATTTGTGTTAGAAGGATTATAGAAGCACAAGATGAACTTTAGGACAAGTATTTGTGACTCTGATGTTTCTCTTTCCATTCCAGGGAATGTGTGAGTATTTAGAATGAAATTAAACGTTTTTCTTTGGAAGAGAATGACTGAAAGTTTCTAAATTTTTGTGTAGAGAGCTTTAATAAAATTTGGGAGATGTGTATATGATAGATTTCAGGATATAATTTGACATAAATTAGTAGCAGTGCATAGATTTCTTTTTTCAATCATGGCTTATCTGAATAATGAAAAATGTTCTGCATCTTCTCTCATAGAGGAAAATTGGGTGCAGCTATGTACTGACTTGCTCCCCTGAGCCTTGGACTATCACAAACAAAAAACATGACTACCTTCTTTGTAGAGTAAAAAGTGAACTTAGACTGCAGCAATCAGATGTTGTTTGTGCATGGAATTTCTGTTTGAACTGACAAACTACCTCAACAAACAGAAAAATTTGAACATACATTTTTTTTCTGTAGATAATGGGTGTTCAAATTGAGTGTTCAGGTTGAGGATGTATCTCATAAGAAGAGATACACTGGTTTCTGAGGGATAGATTTTGCATAAAACAACAGGTTCAGATGGCTACGAGTCTCACTTTGCTGTTTTCTTCAGCCACAGCTGAGAGTCTGCACCAGTGTGTTTCAAATTCAAAATGCCAATAAAACCTCAGCTGGCAGTTAATTACCCAATGACTCCTTCTTTCCTTCTTTTTTAATTTTTTTTTTTTAAGTTGTTTTAAGCTATTAATTTTTACAAAAGTAAATATTCATAGGAACTGTCATGAATTCTTTCTCTTCCAGCAACATATATAACGTACATCACAGGTATAAGAATGTAGAAGTCACAGTGGCATCTGATTTTGCATGACAGAAAGTTCATTTCTGTACTTGCTTGTCTATCTGTAAAGCATATAAAAATGTAAATTTCATAGAGATATTAGGAGGTAAAAAATGACTTTTTCAATTAAGACAAACTCATTTTAGTTTGTGGAATGACGGTTTGGGAAGGATGTCTCTTTACATGTTAGTGCATGGGGTTTACTCATTTCCGTATAACCTATGTGTAAATATAAATACAGAAATGTGAAAAAATGATAAAAGCCATGGAATTTTCTTTCAGCATTTCTCATTTTTAGAAGTTTCTCCATTTCCATTAAAATTGAAACCAGTCAGTTAAATTTTGTCATGTCATTTCATTTCATTCATCATCAATCATTGTCATTTGATTATATTATGCAATACTTGAGTTTTTAAGTGTAAGCTAACTTATGCAAACTATAGTGGTGATGGCTTTATTATTGTTCTCTCTGAATATAGTGCTAAATATTGACTATGATGTTCAAATGTACGTTTTTTTTCTGCCTAAATCATTTTATGCCTAAATTAGCTTTTGTTTTCCTTTCATCCTCACATGAAAGCTTCTGTTCCAAGAAAATTCATCCTCAGAGGGTCCATGCTTTAGCTATTAGTTTCTTCCTGAATAAAACAAATTACTGAAATTAATATTAATTAATATTAATACATTAAAATGAGGAATAGGAAAGCAAAAGAAAGAGAAAGGGAAGGGATCTTATTAATGTGATTCATTTGTTAAAACAAATCAGAGTACAATTTTGGTTTCATTCATTTTAAACACAGCTGGTTGAGATCATGCAGCATTATAATAATTGTAACAATTCCTCCAAACCTGTTGTTATTGCAACAATAACAATTCACTGAACAGTTCAGGTATAAAATACAAAGGATTTGATTGTACACGGAACTAGTATGAGCTTATGGAGGTTTTTTTCTTCAGTCTTGGTCAATAGTCAATAACTCTTGTTACTCTCCAATGACTCTTCCATAACTCAGGGAATATGTCTAAGTAGTTGTAGTCACATTCTCAAGTGTAAAACTTTCTGAACATTACCCTGTCATTTTCAGATAACAGGATAAAGAGTAAGAACAAAAATATAGACTTCTTTTTTTCTCTTCAGTAGTCCATTTCTGAGATCTAACGGGAAATTTGTAGCCATTATATCCTAAATATTATTTCAGTAGTAGACTATGAAAGAGGCTATTTTCTAAAGATTTTTACCTTACTATCTTCAGTTACTTTTAGAAATAAACTCTTAAATAATATATAAATAAATATAAATATATAAATATATTTATATTATATATATTAATATATTTATATTATAAATATAAATATATAAATAAATATAAATAGTTATACTTAACTATTATTCCAGCTAGCCAGAGACAGAAGATCAGACATAAGGAAAGGCCTAGATTCTGTTTGTCATGAACATTTTCTATTTTCTCTTACTTGGTAAGGATACATTTTTTTCATATTGAAATGAGTAGGGTAATTCATAGTAGTGAATTGCCTCACATTCCAATGCCTTGGGAGTGTCTTTTCATTAATTCACATACATGGTGTTTAATGAAACCATAATACGTAGTTGAAAGAAATCTGGGAGCAGTACATGCATAAATGAATATAAATAAGCAAGTCTAATTCTACTCTCACTTTATTTTATGCAAAATATTTACAGCTCTTTATAGAATCCTTCAGAGCTTTTCTATGCCTAGTGTGTTGAGTATTTATTTTTTTAATTTTTCAAAGTGATCAGATAACATGCTTCATTCAGGAGTTCTGCTGCCATCTGACTAGGATCGAGACATCCTTTGCTGCCTTGATGTAACATAAGTTTCTGTGTAGCAGGTCTTTCCTCATGCTCATAGTACAGCCCAGGGGGGTCTCTCAGATACAACAGCTCTTCTTCATCTGCATGAAATTTGGTTAAATTACAGATTGAAAAATAGTCTTATACGACTACAGTCCTACCTCTTAGCAGTATCTTGCAAAATTCCACAAACACAAAAGATTCCTCAAATGAAATAGAAAAAGTCTATTGGATGGATATATTTCTAAACTGCTAGTGGATAATTATTTTGTTTTTACACAACAAATCTGGGAATTAGGGAAGGAGAACCAAACTCGCAAACTAAATGATCACAGCTGTTCTGTACATTTTACAATTTGGTTTCAGTTTTCTCTAGAAAAACATTAGATTATCATCTAATCTATGCCAATTCAAAATATATGGAAAATCTTCCCTTCAGAAAGATTTGAATGTCCATTTGTCAACTGCAAAATAATTATCAGCTATAACCCATGCAAATATTAGCTTATTGATTCTGACTGTGATCTAACTACATGGTAACTGCAGATAGGAAAGTTGGTTCAGTCCTAAAGGAATTTGATTTGGTCAGGAATTGCTAAGCTTCTTTTATTTATCATTTTATTTGTGAAAATGGAAAATGACAATTTCCCGTCTCACAGGAGAGATGCAACAGCACGTTGTGATTTATGAAATTCTCAGACGGTTTTATATTTAGTGTATAAATATATTTTTTGCATTAATATTTGTAGTAAAAGCACCATTAAGATCTTATTTGCCTAGGAAGTTATGAACAACACCGTCCATCTGCTTCACTTGGCAAGTTCATGATTTTGGATCTTGAATCAGTCTACTTGTATAAGCAGAGGCTAGAATTAAATTAATTTGATGGATATAGTTATTTGCAATACAATGTAAGAACAATATTGAATACATGTTTTAATAAAATGGAAGGAGATTATAGCAAGAACCATGAAGCTGTACTAGAGAAGGAGTCGTTTTATCTGATTCTTGTACTTCTTTCTAATAAATCTTTACTTGATGTTTTAAAAATTAGTTACTATATGGAGTAAATTTGTTTCATGAATATACAGAACTAAAACTGTTGCTAGTGATACTGATTTCTTACTGAAGTTTCTAAACACTTAGTATAAAAAAAATAATTTAATAATATAGATTTCGTTTATATACAAATCTGGGATAACAATTCCATTTTTAGCATATGCAGACAAATTTTTCTCAAGTAGAAAGATTCTAGAACTGAAACCAGAACTGGAAATTATTTTTCAGCTACTTGTAATGCAAAGTTCTTGCTGGAAAGTAAATCTTTTTCTTTAGGCATCTTTTTCGTCACTAGATTATTTCTATTAATTAAATGTAGCACAGAAAAACCTCTGTGTTGGATAAGTAAAGATGAAAAGAAACAACATAGAGTGAGAAAAAGAAGAAAAAATTGCTAAGTGCCTGAGCAATTTCTACTTCTTCTTCAGATTTTACCTATGTTTCTTTTCTTTAACTGCTTGTTTCTGTCAATAAAAAAGGAATAAACTACTGCCCCCAGATGCATCCTGTGTGTCAGAATGCACTGTAAACTTCAGAAGTGTATGGCAGTGAAAACATAGTCTTCAAAGAAAAGCAGAACTGATCAGCAGTTGTAGACAAAACTAACAGCTCTTAATTTCTCGGTAAAAACATAGTTGCTTACTGCTGGCATAGCTTTTTACTCAAGGTGATCTTAAATGTAATTGTTTTCAAGATTAATACTTGAGGCCATGGCCAGTAAATTATAACTTTCAAGAACTGTTAATATTTTAATTGAAGACTACCAATCTTTGCTATCATGCCCTGCAGTAGTTATTTTTATCACCCTGCTGAACCCAGTGTACGCAAGATCACCAGACTGTTGTTAGAGGCAGTACTGTCCAAGAGTTAGAAAAATGGTTCATTAACACACAGTATTTGATTGACCCAAACTTTGGAAATCTCAGGAAAATTAATTGCTTTCATTCAGGGAAAAGTAGGTTTTTATCTTATGTCCTGCTGAATTCCATAATCTACATATTCCTGTTTAGATTTCTGTCTTGAACAAGAGTGTTTCCCTAGTTCACTCTATTGTAGTATCAGCATCTTTATAATGGCTATGATCATCTTTATTCTATCAGCATTCTGAAACATTGCTCTTAACGTGTTTTGACAGTGGTAAATTGTAAAATAATCATAAAATGTGAATATGCAATTCAAAAGCTAAGTGATGATTTCACAGAGAAAACCATTTTAATTATATTGGGCACAGACACATTCTGTTACAAATTCTCAAACTTTAACTTCGTATACTCGAATGTGGTCTACTACATTGTTAAACATATTTCTTGTTAAGTGCTGAGCTAAATACCTATCTTTGTGCACTAAAAATCAACATTTTTGACCTGTTGACATTCTTTATAAATCTTGCACAGCCAGAACAGAAAACAGATTGTAGTCATGATTGAGTGATGAAAGATTTTGTGAGAGAGATGGATAGAAAAATTTTAAAGGAAAAAACAGATGTATTTATCTTAACTCCTTAAACATATTCCATCTCTGAACCTTGCTATAAACATCTTAGGAAAAATAAAAATATCAATTAGAATAAAAGCTACAGCTGAAGTAAACTATCGTTAAGCATGTTCTGCCACTGTCTCTGTATCCAACTTAAAATACTGCTCTGTCTGCACTTTAGCTTTCACTGTGATGTCTAATGATGCTTTTTCCCACTTACAGGGACTCTAAAATATTGCTGAAAGTTGAAATCTGTTCTTTGCTTGAACTCCTAATTACCTTTGTGTATATGGGATTCATGAAGTACTGGGTGTTTAAATCATAAATCTCAGATTAGATCTGTGTGGAATTGTTCTGAATTAAAACACTAATAAACAAAAGCAGCATCCCAGCAAATACAAGTTTTGAGATTTGCATATGTACAGATCTTATAGATAAAACTAATCTGTATATCTTTACACAACAATTGTTGATTTCTCCTGCTTTAATTGTACTTTAATTAAATCTTTTATCAAGTCTTTAGCAGAGTCATGGATCTTGCCAAGAAATAATGAAGTCAACCCACAATGTTAGGACACCCCATCTCCCTGGCTGTTTTTCTGACAGAGAGAGAGAGAGAAAGGTATGTACAAATCCTGCACAGCTTTTGTCACCTGATATCCAAGTGCATTGCCTAAGCATGGGAGAAAAAATTTATATCCATTTAATAATAAAGCTTACATTTTCATCCTCCTTAGATAGTGTAGACATTGTCTCATTTTGAAATCAGTCTGTTAGGCAAAAAAAAAAAGTCTATGCAAAAGAGATTTTATTGGCTCTGTGTTATGTTGAGGTATTTTTATTAGATGGTGACATTCCCAAGACTGCACCTGCTGCATGGATTTGGGCTGTTAGCCAGAAAACGAATAAAAAAGAAATGTGTGTCTTACATCTGAGTGACAATAGACTTCCATTACTGTAACAAATGCCCACATGCCTGAACAGCTGGAAAGTTAGAGTTGTAAGTATTGGGGATAAATAAATGTATAAATGGCATTGTTACCACTGTAACTTTTGGAGCAACAAAGATAAGAAATATCTCTTCTGCATCTGTTCTCTTTTCCTCTGCAAATGTGATTATTGAATAACATTTTCTACCCAATTTGGATGAAAGCAGATAACTTTTTATCTCCTTTGCCTATAGATTTATTAGTTCTCTGATCCATTCTACTGCCAAAGTACCAGAATATGTAATGAAGAAAAAAGTAATCAAATCATATTTTTCCTTGTAGACTGTAAATCTGAAGTAGTTCTAGATCTACTGCTGTGTGTATGAGGCTGAAGATAGAGTTATTTCTAGAAATATTGGAAATTTCTAGGGCTGTATGTAGGTAAGCTGTTCTCCATGTGTTAAAATTCACTTCCCAACGCCAAAGGATCTCCACTAATCTAAATCAAAATGTACCCTACAGATATGATATATAGAATCATTTCTAATTTGTGAGTTCTGCCTTTCAGTTCTTTTTTTCAGGATAACAATATTTTGGTCTTTGAGACATCTATTTGTATTAGTTCAAGGCCAGTGATTTTAGAAGATTTAGGAAGATGGCCGTAGTTTGCTGTGAGACAGATGTAAGTAATTGTCCAGTGTTTTAATGAGAGATGGGTAAGACATAAATCAATTGATCTCTGTGAGGTAGCTTCACTCCTCTGCAGATATAGGACAAAAATTTTAAAAAACAGAAATTGAGTAATGGTACCTAGTGCAAGCTTATTGTTTACATTACTTCTATTCACTTAATTACCAGCTGCCTCAATATTTTTATGACTTTCTATATATTCAAGACATTTCTATTGTGAGAAATCTCATAGTGGTTGGAACTAAATAAGAGGTCCATGGTTATATTTGGGATATAGTTATACAGGTGTAGTTAAATTTTCCTTCATGAAAGATGCTAGTTTTCAAAGATAGAGTGAAGTCCTAAACTTCTTTAATGCTTATGAGAAAAATCATATTCAACTCAATGTCACAAAGTCGTGTCTAGCTTTGTAACTAGTAGAAGCATAATTTTTCCTGGGACTCTTTTCCAAACTTTGGGTGGTGTGGTAGTGAAGTAGTAAAGAAAATATAAAAGAAATGCTAACACAGGATCTTTTAACCTTGCTAATGTGAACGTATAACAATGCTAGAGGAAATTATATTTCAATACCTTGAAACTGGCCACGATCTCTTCTGATGATATTTTTCATTTGTATCTTATCAGATGAACTGGCCAGTGTGCTTACCAAGCCACAGTCCACCATATTTGAAAAGTCATAGCTGTCAGAAGTCCCTGGTAACTGGAAAAAGGAAACATCACTTTGATTTTCAAGAGAGAAAGGAAGACCTGGGAAAGTACAGCCCAGTGAACCTCACCTCTGTACATGGGAAGATCATGGAATATATCCTCCTGGAAGATATGTTAAGGTATATGAAAGATGAGAAGGTGAAGCACAGCTCCACAAGGGCATTCATAATTGTGCCTGACCAACATGGTGGCAATCCTGACTACAGCAGGGGGTTTGGAACTAGATGATCTTTGAGTTCCCTTCCCACCTAAGGACCTCATGATTCCATGACACATGGTAAAAATTTGTTCTTACCTCTCTCTGGAGCACAATAGTATGCTCCCTTATGTCCATTGTCTTTCTCTTTTTCCTTCCTGATTAACAAGAATAAATTAATTAAACCACTAAGATGATCAGAGGGCTGGAGCATCTCTCCTATGAAGAAAGACAGAGGCAACTGGGATTGTTTGGCTTGGAGAAGAGAAAGCTCCAGGGAGACCTCATTGTGGCCTTCCAATATTTGAAGGGATCATATAAACAGGAGGGGGAATGACTGTTTACGTGAGTTGATAGTGATAGGACAAGGGGGAACAGTTTTAAACTAAGACAGGGGGAGATTTAAGTTAGATATTAGGAGGAAGTTTTTCACTCAGAGGGTGGTGACATGGTGACAGGTTGCCCAGAGAGGTTGTGGATGCCCCACCTCATGAGGCATCCAAGACAAGGCTGGATATGTCTCTGGGCAGACTGGTCTAGTGGTTGGCAAGTCTGCCAATGGGAACGGGGATGAAACTAGATGATCATTGTGGTGCTTTTCAACCCAGGCCATTCTATGTTTCTATGAAAAAATTTTTAATCTAAACATCTAGGATATATTTTTAGGATGTTTACATGAACATTAAAATGATCAGAAAGGAAACATGATTTGAGACCTACTTAAAGAAATTTGCATATCTGAGACATAATTTGTGTTATCAACATTATTTTCAGAGAACAACTTCTTGTAGACTGCCATAAGCATCAGATAGATTATCATATATTTAAATCTTGGCATTCTTATAAGTGTCAAATCTGAACTAATGAATGATGTAACTTTTTGAAGCTCTTCTCTGACTGTTTTTCTTTATTTATCAATTTATGTATACTCTTATGCCCTACTACCTACCTTGGGGTCTTCAAAATAATCTGTTTTCACTAATGCTAGCAGTTGAATCAAAACCCGTATGTCCTTGACATTTCAAAATGACTTTATAGATATGAGTATAAAAATGTTGTTTTATATTGTAGCTAAGTTACTTCTCTTTCCTGAAGTCACCAAACTCTACTTCAGACATACACAGAAGAATATGTTGAGTAGTAGTTATAGAAGCACAGTTCAAATTCAAGCTCTGAAATCTGTCTGGGTAATGAATAAATTATTAATCAATGCTAATATCTTTGCTACTGAGGCTATACCGCTGCCTACAGTGTCTGCCTTGTAATCATTCTGTATGTCAATCTGGTCTTCACTTGTTTGTTCTCTTTCGGGGGTTAGCTTCAAATTATTTTTGGTCTCATCCAGCTGCAATACTATGTTAATAAGGAAAGGGACTTCCTTTGGAGCCATTATTAACAAGGTATGTAATTTTAAAAATATATTAATATAATGAGATAGAAAATGAAATATACTGTTACATATGAATTTCCCTCAGCTAGAGAGAGGAGGAGATTTTCAAAGACTGCTAGTATAACACTTTCACGTTCCCATCATTAGGTACTTGCAAATCACTGTTAGCATGAAGGTAGAAGTAAAGAACTTAACTCTAGCTAATAGGCAGGCAGTAAGTCAATACAGAGGGAAATATAAGAATTAAGTACCATCATACTTTTATTTTTTCTTTATATTTTACTCTAATAAGTTTAAAATGCAATTTGATAAAATTGGGAAAGTGCAGAAATGAAATAAGTGTACAACTGGAAAATGTCACAGCAACATTCAGAAGTGTTATGTAAGGCTGCGTATAAGCCTGATTACCATGAGGATCAAGATTTGATACCGTGTCTCCAAGTACACTTTCAGTTAAATATAGCATGAAGAAGCATGACATAGTACAGCATCCACAGGTTTCAAAATGAAGTATTTAGCTTTGAAATAATTTCATCCTTTCAGTCCTATGCTTTAAGATCTAATCGTGTTCAGAAAAGAGGCACTATAATTTTCAAATAATAAGAGAAGAAAAATATTTCTGTGATTCCCGGAAATTTTTGTTTTATTTTATTTTTTAACTACCTAATGAACTATGTTGAAAATACAACATATTTATTCCTATACCATTAAAAAATATTAAAACCAAAAGGATACATTGAACCTGCGTGCATTCCTGTGTATCTCTATATTTTTTATTAATTTATTTTTTAATTGTATTTCTTAGCTAGACACAAAAAATCCCATAACACATGCTGAGTTAAACTAATTTAGGTATGTGGCTTTTGTCTTTTAAATAAATCAACTACCAAACTTTAAACTAGAATAATCACAAAGAAATAAAAATATCTAATCCTGTCATTCAGACTTTAATACTTACATATTCAGTCTAGAATACAATACAACAAATCCAACTTTCTCTGTGTGTGCTTTCTAGCAACAAGAGTTGCAAGAAAGTGTATAGAAATATTGGTTAAGAATTTATATTTTAAAATTTCAATGTTATTTTAAAGTTATATATATTTTCTTTTTTATTTCATAAAATATTTGCAAAGATTTATTGTAGGTTTTTTTGACAAGTACAATAAAAGTAGCATATATAATAATAAAAATATAGTGACATTTCTACTAAGTTTCTATATGTTTAAAATTATTCAGAAAACTCTCATGCTTTTAAGCCCTTCTTTCAGATACAGTCAGATAGACAGATAGATAGATGGATAAACTTTATTGGCAGATAAATATAACACATCATTTTCCTAGTAAATAAGTCAGTTACACAGGAAAAACTAGCTGTGTAAACACAGAGGTTGGAAGAAAATGGATGGTATGCATTCCATGCCCGGTTGCTCTTTGGTCTTTAAACATTTGTTCGAACCTCTTTCCTGTAAGTAAAGCATCTGCATTTTTTTATATCTCCAAACAAATGAAGACTTAAAGAGTGAGGAAATAATGATGGAATAATTAATTTTATAGCTTGTTCTCTCATTTAGGAGACTTAAAAAGTTTTCTCTGTGCATTCAACCTATGATAGCTTTTATCATAGGAAAGCCTGTTTAAAATCAGGACTACATAAAGGAAATTTTAAATAGAATCATAGAATCACCATAGTTGGAAAAGACCTCTATAATCATTAAGTCCAACCATCTGCCTATTACCAGTATTTCACACTAGACCATATCCCTCAGTACTACATCTAAATGTTTCTTGAACACCTCCAAGGTAGGAGACTCCACCGCCTCCTTGGGCAGCCCATTCCAGAATCATAGAATCAGAGAATCATAGAATAATTTAGGTTGGAAGGGACCCCAAGGATCAAGTTCCAATTCCCCTTCCATAGGCAGAGCCACCAACCTCCAGATCTGGTACTAGACCAGGTAGCCCCAGGCCTCATCCAAGCTGAACTTGAACACCTCCAGGGATGGCACGTCCACAGCCTCTCTGGGCAGGTACTGTTCCAGTACCTCACCACTCTCTCTGTAAAGAACTTCCCTTTGACATCTGTGAGAATCCTTCTTTCTTTTTTGGCTCAAAGCTTGCTTCCTGAGGTATTTCTTGTGATAAAACTCTGATTGATTTATTGAGGAGGCAAGTGATAGGTGCTACCATGTGACAATTGACATCTCTTTGTGGACATTTGAAAGTCCCTTCCTCCAGAGCTTCTTGCCTCTGGAAGAGAGAGCTCAAGAGTGTTTACTGGCAGAAGATCTGGCCTGTGCCTAAATAGCTCCAGCTTGGTATGGGAAAACTGGGGAATGATACCATCGTGTCCTGTGAAAAACAGGATGCAGGTGGGCATCCCTGCTCCCTCTTACCTGCTGGCAAGGCCCAGAAGATGGAAACAAAGGAGTTTCTGCTGAGATCCCAAAGTTAGAAGCTGCCACTCCAAGGAGAGCTGACTCAACCACTTTGGACTTGGACTGTCACTCCAAAGAGAGCTGACTTGAACACTTTGAAACCATTGAAAAGGGGCCATCATCGCCATGGTCACCATCATTGTCATCGTCAACAGAACAACAATGCCCAATGACCCACCACTACTGAAGATCAGTGACTGAACTAAGAACCACGCTGGAACCATGGTGGTGACTATCTCCCTTTTGCTTCCTATAAAGACTCCTTGCTTATTTCCTATCTTTTCTATCATCCTCCTTCCCTTCCCCATTACACCAATTCATTATAATGTCTGTCCTCCTCTTCCCCATCTCCTTAATTAAGATTTGTAATAAACTGGTCTGACCAACATTTGAACCATTGTTTCTTAATCTCACACTGGGTATACAGGTATTAAAAGAACCTCCTCTCCCTCCTACTCAAATTGAAGTAGGACAACAACCAATCTAAACCTTCCCTCCTTGAGCTTAAAACCATCTTCCCTTGTCCTATCACTGTCTATCCTTCCAAAGGCTGATTCCCCTCTTTTTTATTATCCCCTTTTAATTACTGGAAGGCTGCAATGAGGTCTCCTCACAGCCTTGTCTTCTTCACATTGAACAAGCCCAGATTCCTCAGCCTGTCTTCATAGGGAGGTGATCTAGTCCTTTTAAAGAGTGCCTGATCACTCTCTCAGAGAAGAAGTATTTCCTAATGTCCAACCTGAATCTCTCTTGCTGCAACTTGAAATTATTCCCACTAATCCTATCACTAGTTACATGGCACCCACCTCATCACTACCTCCCTTTAGGTACTTGTAGAAAGCAATAAGGTCACCCCTTCGTTTCCTCTCTTGCAGGCTACACAATCACTGCTCCTACTGCCACTTCTCATAAGTCTTGTGCTCCAGACTCCTCACCAGCTTCATTGTCCTGTGGACAGGCTCCAGGGACTTGATGTCCTTCTTGCAGTAAGGGACCCAAAACTGAGCACAGTACTCAAGCTGTGGCCTCACCAGCACTGATTACATAGGGATGATCATCTCCCTGCTCCTGCTGGCAACAGTATTTCTGATACAAACCAGGATGCCATTGGCCATCTGGGCCATCTGGGCACACTGCTGGCTCATTTTCAGCTGAGTGTTATACCTGAGTGACTAATACCTCCAGGTCATTTTCTTCTACAGAGTCTTCCAGTCACTCTGCCCCAAGCCTGTAGTGTTACCTGGGGTTGTTGTGGCTGAAGGGCAGGACCCAGCACTTGGTCTTGTTGAACCTCACTCCATTGGCCCCAGGCCAGTGATCTAGCCTGTCCAGATCAGTTTGTAGGGCCTTCCTATCCCCAGGCAGATTGACACTTTCTGCCAACTTTGTGACATCTGCAAACTTACTGAGGGTACACTCAAGCCCCTCATCTGGGTCATCAATAAAGGTATTGAAGGACAGGCCCCAGTATGTACCCTTGCAGAACAATATTCATGACAAGTCACTAGCTATATTTAACTCAATTAATCACCACTTTCTGGGCCCGGACATCCAGACAGTTCTTTACCCAGGAAAGAGTACATCTGTCCAAGGTGATTTATAAACAGGGAAAGGAAAAATCCCAAGCAACCAAGCAAAATATATTCCCAAATGGCTTATTCTTCAATGAAGATATTTTGTACTAGTTATTTTTAAGAAACCTCCTCCCATTTCTATTGATAGAAACATTGGTATTCAGGTCTACTTACAGATGGGTGACAGTGTGAGCACTGGAGTTTTATGTTACTGCTATCCTAATATCAGAATCAATGACATTATACAAACCTGGTTCATGCCCATCACCTGCAATTACAGTGAGCTGCTGTTCATTGCATATGTGGTTGTTGTTTTTAAGTCACAGAGGATTAAGAAAGAGAGAAAAATGTACTACAGTTGCAACTCATGAAGGAGAATGTATGTGAGAGTCACATATACTGTATATTTATTTACTTACGATGAGCCGTAGCCACAAGCCATCAGGTTACAGTTTCTTTTACAATCACCTTCATTGGCTATTCATGAAAAGGTCATGAATAGCAGGATTATATCACTTTGTTTTTACTTCCTAAATAGGAGCTATTAAATAGTCACTTGCCAGACTGGTATTATTAATTGTTTACTAGGTTATATTTTATGAATAGTGCTTTCCTTATTCAGAACAGGAGAGCAGAATAGAGAACTTGAAATGGTTAAGTGGTAATACAAGCATCAAATTGTTTGTATTACTAGAAATAATTGGGATACATTGTCAAGTGTAGTTTGAATAACAGAGCAGAATACTAGCTTACTGTAAAGACCAAAGTACTTTAGAAGGTTATTCAGAACAGATCTGCACTCCTAATATTCAAATTGCTGCTTTGATTTTACAGATTTGTAGATTTTAAGCCCTCAAAAGTGCATTTGTATCTTAACCCGATGACAAGAAGACTGTAAGACAAGGAATTAAACAGTGACCTAGAATGAAAGCTGTAATTTCTAAATATTTTAAAGAGACAACCAAGCATACTCTAACATAATTGCAAGTGTTGAAAACACTTTAAAGCATAAACCATTCACAGCATTCCAGTAAGATATCCCAAAGGTTCAACTCATTTCTCATAATTTGTGTCAAGATGATTATTCTGAAAACAATCAGACATTTTTTTTCAAAGGTCTTTCATCATAAAATATTATTTTCTGTGTAGAATGCATGGGGAAGATATATAAATTCAGAAAGAGAAAATCTGATTCTTTTCTTCATAGTATAATACGGGAATTTAATAATTATTTTCTTGTTCTGTTTCAGAACTGTAAATACATGGTCTCTCAGAAAGTAGTAATGCTTCCTATTTGTTTCCATGGAAACTATGACAGATACAAAGAACACAAGAATCCTATTTGATAGAGCAAATTCTCAGCTACGAAACACTTTTTTTCAACATAATCACCAGCATTGGCTATGCATTTTCACCAGCAATGAACTGTACTGTACTGTAAAAATCTGTGTCATCAGAAGTGAACTGTTGTTTCACAACTGCTATGACAGTTTTGTAGCTAAAATATTACCCGTTCTTTCCACCTTTCATCAGCCCAATCATGGAAATCAGAAGCCTTCAAATCCAGACTATATGGTGGGTTATGGGGTATTCACACTGTTATGTGGACTGATATTTCTGAAAGAAAAATGTTTTATTTTCTGGCCTGATTCTGGATGTTCAAGCCTTCAATTTAGTCAGTGTTGCTGATGACTTGTCTGAGTTGCAAAAAATCCCAAAGGATCGACCCTTTCTTATGCCTCAAAAGAGTACACAACACTTTACTCACTAAGGGCCACGTCTTGAGCTTTTCCTTCAATGGAGAATTCACAGTCACCACTCCATGGACTACGGTTTTGATTCTGACTTGTCGTGGTGACACCATATCTTGTCATTAGTAATGATGCAATTGAGGTAACTGTTACTTTCAGCCTCATGTTGGTTCAGTAGGTCCTGAAAAACTTGCAAGTAGCGTTATTTCTATTCCTGTGTAAGCACTTGTGGAACCCATCTAGATTAACTTTTGTGATATTCCAGTGCTGTCACAATCATTTCCAACACAGTGAAGTTACTGTTGGTATGTAGTTCCCTGGTCATAATATTCTGATTTGCATGGATGAGCTGATTGAGGCACTCTTTATTTTGTGGTGTGACAGCTGAGCATGGCCATCCAGAATGTTTCTGTTGCTATGACTGAAAACCAACACTTACTGCCTCATTGTGCTCACATCCACTGTTTATAAGCATTAATCAAGCATTGATGAATGTCAATGGGTGCAATTTCTTTTCACATAGAGGAATGTAGTGTAACACCTTTGCTTCATACACACTTCCATGTCAGATGTCATTTTATCAGACTGCTCCTCTGTTGCTACCTGTCACACAGCAACTAAACATAATGAAATATTGGTGGGAAATTTCAACCTGCACTGGTATACCACCAATATCTACCTCAGATATCATGGGCCCACATAATAAAGAAGGAGGCAATTCTTTCAGAGCAGTCTCTATCCTGCATGAAAATACCAGCATTTACTTTCAAATTGAAGATCAGTCTACAGTTATAATATTTCTTTGTCCATTAAAACATAAAATATATAAAATATATCTTATGGTAAAAAATGGAATAAGACTTGTATGAAAAATGAAAACATTTTTTAGTAGTAAGTAACTTCTGTAAACACTGAATCAAAGAGTTAATATTTAATATTTTTTTTTTAATTAAATAAGAAAACATTTGAATTACAATACAAATGCATCAAATGTGCTCAAGATTGCATGCAAAAAGTATGATTGTTAGCATATTTGTCCTAAAAGGCTGACAGGTAAAAGGAAACATGCTAGGATTTGACTAAACATGTTTGTTTTCATGGTAATTATGAGCGATTTGGACAAGAAATCTCAAATATTCCATTTTGCATTCTCTTTTGTTTTTCAAATCATGTTTGTTCAAGCACTGATAACAACAAAAATACTCCTAAAATTAAGAGATGAAAATTCTTATATCTTCTTTCTTAATGTATATTTGAAATATCCACAACTAAATCACACTCATCAGAGATCACAGGATCTTAGGATAAATCAGGATGGAAAAGAACTTAGGACATTCCTAGTCCAGGTCTCTGCCTATAGCATCAGCTATGAAATCAAAACTCATATTTAATATAATGTTGTGGACTTTCAAGAATTAAGACTGCTTAACCTCTCTGCTGTATGTTTTCCATCATTTGAACATCCTATATTGGAAAAGTATGTCCTTATACACGGTTTGTCTTTGTATCCTGTCTTTCATTTTCCTGTTATACACCACTGTGAAGAATCTGTTTCCATCTTCTCAATAGCATCTATGTGGGAGTTACTTTCCCTCCAAAGCTTTTTCTAGAATAAACAAGTCTTAAGACCCTTTCTTGCCCTTCAGAGGGTTTGTACAGCAGCCCCTGATTATCTTGGCAGACTTTGCTGAACTTCCCTGAAATTCCGTGATTTTCTCAGAAAGCTGCATAGGGGGTAAAGAAACTGTATTCTCATTTCTGACAACATCACATATGTATATGCTTGAAGTAATGCAGGTATATTTATGTCATATTGCTATATAAAGAAGCAACAACAACAAAATCCCCTAAGTGGAGTAATGCACTAGTGCAAAGAGTTTATCATCTCTTTCCATAAAGATGTATTCTTTCAAATTTCTACATTCCAAAGAGTTTTTAAAATTTCACCACTCAGATGAGTACCTTTATCTCACTAAAACATTCAAGACAATGTATTTCGCTTTTGCTCCTTTACATCAAGTTCATATATAGATTTGTGCTGCTTTCGTTGCTCAGATGTTACAGCAATCACAGGGCAATTCAGTGACTGTTTCAAGAAAATGGAAAATGTGCCAGGGCATACTCATTTCTTGTGTAGTTTTTCATTAGCATCTGCAGTTTGCATATGTGAAATTGTTCAGGATTTGTGATCTCTCTAGCAGATAAATCATTAGAATTAAATCTATTTTAAATCTAATATCATTTTAATTTTAATATTATAAGTCTTATATAATTTCAATAGTTAATTTTCTCCACATTCTTCCATTAAAAGCACATTAAAAAACCTATTTACAGGAAGCTTGAAAGGCCTCATCCAACCAGATAGAGTCAGCAACTCAGAAATATACTTGTACAGCTAAAAATCCAGAGTTGGTCATAAACTCCAGGAAACTGTCTTAAAATGCTGAACTTTTAACTTTCACCTTCACCTGTGAATCCACTGAACTGCTTTTTTTTCCCCCCCATTAGATTTAACTGTCATTTTCTGCACTGGAAGTGGTCAGTAAGGGGAAGTCACTACACATCACTACACATTCAAATGTAAAATCAGTATTCATTTGACAATAAATCCATCTATCACTGCTAACAGAAGAAAGGCACATTACGTTTGTCATAGTTTTCATTGGAAGCATAAGTCTGTTTTTAACAATAGTTAGGAAGAAAAAATAGAGCTCAAGTTTCTTTGTTCACACTGATTATACCTGTGCTAAATGTCACTTACTGTCAAAGTTTCCTCTTTGAAAAGAGATTCAAATGTACCTGCCACTTCAACCAAACTCTGCCTGCTCCTTGTAAATTGATACCTCGATTTTATTACCTTCAGTGCAACACAGTCTTTTGTAGTGAAGGTGATTCCTTTTCATGTGGCAAGAAAATACAGATATTTTTTCTGAGTTTCTGCTCAGATACAAGTCTTGAAACAGAACATACCCATCCTAACCATTTTCCTGTGACTATGTCTTTGCATCCCTGGGAGGCTAACTGCTGAGCATGTTTAACATGAACTTCAGGAAAGAGGAGGGGGAAGTTATTCAAAAGAACTAGTGTGTGTCTTCTAACTAATGGTGCTAATTGCTCATTAGAAAAACAGACATATGAGTTAAGAACTTTAATATTGTCTAATATTTGCATTCCTACAACAACAAATTGTTGTAGGACAACAAATAAAATTGGTGAAATAAGTTAATATTTTAATGAAAGCTCTGAGAATTTGAAGGAAAACAAAACAAAACAAAACAAAACAAAACAAAACAAACAAAAAAAAAAAAACAAGAAAAAAAACCAGCTTGTGAAACACCTTATTATATTACTCTTTGATTTCACCTGCTAAAACAAAAAAAATTGAGAACTCAAAATTGGGAAAATAGCAATGTGCTTATTATGTTTACATTTTTAAAAATAATTTGCTTTCTCTCTGCTCCCTTACTGTTCTTATAATGAAAAGAAATCTACTGGTTCTGGCTTCAGCCTGTACTGTACAAATATCATGCACTCAGCAGGGCAAGATCCTTTAAGACACGCTTTCATCTATGATGTACAGATATGCCTGCACGGAACCTTGCAACTTTTAAGCAGTGTACAGCAGTTTGACACCATTATCAAGGGCAAAAAAGGCTGAATCTAGCTGCCAACAGGGTTTGTGGGTAGAAAGTAAACAGGAGGACAACAGTGCTATGTGTATATAGTGGAGGGAAAATTTGTTACACAGCTGTGGTTGAGTAATTCCTGGAGTGGGAGACCAAGGAAATACAACAACCATGTTCTGAATGGCCTGGTGCCACAAGAGCACCTTCAAATACTGATTCTACTCAGTGTTAACCCATAGTACAGGAATCATCAAACCAAATTCCTTTCAAATTTAAGTTCTCTTCATTCTACATATTTGATTACTGGGAGTAGGTGGAATATAGCATGGAGGCATGCAACATAAAAAGAATTTACATGTGACCATAGCCAGAAGAGTATGAATGCAGATCTTCAGGAGCAAAGTACTGGAAACTGCATGACTGTGGCTATGGGTTGATAGAACAACAACAAAACAATTCTACTATAAACAGGAACAGTCTATGTAATGGTTACCAGGACTGTGAAAAAAAAATGATGCATACATCTTATTAAGATATTCACACGAAAATAAAATCACTGCTTTTCCTGTGCTCCTTACTGCTTTGTATTTTCTAAGACACTGTCTTGAAATAGTACTTTTGTATGTGACAGTAGTGACTGAAGCTTGTCCTCTTTTTTTATCCTGTAGCAATGAAATTGGGTGATTACTTTGCAATCTTTGCCAGTGCTTTACAAGGCTTTAATCTCATTCTAGAGGCAATACACTAAGGAATATATTGAGCACACTGGGTAATTGACTGGAATTGAAGTAATTAAACAAATAAAGTAAGTGGCACTTCTTGCAGGCAGTTTCTGGAAAAAAAAAAAAAAAAGAAAAGAAAAAAGTAGTGTAAATGATCACAAAGAGCACCTAGAATTGTTTCAACAATATGGATAGCAAAGACAGAGAATTAAGGCTTTATTAAAGGGGCAAAACATCCAGATCCTGTCAAATAACTTCATCATTTTTTAACTACTAAAGCATATATTTTCTGACTATCGTTTCTGTTCTGCATAAAAATTATTTTAATAACATAAGAAAAAGTCAATCAACTCAGTGTGTAGGTAACTGAATTTTATTCGTATACTATATGCGTTAAAAAGGAGTTTTTTATACAGAAATTTTTAATATACATCCTACATGATAAATGGATAAGTTTCCAATGCTGTCATAAAGGCTGTTTAAATGTCTTCAGACTTGAAGTTAGGAGAATTTTATATTTGGATACTGAGCACTTTACACTATGCAGGCTAACCTGATGAACCAAAACTGAGCAGTATCTGAGAGCATAATGTAGACACACAGGAAATGATGAAAATATCTTTTTGAGTGGTAGGACTGACTATGGGACTGAGGACTGACTATGCAAATGTGGGAATATATAACACGAACTGGTAATACAGGAAGTGAAACTAAGTGTCTATGAGAGAGTCTTAAGATACATAAAATAAGTTGCATAGCCTTATTTTCTCTTGACAAGATTGTTGTTACTATGCCAAGTCTTTCACTCTTCTCATTCAGGGCACATGATATAAACAACAGGACCCAGTGGGCAGATCTCCATGAAACAATATCCTGGAGGTTCTCATTACCCATCTTAGAACCTACTCAAGAACTGGATAAGTACATTGCTGGTTGTGTTTCTAGTGTAGTAAGGCACGCTTTGTATTTAGAGATTCATAGTGTCCAGATTTGGGATACTTTAAAGCATCCCACAGCATCTTGCATCTTTGTGAGTTCACTTTTTCTTCTATAAAGCATAGGTGAAGCACTATATGTAGGTTTCTACCCACGCTAAATGAATTTGTCCTTCTGGTGTATCACAAAATACACCTGCTCTGTTTCTTAGTTTAATTCTTATAAACTGGGCTGCTATCACCCTACTTGTTAGTTTGTCTAAAATTAGGCACTCAGAAGGAAAGACTAGATCAAAATGGCAGTGCCAAGACAAGCTTCACTTAGTACCTAGATCACCAGTTCACTGGAATGAGTATCATGACCTTGCATAACTATAGGGTGGAGATTTAATTGTCTGTCTGTTGGGCTCCGGTTTGCGTATACCTAAAGCTTTCTTGCTGACTACAGGTTCCACATACTTCAGATTGTAAATTATTATGGTTATCACTAGACTAAAGTCAGGCTTAAAAAAAAACTTGCCATTTCCTGTAAAATCCAGATTTTATAAATAATCACAGTAATACAATTTACATTTGTTTACGATTTAATTTGTTTTGATTTGTTTTGATTTAATGACAATTATCTTAAAACTGACTTTGATGACTTTTGACTATAACTGTTAAGGTCTTCCCAAGATATTAATGCAATTCTCATTGAAAATAAATAGGCAGGAATAGATTTAATTCCCAAATAAGTTCAAGTTAAATTTCAATAGAATTAAAGCATTTTTTGATTATGAATGTTCCATACATTGCTCATAACACATGAAGATATTATGACTTGACATGGTTCTGGGAATAAAATCATGTCTGTCTTGCAGCTTGATTCTCGTTGCTTTGTTATCTGTTTTCTGGTTCGAATTTCTAGTAAGAATCAAAATACTGAGAAATATTGGAATAAGGAAGGGGAGGAGACATGACAACAGACTTACAAATGTACTGTGGGGTTTATAGATAAGTTGTCAGAAGTAATTGAAAAAAAAAATGAATATTATTTCATTAAAAAATATTGATATTCAGGCCCCAACATAGGAAGATGCCTCTGTTCAAATGTTCAAATGTTTCTGTGAAACAATTCTTCATATAATTACAGCGAGCCAAAGAGTACGCTTTTAAAATCTCTTTTGAACTACTATTAGAACTTATGACATGCATAAATACCTTCCTAAGATTTTTTAAATTGATTGATTTATTTTTTGCTAGGAAACAAGTTGTAACATTCATGGATACACATACTATGTGAAATATAAGTAAATCATGTCTTGGGGCACCTAAGAAGTGAACTTCTTACTACATGTATTAGAATGGAACTCATTAGATCAATTGCAGTAATTTGTCATTTCCTCTACTAGAAACTTAACTTCATGGAGTTCAAATATATTCTAGCACAGAAAAATTCCTCTCTGAACATAAATTGCTAACTTGGCAGCAGAGATAAGTTGAACATTGTTCAGGCTGGCTCAGTCAAACCAGTATTCCTCTCATAGAATTCAAGTGGCCTAGATGAACCTTTCAAAGTTTAATTTCCAGTGAACTTGGGAGAATTTACCTCTTATTATTTTAAGCATAATACAGCCTCATTATTTCAAAACTAGAAGAAATCACTGCTATTTTTACAGAGCAAATATGATGCCGTAAAAACTGTCCAAATTTATAAGCTGTTCTTCATCATGATCTTCTACTAAAATATAAGTAAAAGATAAAATAAAATCTCTAACTATTGACACTAGAAAGTGATTTTTCTTTTCCCCTATATATAAGAAAAACAATACATTAATCTAGGAAAGTACACTTTTTTTCTTGCTTTTGCTTTCACTCTAACTTTTCAAAATACAATCTGGAATCAGAACGAATACAAAATAAGGACAGGCAAAGTGAAAAGTAGTGACTCTAAGTGTGAATTATATAAATTTATGTTTACTTTTAAAATAAATAAAATATATTTCCTTTTTCAAAACTTGTGAAAGTGACTTACGTACTTCATATTGCTGGTGTTTCTATGGAACTGTAGAACTCAGCATTTTAATATTTTTTAATAGTTGCAAATAAAAATAATCCAAAATTTATAAAATCAAATATAATAGTATTTTCTATTCTTTCATTTTTTTCCTGTGATTTGTTTGCTTTTTTTTCATTTTTTTGACATTCTGTTTTTATTTTTTTCTGTAAGTTCTTTTTTTATTTTATGATGGAATTCTAATTATCTCATAACATTTTTCCTTCACACTTTTCCCATTTTCCTTTACCATTTCCTATACCCATTTCTTATTTTTCTTTCTTTTTCCCATGAGAACTTAATGAGGGTCAACAAGGCCAAGTACAAGCATAATTATTTCTTTTTATTTCATCCATCACACAATTACTAAAACTAGATTCTTACTAATGACTTTGTCCTCAGTTTGCATTTTGTGCTTTACAGATAATTTGTACTTTGACAAAACATTTTGAATATTGTTATACTCTGCCTTACAGTAAAACTGTTTTGCAGTATGGATGGTGGTCTTTATATTGACTGGTGGTGGTTGACGCATGAATCTATCTCTTTGTGAAATAATGCAGCTTTTCTTTATTTATAAATGTCTGTTGGTGAGATTTATATCTTAGTTGTAGTGTGCAGAAAAAAAACAAACTGAGAAATAAATGACTATACTTTTTTGTAATCTTTTATTTATAATTAATTGTCTTTCTTTAAAGAAAAAGGCCTAATATTGATAAATTAATAATAAAAAATATTACCATACCTTATATTATAATAATATATGCTACAAGATTCTTATATTGTTAGTTACAGTTATACTGATGTTTTTCATGGAATTATTTGCCTCTTTTAATCAAATATATTGTTGTCAAGATAAATCTGTATTTTAGTAGGGGAAATCAATAGGGTGATTGTGTTTCCACTTTCAACCTGCTCTTGCCCTAGAGAACCTCCTACTACTATTACTGCAAAAAAAGAGAACATTTCACTTCTCAGAAGTTAGAACACACAATATTAAACTGTGAAAAAAATCTCAGCTGAAGAGATTCTAAGATGGTTTAAATTTAACGATAGCATCTGAGGATCATATAATGAAAGGTTTGTGACCTAGATTTTGCTCTTTAAAGCTTTCTGAATTGTGCCCTCAAAGACATCTGAAATGTGCTTTCTAAGAGAGTTTAAAAATATAGAACTGGAACGAGGGCAAGACTGGAGTGTCACATCATTCAAAAGGAAAACATTGCATTGTAGAAATTTCTGGGATAATAGCAATCCCTTTTCTTGGTTTGGAAATAAAGAGCCCACTGAACATTAGCTGTTCAAATGTCAAATGAAGAATTTCTGAAATCACACAGGTTTCATCTCCACATTTGTATTTTAGTATCTGATGAAATGTCATATAAAAACTGAAAATATTCTCAGATGATAGCTGCAGACAATGTATAAAGAGCAACCCTCTGTCTCCAGTGTATCTTGCACAGGGAAAGCAGAGTAAGACAACAGAATACATAGGAGATCTGAGGCTGTTTTAATAAATTCCTGATAGAATTACAACATGTCTTTGTGATTAACAGGTTGAGATAGGTCTTCCCAATGCTTACTACCACTTTTGGCTGGGTAATATTCATCTCAATTAGCCAACTGTGATGAACAACTAAGCGTCATTATACCTAAGAAAAGCAAAAAAATGAAAGATCATCTTTCTTCTACAAGTCATTTCAGCTGTCCAGTCAAGTCCACTATGACATCTTATCCCTCACCCCCTGTCCTTCAAAACAAATTCAGTGAGGCTTAAGCAACTACTTGTAGTGAGTATGGGGTTTTTGCAGCATATAGCGATTTATGCTTCAAAGAGTTTGTTGAAAGAGAACTGTTTCATAACTGCGTCACATCAGCCCCATATCTCTTGTAAAATTTTAAGATCAGAAGTTGCAACTGCTATGATATTAAAAAGAAAAAAGAATGATGAAAGAAATTGTAAAACAGTAGGATTCTGTTTATCTATTTATTGACTCAGAACCTGTATGTAAATACACCTTCTCCATATGCCAAGAAATGTGAAACAAGTGTGGTATAATTATTATGAAATTATTATGAAATACAGAATTCAGGTACTATTCTGTTCAGTAGAAATACATTCTTCTATTTGCCATGAGATAATGCAGTAAATAGATGCAAAAAATATTCCTAACATCTACGTCAATCATTCAATACTAACACACATGAGATTATTATAAAAATTTATGCACATTTTGTTTGTCTTTAAAAGCAAAATTAAAAACAACATTGGTAAAAAAATATAAGGTTGTATTTTTTAAATGATGAACTGTATCCTATCTATCTTCATAAAAATCCCATGATTTTTTTGATCCCAAAAAAGGAGTCAAGAGCATGAAAGTACGTTACTTTTCTGAAAGTTACTGAGTTCTCACTTCTGAGATCATTAACATGGAAACAATTTTGTTTTGCACTTTCAAAAACTGCAATGTAGGTAGATGGTAACTTTATCTGTACATTTTACATGAAGTGAACCTCACAGGATCAAAAGTTTTATGTTTTATTCAGATTATTTTTCTATATCTTTCTTAAATATAGCTGGTTTAAGATGGTCAATGGAATAGTTATGCATTTCTCTCTTAAAACTGAGCACTGTAGAGGAGGTAATGTTTGAAATTCGCGGTCAAGAATCAACACCAGAAGGAAAGGTTTTTAATGCTGTTTTATTTATCTGAACAGTATCAGGAAATTTGACATTCGGACAATCATTAATATCTGTGCCTGAATTGTGTTTAGTTTTTCATGTTTTAGAGGGCATGAGAAAAGGTCTTAGATTCTCCTACTAGATGGAGTCTGAAAATTAAGTGTACACATGTACACATGAAGTATAAAGAGCACATACTCTTTATACTTCCAGTAGTTCATGCAGAAGATCAATTGAAGCCAAGATATTGATCATATTAAGATATCAGGGATTAAAGCTACTACATAAATTTAAGATATGATGGTGATAATTTCTTTTTTCGTATTGAATTGAAGATGGATAGGTTGCTAAAGAATTAAGATTTCTTATTTGATGGATATGCTATTCTGTTTGTTGGTGGTTAAATATTAACTTCAATAGAAAAAGACGTTCTACTGCTGTGACTCACTTTTGAAAGTATTACCATAGCTGCCTCTATTCAGTACGTAAATTGGTCTGAAGGAAGTGCCACATCCATCTTTCAATTGCCAAATGATAGATTTTTGTCTGGTTTGTTTTTTTTGTTTGTTTGGTTTTTTTTTTTTTTTTTTTTATGAATTGCTCAGACAGTCAGCTGGCATAAATTTAATGCTTTTTAAAAAAAAGGTTATTCTTGGCCTTGCCATCTGAAGATAAAGCATGCAAGAAATGTTAATAAAGCAACATTTAGTGCATAGTGAAATCCTCAAAATTAATGGCATTGTTCATTTCCTACCATTTTTATTTGCTTTCCTACACTATGTTTGCTTAGAAGATAATATTTCCCCATGATTTAAATATATATATATGCATATATTAGTCTATCTTTAAAGAAGTTAGAAAAAGGAAATCTCATCTTGGTTGTCTTCTTAAAAAATACATAGGGTTTATTCCCTCACCCCAGACAATAGGTAGTAATTTATTATTTTAGTACTGACTAGTAAGTGGACAGGCTATACCTCTCCATGTTTGGCTTTCCATTTCTCTATAGATAGTCACTGGCATGAATGTAGCATATTCAAACACACACACACAAATACACATAAAAACAAGCTTGAATTAATTCAAAAACTGGATTCTTACTTAATTTTTAAAGTAGATGTTATTCCATCTACTTTTGGATCTCAAACAATTCCTGGAATTATTAGAAATTTCATATTGCACTTTATAGAAAAGTACCCTTACTGTAACTTGGTAGAGACATAACGTGTGACATACCTTATAAGGAAAAAAGCCAGTCTTTTGAGAACTCCAGAGAATTTTTCCAAACTATAAGAATTCCATTATTTCATTGTGCTATATCAGGAATTCCTTCAGTGCAGAGACTTCAAACAATACAGAAGACAATATCCAGTTTGTGCTGGCACAAATGAAGAACGCTTTTAATTACTTTTCAGCTAGTTAACTGAAAACATGTAGGAGGTCAAAAAATAGAACAAAGCATTATGCTAAATATTCAAACATTAGATATTTGATCTAGTGGAGAAGAATGCAGATAGGAATTTTCAAGCAAGTCTGAAAAGAATGTAAATTATAGAAGGTCAATAAACTACCATTATTTTCCTCCTGAGCTTTGAAAAATCAAAATTTAGAATGAGAAATAATTTAAATTATTACTATTGCCATTTATAAACCATGGTATAGTGTAAAGGATAGTAATGAGAATAGAATGAGAAATACTCTCTATTAGACTGGATGTTTAATTCTGTCTTTAAAAGATATTGGATAATCCTCCTTAGATTTATGATCAGAATACTACAGCAATTCAAGATTAATTTTTTTTTAATGATAGTTGAATATGAAAGTTAATGTGATTCTTTGCACTCAAGTAGTTGACAGGAAAGAATTCATGTCACGTTAGTCTTTGGTGCTATATCTATTCATTCCTAAGCTGCAAGAACTCCAATGTCAGCATGTTAGGAAGATTGCTCAAAAATTGAAAGTAGGCCAAAAAAGACCAAATTTTATATATATACTAACTCATCTTATTGTGGGAGAGAAGTTGGAAGTGTAGCCCCTGCCATCTGAATACTACAGTGGATAGTGTAGGAGCAAACAATAATGTTTATAGTTTGCAGATTTTGCTACTGCATTTCCAAGCCTTTATTTAATAATCCTTCTGCTGCCACGGACTCAAGTTTTTCTGTACATAGACTGAATCTATGAAATTCATGTCACTGCTTGGAATGCACAGAAACAAAATATTCTTTTAGTTAGACGAGTTTAAGAGTCAGAC
Organism: Lagopus leucura; assembly: GCF_019238085.1. Classification (NCBI taxonomy): domain Eukaryota; kingdom Metazoa; phylum Chordata; class Aves; order Galliformes; family Phasianidae; genus Lagopus; species Lagopus leucura. Next base: position 25,047,582 of record NW_024962250.1, on the reverse strand, counting down.
GATCCTGGTAATCTAATATATGGGGAGCTGAAATAGGAATAAAGAAGAAATTTTTAGTGGTTTATCTCACTTTTTTCATTAGCAGTTAGAATTAGTTTTTTTAGTTACAATTCAACATGGACTGCATAGATGGCTGGAATGTCAAGCTCTACCTGAAATGAAGTTGTAGCAAGATGAGGTTTGGCCTCCTTTCCTAAGTAATAGCGATAGCTTAAGAGATAGTAGCCTCAGGTTGATCCAAGGGAGGTTCCAGTTGGATATCAGATAAATTTCTTCTCAAAAAGAGTGTGAGGTATTGGCATGGGCTGCTAAGAGAGAAGGTGGAATCACTGTCCCTGGAGCTGTTCAAGAAATGTGTGGCATTGAGGGACATGATTTAGTTGTATGGGGTTGTATGTTGTATGTATTAGTTGTATGTATTAGTGTGCTGGGTTGACAGCTGGACTAGAAGATCTTACTGGCATTTTCAAACCTTAATGATTCCAGTATACTGCTTGTCAATATTGTTGCTCATCTCTCTGATGTCTTCAGATCATTTTATGGGTATGGTAATGCCTGCTGTTTTTACTAGAAGTTAGGAGTTTCAAGAAGAATTCCTTAACTGAGGATCCTATAATTTCGTTATTAGCTTTAGCTTTATTCAAAGTCTTAATAACCTGGATAAAATCAACAAAAGGAATCCAGTCTTTAATTGTTGGTACTATCTATATTTTTGGAGTGAGATAGAAGAGTCTATCTCTGATTATAAGAACAATTACAAAAGATGCAGCTACGATGTTTTAATGCATTGTGTGAAATTAGTGACACATAAGAGTACAGATACAGATTTTTTCCCTCTAAGGACTAAGGTGTATGGTGCATTTGATTGGTGGACTTTCCAAGGGTAGTTTTTGCCCAACTTGTTCTTCATTTGAATAATTGTTTGAAATAGATTCATTTGCATTGTCACAACTATACTTGCATAGTTCTAACAAATATAACATTACATTATGCATTTCTTTTTAATACTACACCAGTTACTTCCTGATTTCCAATCACTTTCATTTACTAGATCTTAAGATGACATTGACAGGCACGCTAGAAATGAAAATACATAGAATTTTTTTGCTCTCCACACAGTTTCCAGTACTCCAGCTCCCTTTCTATAAGATCTTTAAATTCCAAATACTTTTTTAGGATTTTTCTGAAAAGTAATTGGCATAAAATATCACTGATTGATTAACATTTCACATTAATTTCCTGATTAATTTGCATTTCATGATTAGAAGATCCTATTGATTCTACATCAGTATATCCTAGATTTAAAAACCAGAGTTTAGGCCTGGCATATTTCTATCTGGTCATGAGTGAGGATATGCTATTGTTATGAGGAATACACAATTTTTTTGTGCTACTACCACGTCCTTATCTGCTAAAAATATAATTTCAAAGAAAACATAAAAATAAAAAAGCACCTATTATTATGAATTAATTTAAAACATGAATGCTGAAGTTGGAAAGGGGAGGATAATAATAGGTGAAGATGTTTTCATCGTTTAGGTGTTTGCAAGATAATGAGCAGGAAATACTGCTTTATACCTTTAAGACTCACTTGACAAGGTATTATTAAAAAAAAAAAATTACAAAGAGACTATCCAGGGAAATCTACACATGTGTAGTAGCATACAGTGAGCATATTTCTGATAAAATTCTCTGTTTTTGTTGATAGCTATTCAATGTGTTATCTGTGTACAAATTAATACAATTTTATGCAGAGCTGTCATTTTATCAAGGTTTGTTAATTCAGTCTCATATTACTTTGGTTATATGGAACCAACCATGCCCCATAAGCTATCAGTCCTATAAATTGAAGTTAGTTTATATTTAATATAACTGCAGAGTAAATTAAATTAGGTTACTATTTGCTGTTTGGGGAGGATTCCATAGCTGTGATACATAAAGAAAATGTTTCAAAAAATTTAGCACAGAAATTAAACTAATTGAAATTGGTTGCATTTTGTTTTATTACTTTTTTCATCAATACAAAAATCACTTTCACAATGCTATTATGCACCTATGTTTTATAGTGGTGATTACATGTATTTATATATAGCATGCATTTATATAAATATACATACCATTTCTTTTTAGTGACTAATGTAAAAATGGCAGTTCCTCTACAGTCTTACTGGATTAAAACCAATAACATTGCAGACAATTGGCAAAACAAAATAACTACTGTTGAGCTGAAACGTGATTTCACCAGGGAATTTTTTTATCCTAATCTATAAATAAACCTATGTCTGCTTTTTCATTCCTGGAGAAAGTGAAATATTCTCAGGCAGGGCTTTTCTCATCCCCATAAAATGACCTGAAGACATCAGAGAGATGAACAACAATATTGACAAGCAGCCTGTGGTATAAGATCATGGAGAACAGGGCTAGTAACAGAAATATGAATGAGGGTCGGGCTTGAAAAAAATTAGAGGAAAAATTGTTCTTTGGTCCAAGTAGTGTCTAAATGGAAAGAAAAGCAGTAGTGGGAATTAAGAAGTTTGTAAGGCAGGCTTTAATTCAGGAGCACCACGATTTGAACAAACAGCTCTAATTATTTTTTTCTCACTGGTTGTCAAAACACTCTCTACTGTATGCTCATTAGCAGAATCACTGTTCTCCTATTTGAACTTTATAGTTGGGGAAAAACAAGGAGGTATCCCACAGTGACCTCGTATAAAGCAAATGTGTGTTTGCTGAAGCAATATGGACATTCGGAAAGGATTTGTGGTGTTGCTATATGCCACATGCTATTCCCTCTAAAATTAACTTTCCTAGGATGTAATTTCTTTCTGAGAACAATGAATTCAGTGTGCATGCAGGGCAGATTCAAATAATCACCCAGTGAATTGAATGAAATTGCCAGCTGAATATATAGCAGTTGTTACCATGTGAATATACATTACTGAACATTAGTGTGGTCAAGATCCTTCAGTTTCATGATGTTTTTATACGTGAATATGTGAATGCTATGGGAATGATACCAAAAGAAGAAAAAAAAAAAAGTGATAAAATTGAGTTAACTTCTGCTCTCTCTGGGAAAGAAAAATGAAAAAACAAAGTTTTGAAAATGAGATAACTAGTCTTTAACAGCAAAGGAAGAATATTGCAGGGAAGGAGAAGACTTCCAGATTCTGTTGCTCTGAAAGGCAATGTTAGTTTCACATTGAAGCCATTTGGGTCAATTGCTTTTCCAGATTTTAACATCCCATGGAATTGCCTTGTCAGTGTGACAACCAAGAGAAAATGGGATAGGAAAAGGGAGGAAATTGCAAAGCTGAGAGGAAATTAGATCAGCTTAGCCTGTCAGAACTATAACTTGTTGTACCCTGGATCAATTACCAACATTAGCTGAGGGTGCTTCTCAACAGTATGAGACAGACTTTCTATAGGTGAAGTGGGTGCTAGAAATCAGGGCTTCAGTGATTCATCTAAACCCCATACTTCCAAACTTTTTTCTCCTTCTAGCTGGTTCAGGAAATACTACGTGTAAAATACAATACATTTTAGGAGGAGAAAAAAAGAGAATGATGACTCAGTATAGATAGTAATCAGTGGATCAGCTCGCAGCTCTGATAGATGGAAAGTGCATTCAACAGAAAATGTCAGTTTTATACAGATAAATGTTCTATCAACTTGACTACTGATTACAAAAACTTCTTTCTGCATGGGAAATTTGTGTCAATCAGTGAATGCCTATGTAGTCTTCAAAGCAGAGCTTCCTGGAAATGCCTAATTAAAGGGAAGCAACCCAATAAATCTAAAAATATCTTTCTGGAAAAAATCTTATCCCAAATGTCTTCTAAGTCTAGTTCTAAATTCTTTAGGCTTATGAAGACTTAGGTAATTTAAGTACAATAATCATTAAAAAATGTAGATTTCTAGGAACTAATCTCAAAAGACTGTGTGATAAATGCATGGGGGACTACAAGAATTATTTTTATCTAAATATGAATAATATGAAATAACTATCTTAAAAAGATAGACCACTTTGTCAGTCTAATCTTTTGTAGTAGCTGTGCTGACATCAATAAGACATTTGCAGAAGAGTTACTTAGTGCTAATATCTATAAATATATTCAGGTCCATAACAAAAAAAATTATATATATATTTTTTTAATTTGAAAAATATTTTCAGACATTGTTATGAAATCTTCAAATGTAGCATCTATGAAAAAAAAATTGGAAAAAATTTGGGATTTTTTTCTTTTTTTTTTTTTAGTTTTTAGAGTTTTGTTATTTATTTTTATTCACCATATTCTGTCAAGCAAATCATAAGTTCATTTTTTCCTTAATTTCAAGTCTTTTTCAAGATTTTCTTAAATTTGTTCTCTAATAAACACACTGGAAAAGTGATATTTTCCAAAAAAATTATGTGCATACTTCAAAATAGAATTTACTTCTGTCATAACATTTTACATTCTATTTACCAGACTTCTATGAGATCAAGTTGTAGTTATTTTGGTGATGAAGAATATCACATCTGAATACTGAAGAAAACAACTCTACATTCAAATGTGCAAGTAATCCCATTGGATGGGTATACTCCATTATTTAATGAGGTATAAAAATAATCTAATATGATTTATAAAGCTCACGCCTGTTAGATAGCAAAGATTGAAGTTTCAGTATTTTCAGTTCTGAAACATAATATCAACAGACTCAAAGTAGCAAAATATTCACAACTATAAAAATGTCTGTGAAACTTCTGTCTGTTTCTCTTAATCTTTACTGTGAAAAGCAAAACTTCACAGCTGATAATTTACTTACTATTTATGACATCCTGCTACATTATTTTTTCTGCCATGCAAGAGGATGAATTTTTTATGCTTTTAAAATATGTGATATCATCTTTAATCTTAGTCTAAACTGTCATTGGCTAATATACATTTTAGTAAAAGCTCTTGTTTCTCTTTATAACTCTGTTTTTTTCTGTGCTTACCAAAGGTCTGGAAATTGACTTGTATTGATTCCTGTGAAACTGCGTCAGTTCAAATTAAGAACATTAAAAAGATTAGATACAGATATTTCCTTCTTAGTTGTCAACCTGTTGCTCACCATAGAACAGGGTCAAAAATGATTCTGTAGTAACATCCTGTACAGTCAACAAATGTACTTGGAAGAGTAGCACAGTTAGGATGATACTTAACAGGTGTTATAGCTGGAAAGATTATTGTGGTGGAAAAGAGGCAATCAAAGAAGAAATGCTCACCTGTATCCGAGGTCTAGGCTCACAGTGGAAAACTCCAAAAAAGAAGCTCCCACGGCTGACCCAGTCTTTGCCTCAGGTGATTAATCAGTGTTTTGAGCCATGACTCAGCAGTTCCCATACACATCCTGAAATCAGGACTACACTCTAGGCCTTATTTCCACTACAGACTACCGAGGGAAAAAAAAAAAAGGAATCACATTAGATGTGAGAGAAAATATAAGACAATATATATAAAAATATATATATAAAAATATATATATATAAATATATATAAAATATATATATAAATAAAAATATATATAAAAATAAAAAATATATATAAATATATATATAAATATATATATATAAATATATATATATATATATATAAATATATATATAAATATATATAAATATATATATAAATATATATATAAATATATATAACTGGGAACTTTTAGTCTGATGAACTGCCAACTCAAATTGAGGAAAATCATGGATTTATTTTAAATGGAAAATTATGTATTTGTTTTAAAACAAATCATTGTAAAATTCATATCATTTAAAACAGCAAGATGAAAGATGATATGAAGTGCAATGGGTCTTGAAGTTAGAAGTATCTTAAAATTATAACTTCCAGATACTGCCAAAAATCTGCCCAGTGAAAATTCCTGAGTAAAGACACTAGGACCTTTTACTTCAGAAAATCTAACCTCAATCTTTTTTATATTTATACTCATGAATATCTCTAATGACCTTTAGAAATATACCATAAATAATTCGGTCTTGTCACACAAATGCTAGTGATGAATATATATTTACTATGTACATGTTTGAGAAGTTGTAATTTAGCACCTACAGAATTTAGGATAAAATGCTTTGTTCTTTAATATTAGCAGATTGACGCATAGACTAACTGATACCAGGAAGAAATCGTACATTTTGCAGTGCATCAGAGAACATCGGTAGGAGGAAGTGCAGCAAGACAGTTGCGTTACAGCACTGCTTAGGCATGTAACAAGATGTCATGCAGAACTACCAGTGATTGCTAACACAGAAATCTATGATGTCTTGTGATTTCTTGAAGAAAAAGAAAAGCAGAAAAATAATTTTCTAGAAATGCTTAAATTAACAGGAAAAATGGGGAAAACTCACCATTGAAAAAATCCAAATAAAAGTTTCCTTATTTGCCTTTTCTGATTTTTCAGTTACTATTTGGTTCACTCATTTGTTTTCTACAAATGGTACTGTATGATAGGCCGTTCCTTTCCGTCATAAGGCAAATCTGAATTACAAGATATTTTCTCTATAAGCTTTGATCAGTGGGTTTGTTACATTCTCATTATTTATCTTAAAATCTCAGATGGGAACATACGTATCTTGCTCACTATACTATATAGTACTGAGAAGACGCTCATTTCTGCAAAGCAAAAGCAAAAATAGCAAGAAGTCAAAATTAAGACGCTAAATATTCAGATAAATATAGGAAGTTTTCTGAATGAGAGTGGGGAAAAGATCCAACAGAGATCTTAGAATTGGTTCCATTGATTATAAACAAGATAAGTAGGATTCTGTTGCTTAAGAAATGTTTACTCGTTAATCTCTCTTCCTATCAGAATATTGAAGAGACTGAGGAAAACCCAGGTGCACTTTAATTCCCAGCCTCCTCAGGGAAATAATTTAATGTGTTTATTAACCTGTGTGGATAACAGCATTTAATAAAATATTTTCAAACATTAAGATCATTACTTAGCTGAGAATGAAAAGTAGGCAGACATAGTCACATCTGCTTCTGGTAGCTTTCTGAAGGAAATTACTTATGGGAGGTCTGGAACAGGTGCACTCTCCTGAATTATATTACTGCTTACCAAATTGGGCTGTGTAGGCTACAGTTACCACTCTCTCACAGTCCTGAAGGGCTGTTGAAGTGGTCATGAACGTATTTCACAGGGAACACAGAAAGGGATAAGCTATGTCTTATTGCTCCACACATGCATCCTTTTCTCTTGCTGTCTTTGATTATTTTCCTCTTGCTGTGTGAACATCTTTCAGTTTACTTTAATGGAGTGGGTACCATTCAGTTGACAGTGCATCACTGTGTTTTCACTAACATTCCAGGTAATATTAGAAGAGTCCCATGACTATGATGCCTCATTACAGACTCACACAATCTAAGAATCACCAAGGTTGGAAAAATCCTCCAAGAATATCCAGTCCAACCATCCACCTATCACCAATATTTCCCACTAATCAGTGTCCCTCAGTACAACATCTGAATGTTTCTTGAGCACCTCCAGGGACAGTGACTCAACTACCACCCTGGGCAGCCCGTTCCTTTGCCGAACCACTCTTCTGGAGGAGAAAATTTGCTCACATTCAAACTGAATCTTCCTGGTGCAACATGAAGCCATTCCCTCTAGTCTTGTTGCTAGGTATCTAGGAGAAGAGGCTGACACCCAACTCACCACTACATACTTTCAGGTATGATATTATCCTCAGAGAAATAGATTTAAGAAGCATCTAATGTATTGAACAGATATCATTTACATTCCTTCCCCTAGTCTTCCTCAACAAAATATTTGAAGTCATATAGCTATATCATGAAATGCTTCTGATAACTACTTGCCACCTTTAAATTTATCCATCTTCTTATTTATTTGTTTGTTTAATGGTCATGAAACAAAATCTAGAATCTCATTAATTGTGAAAATTAGCATTTATTTACCATTTTTTCAAGCTCCTTGAAAAAATGGCACATTTTCATAACCAAAATAACATTTTAAATTTGCTTAGTCTTTATTGTAATATTTGCTGGCCAAGTTCAACAGGATTATCTTTAGTGTTGCTGAAAGCGTGTCGAAGTTCCTTAGAAGTCTTTTTCCACCTGGAGAAGGAATGTTCTCTTGTAACAATATGCTACCTTACAGCCTTCAATTTTCCAGAGAACTGTAGGTACCTTTCCTGCCAGGTTCCAGTATTTATTTGAATGTGATATATTCCATGTTCATTTATTTTTCAAATAACTATTTTTTTTTGAAGTGCAAAGCTCTAATTTTTTTTCAAGAACACTTTGACTATTGTGCTCTATTTTGGTAAATCAAGCTTGAAAAGCAATTTGACAGTTAATTCTTGCCAGCAACTAGGTAAAAAGCTTGTAAATCTGAATTTTTAAAGTTTTAGGATAAATAACAATGAGTGAGTTTATAAATAACAACTGAGAGTTAAAAACAGAAGCATGACGAGCTGGTCATGGACTTCATAAGTTAAAATCATGCAAAAGAATCTGCAAGGATGAAAGTTAGAGTACAGGGATTTTTCAGTTCTAGAAGTCTACAAGAAGTTAGAAAGGAACCTGATTACTTACCAAGTGACTAAATAAATAAATTTTTCAGCCACTAAGGCCATTCAGTATCATACTATTTTCATAGCAGTAGGAATTTGAATCGTTTGAACCCTCAACTCCATTAAAAAATTGCAATTACAATTGTTTCTTTCAAGCATATATCGGCTGCTGACTTCAAAGACAAAGAAACAGAGTCCTAGACATGCAGTAATCTTTAAAATTTGTTCATTTCTATTTGCCTTCTGCTCTAGCCACAGATATTTTAATACACAGTTCAACTTCTTTTTTTTTTTAAGTTTGTTTCTGATTATCTGATGGCCCATTATTCCACCTATGATATGAATTATTTAGTTTTAGTATCAAACATGTTACTGTAAGTGTACAGTCAGTGAAGTTTGAAAACATCCTATGTGATATATAGTGACAAGTTTTTCAGGTATTTGGGATGTTCTGAAAGCCTGATAGTAGCCATTCTCAGTGGGGGTTCTTAGTGAGCTCAACTGATGTCCAGAGTTTGACAGATTAATTAGTGTCCATGACCGAGTGGTAGTTCAGACAGTATATAATACACAGGAGTTATATAAATTGGCTTAGATTTGTTCAACAACTTTGAGAGGAGCTCTCTTCCCATTGAAAGACACAGAACTGTGCTGACAGTAAACTAAGAAAGGATTTTCAGGAAGTTCCATGGTTGAGCTTAGTTATGTCCATAGCCTTCAAAAGCAGAATGTTTAAAAACGGAAATTAAAAAAATGTTCATTGAGAAGGAGCCAAAATGAGGAACAAGAAAGAAAGAACACAACATAGCAGATTTTAAAACTTCATTACTGCAAGGTAGCCAGAAATCCTAGTGATTTAGATTGCTTTAGTTGAGCCAGAACATATACAGGTCCTGAAATGCTGATCCTGCTTAGAGATTTATATTCTTCTATACTTCCTATATACTTACAATCAGATACAATATCTAGTCTTGCTTCTAAAAGGTCAATATAATAAATCTAAATAGGGTGTAACAATTTATTTAAGGCTGTAAAAATCCAGAATATTTAGGGAAGTGTATGCAAACAAAATTACACAAAACAGTCAAGCAAGGCCAAGGAAAATGTAAACCAGTAAATGAGGCTGCCAAAATGTAAATTAAAAATATTGGGGTGCCTCTCATCCAGAGAAACTGATGAATAAGACTTCCAGAGTGTTTTAACAGGAAGAATATATATATATATATATTATATATATATCATATATATATATTTATATATATTATATAAATATATAATATTTATAAAAAAAATAAAAATTTTAATTTAATTTAAATAAATTTTAATTTAAATAATTTAATTTAATTTAAATAAATTTTAATTTAATATTAATAAAATAAAAAATAAATATAAAAAATAATATATATTATTTATATATTATATATATATTTAGAATATGTTTCTAGAAGAAGAAACATAGAAGATTTCAGTTTGCCTAGAGATTTCTTTTCAAAACATGTTTCTGTTTCTATTTCCAACCCTTTCCCACATTTCTCACTATCCCACACTTCCAGCAACTAGCAGATGCATATAAGTTTATACTATTATTATGTTTTTTACTACTATCATTTTTTGTACTGTTATAGTTATTATTAAGATATTTTTCTATACACTTTGGTTCAGCTTGAACCACTTTTTTTTTCTGTTAATTTTAGTGCAATAGTTTTTAGTAAGTTTTGAAAATGTAGATATATTGCCCTTACTACATTCACAAACTAAGAGCTTCAGATCCTAAAGAAATACTTTTCAGAGCATGTAAGTACTTAGTCAGCCTCTATGTGACTTTTGAGCAGTGTTGAAGCAACTTCCTAGCAGCACTCTACTGGAATATTTCCCTATTCAATAATTTTGATCAGTGCCAACATTGACAACTTTACCTCACCAGTTTCAAGGCTGCTGTATTAATAGTACAAGATCGCACCTTAAAAATAAATAAATAAATTTTAAAATATATATTTCCATAGAAGATTATGTATTTGAAAAATGGGAAACACATATATAATGTATAATTATTTTTTTAACAATTCCTTTAAAATAAACAACTATTAATAGCCAGTATATGTGGCCATTGATTTCAAAATATTGCTTCCCTGAGGGATTAGTGAATATCAAACATAGACTGGAATTAAACAAAAACATGAAATACTAGCTACAGTGAAATTAGTAGTCTGAACTCAAAGCAATTTTTATTTTTTATGTATCTAATCACCAGACTGCTAATCTTGCCTCTCGTGTATCTCAGATCATGCACTGTCATCACAGAATGATAGGCAGAATGAGTTCAAATGAAGCTACAGTTGTATTACTACAAACATAATATCAGAATAATATAATAAAATCATTTTAAAACTGATAAAATGTACAAAATTCAGAAACAAATTCATTTTCTCTTACAGAAATTTCATGTTTCTTGATTCAGGTAAGATCCCCTTTACTGATGTTTCTATTCATTGATTACATTGTATTGTGATCTTTGTGTTCTGCATTAGTTTCTTGCTCCCAGAGCTGCAGGCTAGCTGAAAGAAAGGAGCTGTCATGACTGATAGACTTTAATCTTTTCAGAAAATGGAATAAACAAGACTAGTAATTACCACTTGGCCTTGACATATCCTAAGCAATTACCTAGGTATAGAAATGTCATTCAAAATAACAGTATTTTCTGATTTAACTGGCTTATGGTTTTAAAAGGTTAGCAGTTTCTTCGGAACTGGATACCAGAACTGGAAATAGAAAAGTCTAAGGAATTACCCACTGTTTCTTAATCTTTTTCTCCTGGTAAAATTAGTGTCATTAAGTTGTGTCTATCTGACCTTCTCTCTTATTTCTTTTTGTTTCATCTTCCTTCGAATTTAGCAATTAATTGAAAGCAGCCATAATCACTTTGCTAACAGGGTTCGATTTACCAGAGAGGATCCTATGGTTTTCTGTCTTCTTGCCCTCCAGATCTAATTAAAAAGGAGCTACGCAACACATGTCCCTCAAATCCCATAACAGTGTATCTGCAGGTATATTCCCCCACAATTTGATTTAAACATTTTGTAGAATTAATCATGAGAATTCAGAGTCTGAGATTCTTATGTTTTAACAAAGATTTTATATTTCTGGTGCTTCATATGAAGGGAGAGGGATAAAACAAAAAGATATAAAAAATGTATGAAATCTAACTGTACTAAACATGGCCAATTGAGGGAGAGAATCCTTTTCTGACTCCTATGGAAAATTAACTTACAATAGAGAGTCATGTGACTTCCTTAGTTGCTCTCCACTAGAAAATATTGCTGCATTCTCAACAAGCCTACACAAAATATGTTCTAATCAGCTAATTACTGCCGTGTTTCTATCTTACCTTATCCTATTCCACATGAATAGGATATAGGAACATAATGAATTTAGAAAGTAGATAATGCCACAAACATTTAAACCAACTTTTACAGTTAAACAGTGACAAATTCCTCTGCGGGCTTCATACAAGTACAAAGGCTGCTCTGCTTTGTCCTTACAGGTATGTTAAGTCTAACCATCTCCCTGCTTTGCTCAGATTTTTCTATGAATTGGAAAAAAAAAAAGAAGTTTTTTTTAATTATTATTATTGTTAATCCAATTTTTTCAATTTCTTGCTGTGGATTGGAAAATTATTTGGTTCAAGCTATATAGCACTTGGGCTTTCGATATTTGTTCTTATGTGAGATTTTGACGTATTAGATCCAGTGTAAAATTCTGTAATTTGTGTCATTTTTTTTATACATAGTAGCAAGAAAGCACACTTATTCTTTGTTCTAAAAAAAAAAAAAAAAAAAAAAAGCTTTTTAAAAATTAATAAGTAGTCATTCATTTTGATTACATTTATTAGTGATGTAAGAATTTGGCAATATAAAAAATCTTACAATTTGGAATCCATTTTTGCATGTGTTTACACAATTGCTTTCTAAAAGTGAAAAATTTAACTATGTCAAACCCAAAATATTTAGACCAAATATCTAGAGATACCACAGAAAAGGAAGTCTTATTGGATCTCATAATTTTAATGTATTTGAGATGCAAAATTCTATGCAATTTTATGCTCTAGACACAAGGACAGATTTCATCTCAGATCAGAATATGTTCAAAAACTTGTTTCACTATTGGTTATGGCTTCAATCATTTACTTAAATTTCACAAGTGTTCTTGTGTGTGTGTTTTTTTTCCACTCAACATAAAACAGCAGAACATCCTTTTCCGGTTTTATCAGCTTCTGCTGTCTCAGCAGATTATTTTCCTTTTGAGCAGAAAAGGATGAAGGTTTGAGTTAGAGAAGCAGAGGTCAGGGAAAAGAAACACTGCCACCTATTGAAGGTGTCAGTCCACCACCACGCTTGGATTTACTCAGCAGTGTTCAAGCTGAAGTTGCTTACTCTGAGGACTCCAGTATCATCATTGATTGTAATTAAATGTATTGATGTTGAAGGTCCCGAAGTGCTAGCTACTTATATAATGAACAGACAAGAAAAACAACTCCTCACTTTCCTTTTCTCTGTGCTTCTTTGCTGGCTGGGGAATTCATCTTAATATGAATGTCAAAAATAAAAGGAAAAGGCATATGTAGTGATAATGTCTCAATGCTACTTCCTTCAGAAGATTCAGCATGCAAGTGTTAGAAATCTTTTTGGCACTTACATCCAAAGACATGTGTATGACCAATATGTTAACAGGCATGAGGCCATTTGGCAGATGGAAATGAGCATACTTAGCCAACAAATATATTCATCATCTAAGGAATAATATCCACCTGGGGAACAGAAAATGGAGCTCAGTTCACATGATTTCTACATTTTTGAGAAGACTAGCAGATAAAATACTCCCAGTCCAATCAGTTGAAGTATAGCATTTAGAATTTATTCCAACTCAAAGTGATATTTTTACTGTTTTACTTGACTTAGAAACTGGCCTTTAAGAAATAGCTAAATTAGCTAAATACTAAGTGATAATAATAATAAATATATTGACAAACTCTCCAGAAATTGGAGAATTATTTCATTTCTAAGGACTGTTTTAGCCTAGTATTGTTGGGAAGAACAGCAGTCATCATAGTAAATAACATGACTTTCACTGACTTTGTAGTGTTTCATCTCAAACCCAAGCTGATTATTTCATCAGTATTTTGATCCCTATCCTTTGGGGATTTGATCAATTTATGAAATAATGCAACGATAACTAATAATATTATTATTTGTTCCTGAACTATAAATAAGCCACGCTTCACCAGTTGCTGTTACAGCAACTCCCATTTTTTAAAATCACACATAGAAATTATTTCATCTAATTGTTCATTCTTGAGCTATCTGATTTGTTACATATACACTCATCTTCACATGTGACTAGAAAGATAAAATACATCCTCAGAAAAAAAAAAGGAAGACCCAGTCACAAAGGTCTCTTACTCTTTCTAAAACTTAACAAAGAAACATCACGAAGAAAATTTTCTTTTTAAGAAATGTTCTGCATAATGTTCAATTTTCCTCAGCTATATTTGTACAGAAACAGATTCACTCCCAGTGAGGGTTAAAAAGCCTTCATGACTTCCATTTGTTCTCCGCATACCTAGATCTTTATCTGGGATAAATCAAGGTTTAAAAAAAAAAAAAAAGGAATCCATTTTTATCTCCTTGTTCTATACATGATTACTGTCAAGACTGACACAAGATAGTACATGAGCATCAAGGTCAGAGTACAATTCTCTTTTTAGGTGAAAAATTTCATTATTTTCAATCATTTGAATACTAATTAAAATGACATTTCATATTTCTGCATAAATACTTGAAAACTATTTTCAAGTAATAATAGATTATTTAATTTGTCTTCAAGCTATATCGTCTCTGAGAGTCAGTATATCATTATTACATATTTAATATTTTCTTTCATTTTGGTTTTTGTTTTGAACGAGTTCTTCCTTTCTTTACCACTCATTATGTTACTATTATGTGTTTAACTATTCAATTTCAAATAGCCTCACTTGTCATTTATAGTACGCTTTCTATCTTTGTGGAAGATACATAGCATTCCTCTTGAAAGATTTAACATACGTATATGTTAATGCATTGTTTCCTATCTTGAAGGGATGTAATGATAAATCCATTATATATTTACTATATATATATATATATATATATATATATATATATAAAAAAACTATGTATTTTAGCCTTCATTTTGTCTTCTGAAAATTGCAGCCATTACACAAGGACAGAAAATCTCTGTAGATTCCCAGATCTTGTGAAACTCAAAATGTGAACTGCTGTTAGCAAGTTGAGGATCTTACTTCTTCTGCACTGTATGAAAAGTGAGTCACACAATCTTCTTTACTATGAGAGTGGTGAGGTGCTGGAACAGGCTGCCCAGAGATGTTTGTGGATGCGCCGTCCATGGAGGTGTTCAAGGCCAGATTGCATGGGGCCCTGGGCAGCATGATCTGCTATTAAATGGGGAGGTTGGTGGCCCTGCATGTGGCAGGGGGGTTCGAGATTCATGATCCTTGATGTCCCTTCCAGCCCTGGCCATTCTGTGATTCTGTGAAACCAGAACAGTGGTGTTCTGGAGAAGGCAGTGGTATAGGTAGACATGCTGGCTTACTGCCTGTCACAGGGACAATAAGAAATGTCTCCACAGTGTAGTGAAAGGTTTTGCTAGAGATCACTGAACCTGCTCTGAAGGAGTCAGACAGTTTTACACAGTAAAGTGATGAGCCGCTGAAAGATAATGATTTGGATCTGGGAAGTGGTACATCAGCTAATTATGCTTGCTCCTTGGTTTACACAGCTGCATTGCTCCAGGTTGGGAATGATAGCATACTGTCAGGTGTAGGCATGCCCTTGGGTATTTCCTCTGAAAATACCTAAACCTGATTTCCTTTTTTGCCATAGCCACCTAACCAATTCTTCAAAAACCATACAGCTATCAGTCTTTTCATAAGCTAGCTGGAGCAGCTGGAGGTTAAAGACCCTCAATTTGCATACAAATCAATTGTTAGCACTATATTCAAATTCAAACTGGGAGAATTTCATTTCAGTACTGATTAGCCTACTTGGAAACTGTGGCTGGTTAAACTTTGTTGGCTGTCAGATATCCACCCACCTCTCTCACTGTCCATTTTCACTGAGACATGGGGACTTTACATCAGTAAACTTCTGCTAATCACTGCATTCTACATTCAGCTTTGTCCTTGGGATGCATTGAGTCAGAACTGTTAACACTGGAACGAAAATTCCTCCTCCTACTGAAAAACCTTACAAGTGAAAACACTGTTGCATCATTACTGTTGCCACATATGTTATAATTTTAGAATAAGGTTTGAATTTCAATCACTTGTCTAATATTTTCCCCTAACCAGCAGAACATACAATAAGGCATCTACATTTATATTGACATTCTATTAATGGGCCCAGACTTACACATGTAGTTAATTCTTTTGATGAATGGGAAAGAAGCATAATGTTTTTTTTTTTTTAAACATATATTGCATTTTTGGGTAGTTGTAAGTGATCACAGTCTGAGATATTTTTTATTTTTCAGATAAATAACACCTGTAAGATATTCAGAGGAAAACCTGTTCTCATTTACTTTAATGTTATTTACATTTAATTTTTCTTTTTAAATTTCCTTTAACCCCAGATTTATTCAATGCAACAGAAAGCAGCTTTTGACTCCTAACGTGAGTCAACAGTTCACAAGCCAATTCTGCCCAGTTTCATGACTAATGGGGCAGGGACACCCATGGACCCACACCCAGGAAAAGAAAAAGGGGAAAAGGGGAAAGGGTAGGGAGATGTGGCTGAAAACCAAACAGCAGCAATGATTTGAGGAGGAAAGCTAGTTTACTGAAAATATATATTGGAATGCAAGTTAACATAATATAATGCAATACAACATAACATAACCGGAATTGAAGATAACTCAAAAAAAAAATAATGAGAGAGTGTGTCCAAAAACCAAAGACCTTACTCTAATACTAAGGCAAGATGTCTAGCTGGGAAGAGAAGAAAGGAAAAAGGGAGCTGGGTATCGTTTTAATAAGACTCTAAAAACAGAGTATAAATACCTTAAAATCACAATGGTAATTATTCTGATTTACTTGTAAGGGAATATAAAATAATAATCAGGGTATCAGTGAATTTAAGTGTTAAGGCTTGATAAATGATTTAGAACACTTATTACTATCACAAAACAGGTGTGCATCCTGTTGGATGGTCCATTTGGTCTCAATGGTCCAATTTCTCTCAATGTCTGAAGTTCCATTCCAGTTGGTATTTGCAACTATCGTCTATAGTCAGTAATGTAGAACTGAGAAGCTACCCAAATAATCTTGGAGCAACATTTACATGTCTGTTATGGCACAAGTTTAAGTCCCCACCAATAAAGGACCAACTAGACCATATTCATCTGTTAATGCAGCTATGTTGGTTCTGTAGCAAACCTTTTGTTACTGATTCAGAGATACTGGGAGTACCACAGCACATAAAAATGCAAGAATAGAAGGTGCTTGAGTAACTCTACCAGAACTGGGAGGCTGGTGTGTTCTCTACAGTACTGAGGTGACAGATCAGAGATAGGTAAACTTTAGGAAAGCCTTTGAATGTGTCATGGTAGGCTTAGTCTACTCAATTATTAGAAGCGAATGTTTTCAGGCAATGGAACATGACTGTATTATCAGAATAGTTGTACAGTAATCTCCTAAATATATCTGCACTAATTTAATATAAAGAGAGATGTAAATCTCTGTGTATGTTTGTACATACCATCAGAGGTGAAGTTACATACATTACGACTCCACATTTTGCCGTCTTATAATACTAGCATTTTTGCTGTTATTAATTATTCTTTTTCATTTTATAATCATAAAACTACAGAAGGTTTTACAAGTATTTCAGAAGTAGGTTAGTCATACATTAACACAAATGATAATTGCTTAACCAGCATTCAGGATTAATTCAAACAACATGCTAAAGTAAAGGAAAAAGTAAGTGCATCATTTTACTGTTGTAGTAACCCATGGAGTTATGTATTTTAGATAGTCTCATTTCTGTAGTATCTAAACAAATTAATGTAACTGTGGTGCAAAGAGGATAAATAAATATTCAAGTTCAAATAAGACACGGAAGAATTGGCAAGGAATGGGTTCTACCATCTGAACCCTGAAGTACATCATTTCACCAAGTACCACTGACAGACAATAATTGTTCCTTTCAAAATGTGTATTGCAAATGAGATAGGAAGATTTGATGAAATACCATGCAAAAGAACTTTTATCTTTAACATTTCAGGAACAAAACTGAAAAATAATATCAAACAGAACTAAAATTCCTATAAAGTTGAAAATTCCTCAATTGAAATTGGGGCTTAGAATTCATTATATATAATGATATGTATTCTGACTCTGTTGTGTAATCAATAGGTATCAAGATGTTATAATCACAATGTAATTATATAATCAATAGATATCAAGATGTTATAATCACAATATAATCAAGAGAATTAGGCAAAGTAGACAACGATAACAAAAGAGAATAAGTGGAAGAGCTTACCCTTCAGCTGGGCTCACCACAAAACACCAAGAGAGATGATCTCCAGAAGAGATCCTTCCCCTCTGGTAGCCAGCTCTTAAATAGGTCTAGGAGGGGTGCAGCCTGGCTCCATCCCTTCCAGCAGCACAGGTGAATTGCCTTCACCTGTGCTCCTCTGGCTGACTCATGGATCACCTCAGGTGATCAATCAGAGGTTCAGGCTGTGACTCAGCAGTTCCCATACACTCTGTAAAGAACACAAAATTATCTTTTTTAATTTTTCTTGAAAAAAATAAAGAAAAACATGGAATGAATTGTGGAAGTTTGAAGATCAGGAGAATTTTACAAATGTTTTATATATATGTTTTAATATATATATACATATACACAAAATTATATATATATCAATGATAATCAGGTATTTAGGATTATGAAGGCATGGAATATTTTTTTTACCAGCACTGCTGGACTTATGGAAAGATTTTCTGAATAATTAAGTTCAATTTATATTTTAAGCTCCCAGATGCTATTGACTCTTATCCTTAGAAACAAGAGCTTAGTTTCCTTATCAGACATAAAACTTGTCTGCAAGGTAAAAGAGTTGATTGTCATAGAAATGTCGTTATAAAGGAACAATCATGAAAACAATTACCAATCTGGAATAAAGTTATTTTAAAATAAAATGTTCACAAAAGGGTTGTTCTAGCCGTAAATGGAAGCAAGTTTTTGGGATCTTAAGCTAACAAATACATCTGTAAAAGGCTGCAAATTCAGTGCTTTAGTAAAGCTGAAAATAATCCCACAATAACAAAAGCAACATGAAGAGAAATGAGTAGAAATGCTATATATGAAAGAGCTTACATTAAACTTTTCAAGACCCATGACAAAAATTATTTAAATTCATGACATTTCATGTTTTTATTGTCACAAAAGCTTTATTCTATTGACACAGCAAAACCTCTTTTCCTATCTCCAGAAAGTAACAGCTGCAACAAAACAACCCAACTTGCAGTCAAATGGGACTGCATTTTTATGATTATTTCTCTGCCCAACTTACTTACACAACCATGACACATTTGAAAACCAGTATTTGGTTTAGCCTAACTCTAACAATCCATTCTTTTAAAATCAGAACAAATTTGAAAGAAAGTTAATCAGAAGAGGTAGGTATTTATAGTCTTATTAAACCACATGGCTTCCTCTGAACCCTCTGTAAAGATTCAGGTAGAGTGCTCTGGCTGTGCTGCTAAGCAAACACCATCTGTGTTATAGAGTGTGCCAAAAGCATCCATGTAGAATGTGGAATGAGTCTGCTGGCAAGTATTTTCAGTATTTCATATCCTAGTAAACTACATAACTACATCTGCTTCAAAGCTGTTTGTTTTTGTTTTTGTTTTGTCGTTGTTGTTGTTGTTGTTTTTTGTTTAACATTCTTTTTGGGGGGAGTAGGTGATGTGGGGAGGAATGGAGCGAGGACCTAGTTGTACTGACGCAAAATGAGACTGTTCTGTTGAAAAATTTCTGGTAACGAAGTATAGAAAATTCCAGATGCTCTCCTCAGTTTTCTGGATATGCTGAATCAGAGCACTCTTTTCAAGCAATATCCAGTAGCAAATACATGCCATGTATGAATCAATAATTCTTATCTATAACCCATTAAAATGGCCATGAAATGCAGAGGGAGTCCCAATGCACTTTCTGTACTTTCTGATAGGCTAAACAGGGACCTAAATCTTATTTTATAGTTGATACTGAACTGAATAAAATAAGAATTCTGCAGTTTTTAATTCTGTCTTTATCACCATCTAACCATAGTATGCATCCAACTGTGCTTTTATTTATTGTTAAATAAACACAAAAACACCAGCGTGCATCACAGAGTAATTCATCTTCCATTCTGCTTGCAATTAAAGTGGATGTCAAGGCAGAATGAGACAAATAAAATAATGTTGTCATACTACACTGGGTGCTGGTAATGCCATTTTAGAATGGAGATGTATGATATGGAAGGATATGCAGTATATCTTTAAAGCAGAGATTCCTTTTTTTATCCTCTTCAGGTTATTAAGATATTTGGCTCATTTTTTCTCTGTACCCCAATGTGATATGACAATCAAGCTGAACTGATTGGAAGATAATGAAGGTGAAGTGGAAAGGAAATCCAGGTGAACAATTCAAAATACCAGCTCATTTCACAAGTAGTTTGATAGAAACCAAATCAAATAGCTGTGGGGAGAAGGGAAAATAGGTGTACGATGAAATCCTAAAGAACTTAGGCAAAAATGAGAAGAGATTAACACTAGGTTTAAATAAATGTTGTAGACTTAACATTAAACATTTCACATGTTATTCATTATCATCTGAAAAGGATTACCAGAGGATGACTAGAGTAGAATAGACCAAGGATGTTATTTAAGTAGGTGGACCAGGGAAACACCTATTTTCTTATGTGTGTGAAACAGAAGAGTTTCCTAAGATTGGCAAGTAAGTAAGCTCTGACAGATTGGGCAGAATCTCTGATTTGAAGAGATCCCAGTAAGAGATATTTATCTTTACAGGAGTAAATTATTTTTATCAAATTTGTAAAACCTGATGATACAGAACAGTATGTGTTTAAGTGTCTAATTCTACATGAAAATTATTTATTATCCTGGCATTTGTAACTTTCCCTACAGTTCATGAAAAACACAACACAAATCTAAATCCTTCACTTTTTAAATAATCTGTAGCAAGCCCAGCAGTGACCAATAATATTATAAACTCTATTTTTGCAGTGCTGATACATATAGAGGAAAGATTGCAGAAACGTGTTATAAACCAAACTGTTTAAATCTTTATTACTTATGTAACACTTGATGTACAACTGATAAAATATACTCTTGCACAAAGACTTAATGCTGAAATAAAATGAGCAGAAAACTAAAATCAGGAAGCTATTTCTGTATGTTGCATTAACTGAATTCTAAAGTTCTTATTCCTTGTAAGAAATGATGTAAAATCATTAAAATTCTCTTTTTGCCTTAACAAAATCATATTTCCTTCCAAACGAACATTCTCATATGTAGACTTCTGATGTATATTAAGAACATATATATAAGTTAATGTATGGTATATACACACACACACACACATATACACACATTGCTCCAAAAGTAATGCCTTCTATTTTACTACATAGGCTTGCAGTGTCAGAGGCAGATGTCAGTGGTATATCAAAAGCTCGAACACTCCTGCCAATATCCCAACACATTGTTGCTGTACAACAGATAACAGCAGAGGGGCAGTCTGACAAACTGATATCAGACATAGGCATGCACATTCAGAAAGATATCTTACCTATTGATATTCACTGATTCTTGCTGAAAGCTTATGAACAAAGGGTGGATGTGAACAGAGTAGGTGGTGTGTTTCAGCAGTGATGACAGTGATGTAAGAGACAAGCTACCTACTGGACAACCACACACAGCCATTACATAACAGAAAAGTGCCCTGTTCAGCACAGGCACACAAATCAGCTAATGGTCATGACTATGTTGAAAAGTAGTATTTTGTAGAGTTTGCTCTACCAAATAGTGTTATTGTGCTCTTTGTTGCATTTTCTACATAAATAAATGTAAGGCATTAGTTTCAGAGCAACCTTCATATATTAACATTTTACAATGTCTCTTTCCACACCATTCACTGTATAACTCCGATTAAAAATGAAAGGAGCAAATGATACAAAACATTACTAAATTGACGTATTTGTAAAGCGAACCTTTTGTAAAATGAACCTTTGTTAGTTCATACACAAAGTGGTAATCATTAATTTTCTTATTTTAAAGAAAGAGGAGTGTTATGGTATTTTGAATACCACTAAGTTTGTATAAAATGTGCTAGTAGCCTCTGGGCTGGGAAACACTTAAATGTGTCAAAGTAAACATAACTCATACTAAAATAAAATATTTTCTGTAATAACCTCTGTTGTGACACATTTTGCTTTGCCACCTGCTTTACGAATGTATTCCGTGTGAGCTCAGCATTCACTATTAGTGGTAGCGATTCAAAAAGTAAAATGCTTAGCTCTAAATTGCAATTGATTGTCATTGTAGAGAGGGAAAATAAAATATTGTATGGCTGTACCCGCTATAAATTCTTGTTAGCAGATGCTCTAGCATAAAAGTATAAATGTAAAATGGAGCATTGAAGTAATTTCTTGAAGTGGAATAAGTGCTTGACATGCCAGTGCAGTTGTCTGGAACTTGGTTAAAATATTATCCGTCTTCTTCCTTAACTGAAGATTTGATGTATTCCTGCAAATGAGATACACTTGCAATTATTTTTTTTTTTAAGGCAATATGATCTTGACTCAAAATCATCACATTCACATAACTGAAAATAAGTGTCTTGGGCCCAAAGGACACTTGTCATAAAAAAAAATCTGCACATCTCTATAGTCCCTCTATTCCTTGGGTAGTAACAGGAAACAGTGATTTTCACTCTGGATATCCAAAACTGAGAGCTAAAAAAAAAAAAAAAAAAAAAAAAGCCAAAGAAAAAGCTATGCAACATTTAGAGATTTATGCTTTAGAGGTGTTTTCTCTAAACAAAGTTTTCTTTCTTCCCCCAGGTACCCATTTTATCTAATTACTAGACCTGGATTCTAGATTCCTTTAAAATATTCTACTACAAAATTACAGTAACATCACAACTGCTTTTCCTCCTGATATCTTGCAGGCAGGGACTTTTTTCCCTTCAAGTCATTTTATCTGTTGTCCTGGTTCTACAATTATTCCACATCATGATGTCATTCAGCAGGCTGTTGAGTGCTGATGCATAGTGCACTA
Organism: Lagopus leucura; assembly: GCF_019238085.1. Lineage (NCBI taxonomy): Eukaryota > Metazoa > Chordata > Aves > Galliformes > Phasianidae > Lagopus > Lagopus leucura. The sequence goes on along the minus strand of NW_024962250.1, from coordinate 25,024,618 downwards.
TGGAGTTGCACATCCTATGTTCTGCAATTCTTCCAGTCTCAGCTATTCTTACATGAGTTTCAGCTATCCAAGAGGATGGTACACTGAGAAGGGGCAGATTACAGTTCCCAGGAGTCTTCAGTACTTCCTATGTGGTCTCCAATTCCCAGTGATGGGGTGAACTGGCTCGCTCCTTGTTTCCAGTACTGCAGTGAGTACCACATAGTCAGAACTCACTCTTCCATTTGTTTATTACCTATAATTCCTTTTAATATCATTTGTAGTGAAGTCATCTCTGCTTAATTTAATTGGGTCCTTTTCTTTCTTTTTTTTTTTCCTGAAAAGGGACAGGAGGGTTAAAGGGTCCAGGGTGGTCTCCCTCCCCTCCCAGCATGCATCAAAATGCAAATGCCTAATACATAGTTTGATTTAATAAGTTTTCCAACAGTCCACCCCTTACCTGCTGCTGTTCAGTCAAGTATCTAACAACTTCCCCACTCTAGGGTGTAGCATGAACAATAATTGTATCAATTTTCTAGTCTCAAAATTATCACATATTTAATCCTCACTGCTCTTTGAAATGATATTCTTTCCACACAGTTGTCATCTCACTAATAATACTAACTTATCAGAAATGTCCATTTACTCTTAGATTTCAATTTACTTCATATAGTGAAGTTCCATTTAAACCCAGGAAAAGCAGGAGCATGGAGAAACAAAGTGAAATACATACTGTTCCCATTCCTCTTTTGGCATCTTCATGTGTTACATACTGTAGTATGTACAGCCTGGGAATGTAAGCAAGAAGTGAGATAGAGATTGTTGGTCCCTTAGCTAGAGGTTGGGTTATGCTTATGCTTGTGCCTTGCTGCCGTTTGCAGCTGCTAGTGTCATTACTAAATTTATCTAAATCAAGCATAGGAAAGACATTTTAATTGTGACAACAGTTTTCTAAATATGAGTTTGAGATCACAGCTTTACTCATAAGTGGCAAAACCATGAGTGAATTATACAGGTTTTCCCAGCAGGCCTTTAACACAATTACACCACCTTACATTGCAAGCAATCTTAATGTGCCGCATACGTTACAGGAAAAAAGGAGCTATTTTATAATTTTTTTTAAGAGTTTTAAAGTATATATTATAGAAACCACATCTTTATTTCCCACCTGTGAAGACAAGAGTTTTACTTATTAAAAGAACCTGAAAGGGATGCATTTCAACACTTTAGAATGTCTAGTGTCTGAAAGAAATCTGTGAGTTTGAAATCCAAACTTGTGAAATATTGATACTATATTCAGGGACTACTTTCCAATCAGGAAAACATATCACAGCTTCCAACAATATAAAGAAACTATCTCAATCTTCATGATTTATACTGATCTGAACAATAAAATCTAAGAGTGATTCATGATCAGTTCAGTGTTTTCTTCCCATTCTGAGACATGTTTGAGCATAACATTTTCCAAATAAATGGAAGATTTTTTTCCCAACTCACCAATAGCACATACTCATTGCAATAGTAATGGTGTTGATTGCTAAGCACCATTTTTAATAATGAGAGAAATTGTCAAGCTTTCTAGACTGAAGATCCTCTTCACTTCCCACTCGTTCTAACCAATATTTGTAACTTTTGACGTTTCCTGTTTAGCTGTAAGGTAAGCTGCTTTTTTCTTTACGGAGTTCTGTTTTTTTCTTTTATCTTTGCAACATAGGTCCATCAGTTAATAGAGATTGGACATATTTTCTTTTAATGATGGCATTTGACAAAGGTAAAGTCCCTTGTGAGACTTCATAAATGCTAATGAATCGCTTCTACTCCTATGCAGCACTTTTTGATTTGATTCTGTAACTGAACTATGAGAGAATGTAACTTGGACTCCAGTTGCTTCTTACTCTCAGGCATTTTTAAGTAATACAGTTTTATTCTTTTACAAAGCTTGATTTGCTGTAAGATATGACAGTGGCATCCTCTTACAGAAATCATTTCACTAGGCTGTAATGAGTGGCTTGGCTACTTTTGACATTGTCAATGCCAGCTTCTATACTTTGATGAGATCAGAAAGGTGGTGGTGTTTGGAACGTGGTTGCACGCACATGCTGTCAGTTGGCACAGTATGAGTTTGTTGTCACCATAAAGCATAGTTATAGGATAACAGGTGTATTTTCCTATAAAACATTATGACCCATCTTGAGACTTTAAAGTTTTTCCAAAACATGTATTATTTTCTCCCATTATTATGAGAATTTTTCTTTTCAAGAATTCAAAGTAAATATAGTTGCACAAACTGAAGCACTCTTTGATCATTTTATTGCCATATACCATTTATTGGCATTAATTTACTACATAAAAAACTACATAAGAATTATTTTCATATTATCTGCAAGTCAGTTTTGAAGTTCAGTAGGAAGCAGATTTAACGGACAGGGAATAGATATCACAAAGTCTGCTCAACATAGCATATTTTCTCATTTGTTCATGAAAACAATGAAAGTAGAGGTGAAAATAGAGGTGAAAATAGAGGTGACTCTAAATTCTTTCAATCTGAGCTTTACAAAGAAGACAAGTTTTGACAGAGTCTGCTGTGATTATTTCAGAGTAGACAATAAAAGAATCTAGAAAAGTCCTAAGTGATTCAGGTTTTGCATCAATACAAAGTGCTCAGATTTTTCATGTTTGCATATGAATAAGAATGTTAACTCCCAAATACACAAATCTGAAGTTATCCCTGCTCTGTGTCTATTGCCATATAACTAGCAATTGCTGAGGATAAGTATAATACGACATCAAAATCTTGAAAAGCATATACAGTAAAAACTAAGTACTAGTTCTGGTACCTTATCTTACCTGTTCAGTTGCAGTATTTTATATGCTACAGCTTATTAGAAAATGATGATTGAAGTCCACATTAGTGTGGGCCACAGTACATATGTAAAAGTACATACCTTGATTGTAGAATCTGTAGGAAATAAATAAGCTACCAGAACAAAGAGAGAATAATTCTGTGAAGAATTATTAAGCATTATATGTAGCAAGTGTGTATATTGTATGTCCTGCAGGTAAATTATTAAAACTTTGCTTCCTTTAGAGTAATGCAAATTCAGGCCTTGCACTGCAGGAATGTAGGTTCCCAGGATATACGACTAACGTGGGATGTTCCATAAATAAGAGTGAAAACAAAATCTGCAAAATCGTCTACTTCCTAGGCAGTAAGGATCTTGGAAATCAAGTGTGGGAATTGCAGAGACAGAGAGGGAAAACTGGAGTAGCTAGAACAGTCATTAAAAACAAACAAACAGAAAACCACCAGAATTTGATTCTACGCATATTCTTCTCAAAATATGTATTTTTCCCTCCAACACTGCATATAAGTGTCCAATAATGGTCCTAGTGATGCTGATCAAATAAGCGTAAGGGGTTCTGAATTTTTACTTTGAGTCAGAATTTGATCCCAATTTGAGAAGACTCAACCAAATCAATAACTTCGAGTTTATGCTTGAAAATATGTTTTCTTTGTAATAAAAAGCCTTAACTAACAAAATGAAAACCAGCTCTGCTCTCGATTTAATAATCTCCCTCACCATCCAGAATGGAGAAGAAGACATCAACATGCATGGTATGAAGGATGAAAGAAATTATAATACTTCATGTAGGAGGGAGAAAATAATGGGAAAATTATCTGTAACATATCACTGAGAATTGCATTCCATACATTATGAATGAGTCACTGAAAATGTATCTGTAAATTACCAAAATGTTAAGTTTCCTTGGTTCTCTATACTGTAAAATTTCAGTGAAATTTGTGAATAAAGGACAAAAATAAAAATGAAACTCATTTTATTTCAAATGATTAGTGATGCATAGCAGATGTATAAACAATTGGCGTGTGTATGTGCAATTCTTTTGTAAAATACACATATGATGAGCTAATGCATTGAAGAAAGTTAATGCAGGTTGGGAGCAGTCTACAATTTCAAGAGATGAAAATAAAGCTCAATAATTACAATTGAATTTTCAATTTTACTTTTTTTGAGATTCTATTTTATTAAGGAATGGGAAAGCTGGCGGCTATTATGAATTAGGGTGATGAGGAAGGGAAAGCGGGCGAAAGCAAAGATAGGAAAGGAGCAAGAATTATGTAAAGCAGGGGTAGTCACCACCAAGATCCGACAGTGCCTTGTTGCATAACATTCCAATGGTTCAAGGCAATACAGGAGCAAAAGTGCAGGGGAGAGCAGCAGCAGAGTGGCTGGCCCAAGGCAGCAAACAGGTACAGCGACTGCAAATCCAGGAGAAACAGGCAGGTCTCAGATAGCTGACCCAGGAGAGTCCATCAGCAGGCATGTATAACATCACAAGGAATCTGATGTCAAACTCAACCCTTTTAGTTGTAGGTTCCTTTTTTATCCTTCCTCTTCTGCCAACTTGGCATTCCTAGGCACTTTAGTAAAAGTCATGCGCAGATATTCCTGGGCTCTAGGGTATGGCTATTTCCCTTGAGATGAACACACACAGAAGATAGCTTCTTGGCCATTAAGCTACTACTTATCTCTTGCTGCCCATGACCTGCAGATCTTCAGACAAAATGTTTCTTCAACTTTAACCAGGACTTGCCCAGACTTGTCCATCTGTGCTCCTCAGCAAGCTTTGAGACAAAGGTGCAAAAAGAATAATCTCCTATTATCTCCCTAAATTAAATTTAACAGAGAAACACTTACAAAACCAAAAACCTTCCAAAGATTTCCCTAAACACCCTGGTATCTCTTGAATATGAAGCTGAAGCATAGCTTGGAGTAAGAAAGGTTTTTTATACTAACAACAGAGCACCTCCAATATTTGTTTTTGAAAAACACATGCAAAATCTTGGGATTTCAGAGCTGTGAAATGTTGATGTCACTTGCTCTCAAAAACTACACTTAACAGGAATGGCTGAGTCTGAGCACCCTTTATTCTCTTTCTACACAAGATATATACATTGTTTCTCCTGAAACAGTTATGTTGTGTAATTTCCTGAACAGGTGCAGTACAAGTATTCATATGCTTTGTAAAATGGTGAACACCATGCTTATATCATAAGAGAAAGGAGGAGGTGATGACAGAAAGCTGCCTTGAAGATCTGTCTCCATGCTGTCCTCTTCAGTACTCTTCCAGACCAGCAGTTCTACAAAGATATGCTTCATTAAATTGAACACAACATTGCAACTCATAGTATAGAATATTAAAGGCTTCAAAACAGGGATTGAACTTAACCTGTTTCAGATGTGCACTTCCAGTTTGGAATGATGGTACTATCAGCCCAAGGTTCAAATTCTCAGCAAGAGTAGTTTCATTTACATTTACATTTACATCTAAGTGTTTTTTTTCTAGTTTAGAATCATTCCCCATTTTCAAGCTCTTGAAACTCATGTTCTGCGGTTGTTATCATATCTTCCATGAAAGCAGATCAAGACAACCATCTAATGAAGTTTCTTAATTTGTAGCGACATCTCTACCTAAAACTCTAATATGTACCAGCTTTTGTATTTTTTAAAAGTCATTTTCAGCTCTTAATCCCACAGTGATTTAGACATACAATCTTTCAGGAACATTTCATTGCCACTACATGTGCTTAGAAGAAGGCTTTTTTAGGGCGGGTTTTTATTTCTGTTATCATCTTCAGATTTCTCCGTTTTGTTGGAGGTCACAAGGAATTCAAGATGACTTTCTTTGGTATTGCTCAAATATGAGATATGTTGATTCATGTTTTGTTACTTTCAATCAACTGCCACGATTTCATATTCAGTTGAGTTTTCCTTTGAAAGGAGGCAACCTAATTAATACAGAAAAGCTCTTTAGATGACATCAAGCTGAGTGCTGCAGTTGACCAAGCTGGAGTGAAGGGATGCTATCCAGGCTTCAGAGTTGGGCCCGGGCCTTATGAAGGCCAGCAAGGCCAAGTCCAAGATTCTGCATCTGGGTGGAAAACAGCATGAGAGCAGCAGTGAGGAGAAGGATTTGGAGCTGTTGGTTGATGAAAGACTCGTGAGTCAGCAGAGTGCACAACTGCATCCTCAGTTGCCTCAAGAGAATTGTGAGCAGCAGGTCAAGGAAGGTGATTCTGCCTCTCTGCTCTGCTTGAATGAGATCCCACCCAGAGGACTGCACCCAGTTCTGGGACCCCCAATACAAGAAAGACATTGGGCTGTTGAGGTGGGTCAAGAGGAGGGCAACGAAGATGATCAGAGGGCTGGAACATCTCCCTTATGAGGACAGACTGAGAGAGTTGAGGCTCTTCAGCCTAGTGAAAAGAAGGCTTCAGGAGGACCTTGTAGCAGCCTTTCAGTACCTGAAGGGAACCTACAGGAAAGCTGGTAAGAGACTTCTAAAAGGCATGTAGTGATAGCATGAGGGAAAATGGCATTAAATTGGAAGAGGGTAGATTTAGACTAGACATTAGAAAGAAATTTACTGCAAAGGTGATGAGACACTGGAACAGGTTACCAAGAGAAATTGTGGATGCTCCCACTATGGATGCATTCAATGCCAGGCTGGATGGGCTTTAAGCAACCTGGTCTAGTGAGAGGTGTCCCTGTCAATAGCAGGAGATTGGAACTAGATGATCTATGATTCTATGATTCAGACTCTAAACATTTTATCTATTGTTTTGATCTGAAAATGACAAAAGTAAGTGGACTTTTCTGCTTGAAAATTTGATTCCCATGTTAACTCTAAGACAAAATCTGCTGAGTTTAAGACTGTAGATTAAGGCAGCAAAACAGCAAGTTTCTGAAACTGAGAGATTTTGTCCCCTGATGTCTGTTCTTTTAAGATAACATCTCCTTCTTTTTGGCAGTGTTTTACTAAGTTTCTAAAATATATATCAAAATTCAAAGTGAATTTGAAAGTGAAAGACACTGTCAGATGTGTAGGAAATTCTTCTTGAAGCCTACCTTTTAACTACAGAATAAATAGAAAACTTTTGAAAGGAAACACTAGCAATGCTACTTGAATTTTATCACTGTAAAAAAGTTGCTACACATTTTTTTTCTTCCTACCCTCTTGCTAGCTGATCTATGAAAACTGTTCTTAGACAGTTAGACACTTAGAAACTTAGACAGTTATGTTCTTTATCATTAAAATCATTATTTCCCCTTAGATACCCAGTGCTTCATAAAGCAAAAGGCTGCATATAAGAATGGTTAACTCATGCTGATATATTGAGAAAAATTAGAGTTAAGAAGTGTTAAAGCCAGAAATCAGTTAAACCAAAAATAATTAAATGCACTTCAACAGCTTGCACAGTAAATGTAACTCTGTCTTCTCATCAGTATGAATGGAAGGTTCACAACTTTATTAAAGTTCTAACTAATAAAAATCTGTTTTCAGAATTAAATATGTACATATATAATATATATAATGGAAATAGCTTTTACTGATTTGAAAAGCAGTGTTTGATCAGAGAAGGCAAAATGACCTTTTCCAGATATAAAAAGGTGATTCTTAAGACCTTGACAGATCTTAATATTTTTTTACAGTTCTCTACTGTCCCATTTCTGTAGTACACGTCTGTGGACATTCCAATCACTTGTTTTTCGCTTGAACTAGTTCATTTAGATTCAACTTTGCAACAGAAAATCTTAATCTTTCTAAACCATTGATTAAGGAGATCAAAGAGAATGCAAATGAATCCAAAAGAGAGCTTTGCTAACAAAATCTTCACCAATGTGATCGATAAAAAGAGATAATGAAGAAATGCCTGAAGCTCCATTTCTAGCTGTCTCTTTCTATTAATTTGTCTGTTGATTTTTTTTCCTGTTTCAGTATTTGAAGCCCTGAGACTAATTTTTTTTTTTTTTTTTTTTTTTTTTTTTTCTGTAACTGGAATATGTTATATCTATTTTATCTGTGTATTACCTTTTTGTTTGGAAGAACAAAGTTCAGCAAAAGTGCCTTGTATTTATTAGTGGAAAATCCATTAGAGTTCTCAGTTCTCAGTATTTAGAAGAAGCAAAATTAATTTATAGAGTCCCTTCCAGCCCCCTACAATTCTGTGATTCTGCAATTCTGTGCTTTTTTTCTTTAGTTTTCTATTCTATTTTCCATTTATCTTCTCCACCACACTATTTCCTTCGATTCAAGTCGTGAATACTTTTATGAAGGATTTGATCGAGAGATTAAGATACTACCCATATTCAGATAGGGCTGATAGTAGTCTTTTTTTGACAGAAGGCTGTGAAGCATGTATTTGGCATCTGTGGAATGATCCTTGTACTGCTTTGAGTGAGAGCTGGATCTCTATTCCTTTCTCTGTCCTAAAACTCATCTAAGGTTGAAGAATTTTTCACATTAATGAGCACAGTAGCAGGTCAGCATTTGTAGCTGGAGCTCAAATTGGTGTTTACTGAAGTACAGTCACGGAATTCTTCTTTCCCAGCTGATATCACAGAAAAATCCACCACAGAATACTTCTTAACAATAACAGATTGTATAAATATATTATTATATTTTTAACACAGTCATAGTAAGAAGTACAGAAATGTAGGGTGATACGCTAAAAGAATTAACCCATAGTCACTGTTGGTTTAAGCTTTTATTTCTTACTCAGTTGGATATAGTGTACTGTAACATTTAGTTCAGTCTCACTTCAGATTTGTAATTTAAAAGACAAATTTACAAAGAAGCATCATCTGTGGATCCACTCTTTGAAAGACAGGTGCTCAACTTTCATAAAACTACTACTTAAACAGCCACATCGTAACTACTGTACTGCCACTACTGTACTGCCAGTAACGTAATTGCAGTGTTCAGCCTGTGAACACAGAGTAAACATTTAAAGAAGCATTCACTGTCTTTTGTACCTGGGGCTGGATGATAATGCATCAAGGAAATACATTTTTATTTTATCTATGTTATCTTTACTATTTATTTCTTATCTTTATTTATTTATTTCTGCTTCTCATACTGCCCTGTCAGTAAGGTGGCTGGGCATTAACAAGGAGTTGTGGGGGGACAGAAGTAGGGCAGCTGACAGAAACTGGCCAAAGGGATATCGAATACCTTAAGATGTCATATGGCTCAGCAATAAAACTTGGGGAAAACAAACGAGAAGATATTCTGAGTGAAGTTATTTGTCTTCTCAAGAAACTGTTCAGTGTGATTCCTTTTCTGGACATAATTGAACATCTTGTTGATGAAAAGTAGTGAATTAATTCATTGTTTTGCTTTGCTTGTACATGCAGCTTTTGTTTTACTAGTATCTGTCTTTATATCAATCCACAAGTTCTCACACTTTTACCTTCCTGATTCTCCTACCCAATATCACCCTGAAGGGAGTAATTGGCTACATTGCATTTAGATTCCTGACAGAGTTAAACTGCAACACAAAACAGCAAATAATAAAAGAAATAAATGTAAAATAAATACTTAAAAACTTGTAAAATTAAGTGAAACAGTAAGGAGAACTGAAAAGCCAGAATGTGAAATCTATATTTCTACACAAATAAGATTGCCTGTACAATCTTCAATAGGACTTCTATACATGCATTCCATGCAGAATTGCATGGTGAGTTGTAAAACTGAGAAAGTTTCTTGTCTCAGTGCACAAAAGAGATAATGCTTCTTAACAGCTATTGACTATACTGTTTTGTCATTTGTGATATGACTTTATTCTGCATGATTATTCAACATACTCAGGGGACAGGATTATTAATTTTCTACAGTATGCAAGTACTTTGCAGAAATTAATTTTCATTTACAACAGTCTCAATATTCAGAAGAATTGAGGGGCAATTTGACATTCTACTCAATGTGTATGGGATATGCATCTTACTTTTCTGAGAACACTTAGTACAAGGTACATTCTAAGGGCAGATAAGTGAATTTTATTTGCTTGAATAAAGATTGCGTGAAATCTAAAAGCAACAGATAAATAGTTAGAGTCTCTACTTCAAATGTTTTGATTTCAAAAATGGATCATTTGCCCCTTCCTGACATAGGAACTATTTGGTGGAAACAAGAATTCTTTTATTGTTTTGAAATTATGTCTTTATTTCAGAGGTTACCATATGCTGTTTTCTGCAATTGTAACAAGCAAGATCCAAATCCTATAGCAAAAGCCTGCTTTGCAACAGTTTCATTCCTTAAATGTATTATACTTGCAAATATTTGCATATGTTAACTACTTAATGCACTATCCCTCTTTAGCAAACTTTATCCACCTCTATGCTGCCAAATATAATGATGATCTTCTGCCTAGCAGTCCTCCCCCTCCCACTGCTTCTATGATGGCTCCCTTTCTGTTAATCAGATTTACGTGACTGGTTCTGGCAAAAGTTGCAAGGAAAATGGTTGAACATACACATATAATAGGAAAAAGCCTGGAAACTTATAAGAATACATATCCTTCCTGAATTCTGGAATAAGTACAGCAAGCTAAAAAATATGTATAAATCAAGAATGACTTATTTATGGTCACTTCTGTCAGTTTATTAGATAAATTTAGATTGTAGAGGCATTTAGTAGATTGTAGGGCAGTTGTAGAGCAGAAGTTGCAAAGAAAAACTGGTAAAACACCTAGTCACTGTGTTCAGGGAGCGATTGTCTCTTAACACAGCATTCTCTTACTCAGTTCTCCTTGAGAAAGGTCACAAGGCATTGATAGGACAATGTAGCTGTCTATGATCTGGAACCAGCTTAGCCTCTGTACTAATATTACTAGTACTTCAGAGGGAAAGTCTAACTTCATATATGTAGACATATTCTTAGCCCAGAAAATAACATGACCTTTACACCTATTAAGGATGGAGTGAAAGTTTGATTTTATCTTATTATGTATTTTTAATAACTTCTAATCACAGATCTGTAGGGGCTGGAAGGGAACTCCAGAAATCAAGTCCAGCCTCCCTGCAAAGCAGGCCCCCTAGAGCAGGTCAATCAATTTTGAAATATGCTTGGAAATTTTCTAACTCATGCAGCAGAGAAGTTCAAATTCATTTAAACTTTGGGATTTTAAAACATTGCTTTCATGTCCTAAAGATTTTGAAATCCAAAGCTATATCAGAACAACCAGATTCTATTCTCAGTAACACATGCAGGGCCAAAATAACCCAGATGATATCATGGGGTGGCTCCAAACCAGAAGCTAACAGCACTATATTTCTCTGTTACCATATAGGTCACGATGGTATTTCCATTCTGGTTCAGCTCAGATCATTGCTCAAACTATGGTTCTCTGCAAAAGCCGTTTAGGATCATCAGCCCACAGAACAAGCTTTTGCAGTCAATAGTGTGTCTGTCCTGGCAGCCAAAAAGATCAATCATCCCTGGGATGAATCAAGCACAGTACTGCCAGCTGGTCAAGGGAATGGATTGTTCTCCTTTGCTCTGTGCTCATGCAGCTTCACCTCAAGTACTGTATGCAGTTTTGGGTTCCACAGCAGGAGAAAGATGGAAAACTTTTAGACAAAATTCAAATGAGGGTGACAAAAACGATGAAAGATCTAGAAGGCAAGATTTGTGAGGAGTGCTTGAGGTAACTTGGGTTGTTCATCCTGGAGATGAGAAGACTGAAGAGAGGCCTCATGGCATCCTACAGCTCCTCACAAGAGAGCAGAGGGGCAGCACTGATCTCTCTGGTGACAGCAATAGGATGTGAGGAAATGGCATGGAGTTGCATAAGGAGAGGATCAGGTTAGGTATTAGGAAAAGGTTCTTTACTGAGAGAGTGGTTTGGCACTGTAACAGGCTCCCCAAGGCAGTGGTAGAGATCAATAACCATTTTGACATTGCATGGGGAAACACAGTTTTATTTCAAGCGATCTTCTGTGGAGCAAGGAGTTTGATTTGGTAACGATTGTGGAATCCTTCCAAATCAGCTTAATTCTATGATTCTTAAACTATCCAGTGTCTGTAATACTGTGCTACTCCTTTTGATTTTGGTTATCTTGGCTGCTACAAATTTTCCATACAAATCTAAGAATTTCGGGTTTTGAGAGCTTTCCCTCTGAATTCTTTTAGACAAACCCTTTTTGTTGTTGTTGTTATTTTGAGCCACAAATTTGAATGCTCAACTTTGAAAACTTACCACCAAGTGGAAACAATTACAGGTTGTAAACAGCCACTGGCTTTCCAATTGTTTTGTCATTTATTTGTCATTTCTATGGCTGTTATTACTTGTATTATTGTTTATTCTTATTTATATTTATAAAAAAAAAACACCAACACAGTTTGTGCTAATTATTATATATTTTTGTCTCCAATAAATCAACAGGTATTTTGGCGCACTGGAACTGAACAGACCAAACAGGTATAAATATAGCTTTCAATAAAGCTTTCTCTATTTTCAGATACCAGAGATTTCAGTCACCAATTTGAAAACTTGAACAGTAATGCATATCATTTACTTTCTTCTTCTTGCTACTGAGACACCAAACAGTGGCTAACACGCAGCAAAGCAGAGAATAAGTTTTGTGCCCCAATACTGTTACAGATTTCTGAAACACCACACAATCTCTATAAACAGTCCTTTTATACCTTTTCATGAGTTCAGTGCAGGTTTTTGTCATCCTGAAAAGAACAAGTGTGGGCAGGTGTTGTGCGCTTTTCTTTCCGCAGTAATGTAGCTCTCCTTTAAAGGAACTGCATGACGGTATGCGGTAGTGATGTGAACACCTGGCAATTAATTAAAGCCACGAGGTACTGTTCTTGACATAAACCAGTCTCATACTAAGCTGCACAGAACTGAAAGCCCACATGCTATGCCGTTGCCTGCACAGTCTCTTCTGCAGATAGTTTAGTGCAGTCATAGTCATTCAGACGGACTGATGTTTTCTACTGCGTGAATTATGGGAGAAGTTAACCTCGTCTTGTGGTTTTTCATGTTTGCCTGTTTGTCCAAGAAGGCCATGAACCTTGACTAGAGGTCTGTTACTTCAGTTTCTAGGCAGATTTTGGGCTTATTACTAGCAGATATTACTTTAATTCTTCACATTCCATTCCATATCACTGACAGATAAAATCTTTACCTTACAGTTAGTGATGAATCAAAATACAATTTTACATTGTAAAGGGCACTAGTTGTACTAATGACTACTTCCCTGACAGTAATGTTTCACCTAATGTGCTTTGATAGCTCAGTCATCATAATACTGCCTGCTAGTACATTAACTGTACTTGCTTTTGTGATCAATACTTATGAATTATTATCTCATTAAAGGAAAAGAGCTGAAAATTCTAAAAAGCATGTAAGGTGAAATACTATTAATTTTTTTTTTCTTTTACTAATCCATATATTTTGTAATTTGCACACATAAAAATGAATAATAACCTCTTTGCGAAGAAATATTTTTGACTGGAACCACTGTGACAAAAAAACGTTTCTACAATCTTTTTCTTTCAAATAACAAGCTTCATCATTCTTTGTGCTACATACATTAGTAATGAAAATTAAATTATACTTTACAAAATACACCGTTAAATAGCTATTTATGATCCATTACATATAAAATTTACATTTTGTTGGTATATACTATTGTGTTGGTTTCCTCACATGGTAATACACAAATTATTCCTTTTTTTTGTTTGTTTCTGTCATTAGGGATTTAGCAGCAACTACTCATAATATTGAATAAGACAAGAAAATTGGAGTATGGATCTGATATTGTTTTATACAAAGTTTCTGGAACACTGCTAGATTCATAGAATGATAGATATCCAGATAGTCATCTCGTAATTATAGTTTGAAAATATTTTGGTAAATAACGTCACACGCACAGACATTTACAAACTTCCATAGGGAAAATGTTTTTTTGTTTGTTTTTCTTGATTATCATCACCGCTAAAAATCTATCCAGTTATATTTATTCTTCTAAAATTTGTGTCAGAATCGGGAAATCAAAGAAGTATTTAAGAAAATTATTTCTATATATCTTAAGATATGTGCTCACTTTTTGGAGTGTTTTTCTTATATTTTTATGACTAACTAAGCGGGAAAAACTACCGAAAAGCTACTCTGTCAAGCTTACTGCTGTCTATGTGAAATGTTGCAGGTCCACTTATCACCAATTCCCAGGTGGACAATCTGCTGTTTATCCATATAGGAAACGTTTTTTTACTCTGACCACTCTGAATCTAAAGTGGACTGCATATAATCAGCTGGCATAGTAAGCTTATTTTTGTCTTTAACCATGTCTTTGTAGTGGAGGCAAAGTTATAAGCTGTTTGTCACTTAGAGATCTGTACACAGAAAAAAAAACTCCTTGCATCTTCAAGGAGTGAGATGAGTGTGTTCAAGTAAAACACATGAAAACATTCCATAACAAGCTTTGAAATAAACTTTAATAGGAGAAATGATCAGTTCTCACCCCAGAAGTTTTTAATAACTGTTCTCCACAGATAAACTGTCACACACTGGGTTGGATTCAGGGACAATGGCTGTAATCTGTCTGCCAAAGCCCAGCAGGCTGCACAGAGCCTTCAGTGTCAGTGGGAGAAAAAAATGGAAGTTAAACAAGCACTACCAAATTTTCTGCTTTTTTTTTCCCAGGGCTCTGTTTGTTTAAGCAGCAGGGTGGCTCCAGGTGGATATTAGTGCTCTTGTACAAGGCCTTCACAGAGACTGATGTTCACAGAAACAGCTGAGTTCATTTACAGTGCTGTTTTTTTTGAAATGATCCCTGAATGAATTCCTAAAGACAGTAATTTACTGTCTGTCTTCTCCTCTCTTACTATATGTCACCACCAAAGATGCCTATTTATATTTGATCACTTGAGTATCCTTGCTTAAAGGTGACTGCACATTTTCAAATGGTGTAATCACTACAGAAAGGAAAAAAGAAAGAGTTATAACTGATATGTCTTTTAATAATTGCTAACTAAGACACCGTCTTATTCCTGGAAATTGTGAATAGCAAATAGTCCTGAAATGCAGATATCCAGAAGGGCAGCTTCTGGAGTGATCCCATTCTATTTACTACCATCTTCTTTCCTATTTAATATAAGTGAATATGTTATCTTGAAGATTCACAATGAATTGGGTTTAAATCACTGAAGAATTAAGTAGTTAGCAACATTTCTTAGATACTTAAAAATTACCTGTGCCAGGATAGCATGAGCTAGCCAGCCTTTTTAGAAGAATTATTGACCTTCAAATTCAGGTATGAGGTAAGCACACTATCATTCATTCAGTTTGCAGACAGAAAATACTGACAGAGTTGAACAGAGAGTACTAAATCTCATCTTTGTAACATTTATGCTTTATACACTTAAGCTGTGGAGAAAAGCATTCTATAATACTATTAGTCATGACAATTTGCACATTTAATGAGATGGGTAGTTTTCTGATGCCAGGATGGGGGATCAATAATTTATCTGTTGCTCAGACTCCTAAATCAACATCTAGAAATAAAGATAATTGACATAGACCAGCTTCTGAGTCCCCAGGAGTCTCATATGAAAGTAAACAAATTTTCTCTGCTATGAGAAATTGAACCAAAGTTTGTTGAAATCACTGACAGTTTTTCCACCAGTGGCATTAGGTTTTGGGTCATGTTTTGAAAAGCTCTCCAATTTATCAGTAAACCCATCATCCCATCCCATATCTAAATTAAAAATGTACTTCCTAAGAGATCACACTTAACAATTTCAGTCCTCCTCCAGAAAAATCCGAAGTGTAATCCTAAAATTACACAACGCAGAAGTAACATACATCACATCACGAACAGTAAGCAAATATATGAGAGGGACAGAGCATCTAGCAGTTCCATAAGAATCCTCTCATAATCCTCGTGACACAGATGCACATTCTAAACAGTGAGAAAATCAAATATTTTTCCTCTTAATGTTTTGTCAGGCAATTTTTACGATACACATTTGGCCAACTCAGAAATACAGCAAGCCATGTCCTTTGAATTGTGTATGGCTTGTACTGTGCTAAAAATGACAACAATTACAGAATTTAAATACATCTGCCAACAGAACAGATGGCATTGTAGTTGGAGGACAATGAAAGAAAAGGAAGAAAAAAGAAGATATGTCCAAATGAAATGCTGAACTAAAAAGGAAATCTAAAATAAAAGTGGATATATATAGGGCAAGAAATAATTTTATTATTAAAAAAAAAAATTGGAATAGCAGTGTCTTGGTTTCAGCTAGAACAGAGCTGATTTTCATAATGTCTGATATGATGCTACATTTGGCTTTGGGAAAAAACTATATTGGTAACTTAGTGATGTTTCAATTGTTTCTAAGCAGTGTTGCACAGAACCAAGGATATTTCCACTTCTTGTACTGTCCTGCCAGTGAGGTGGGGATAAGGGGTAAGAAGAAGCTGCGAGGGGACAGAACAAGAGATGTCCAAAGGGATATGCCATAACTTAAGACATAATGTGAAAAATCTTTAAAAATTGAGGTGAGTTAGCCAGGAGGGCAGTTGCTGCTTGGGGCTGGCTAGGCATCATTTGGTGGGTGGTGAGCAATTGCACTGTGTATCACTTGTTTTGTGAATACATATTACGTTATTATCATTACTATTATTATTTTCATTTTCCCTTCCTTTTCTGTCTTAGTAAATAGTTTTTATCTCAACCCACAAATTCTGTTTTATTGTGGGATTTTTTTCCAGCTCTCCCGTGTCCCACTGCAAGTGGGGAGTGATCAACTGATAGTGTGTTACTGAGCTGCCTGCTGAGTTAAACCACAAGACAGAGGAAGGAAACAGACTGAAATAGACTTGAGATTCTTTCTCAGAAAAGCACATGAATTAGGTGTCCCTGCTTCCATCACATTAAATCATGTATAGCACTTTGCTCTCCACTGGCTACAGTGGCTCAGAGTAAGACTGACGTGGTTCATTTTGTTCCACATCTATGATGATGTTAAAGTTTCAGTTAAGGAATGCATATGTAGATACTTGTAATATGGAAAGCTTACTTGTAGAAATAGATATTAGACTATAAACAGTGCTACAGTCATTAAAAAAAAAAGTAAAATTAGTAAAGTTATCATAGTTCTAAACATAATCTTGGATAGCTGAGATGCTGAAGACATGCTTAGTTCATTTTCTTTTTTTTTTTTTTTATCACAGTAGCTAACTATGATTTAGATAAACATGCTTACTAATACTGATATTTGCAAAAGCATGAATGATTTATCTACTACAGGAATCACAATCACATCTCAACTGCTACAGATAAATATACTGAACAAAAAGGTATTTCTTCTCCATTCAGCTTACAATACAGAATGAAAGCAGATGTCTGTGTATATGTGAAGAGTAAGTTATGGTAAAATCTGTATGATGTAACATACAGAAATACAGAAAAAATATAGAGACTCATTTGGCATAGATATGTTAATATGTATTAAATGAGAATGTGATGTGAATCTATGGAAATATGGTCAGAGCCTGGAACATATACAAGCATGACACTGGCACCATAAAGGACCATAAAAAATATTGCTTTCATAAAATGATATAGGAATTAAACAAAGAGCTTTGCTAATCATCTTTTTCAGATTTAGGAGACCAAGTAAAGGCAGTAACAGCTCAGAATTCTCAAATGCAAAACTCAGTGGTGTGCAGATGACCTTTTCTCTGCTACAGATTCTAACTGCCTCTGTGGACAACACCAAATGATTCTCCAACTACAAGCTCATACGTTCCACACAAAACATTGGCTTTTCAGGAATCCCTGCAGACTTTAGACTACTCCTGATTCTCTTAGATAAATGATCTCCAGATGTCATTGGTGTAAGATAATCAATGGGATGAAACACTAGGGAATTCTGCACTGATATGTATCTTCAAATCCAAGGAATTTCCCAGCCAATGTAAATTTTATGGTTATGATAAAAATAATTGTCATTCAGAATAAATTATTCATAAAGTAGGTTTTAAAACAGAGTTCAATATTTAAAATATTGAACTGAAAAAATTATATATCTGAAGTGAATATAATGCAGGACTAGTGGGATTCTAATAACACTACAATGACAAATAGTGTCAGAGAGGATAAAGATCATTTACTTGAATATGTTCTATGACAGCAATAAACACAATTAATTTTGAAACTTTATTATTTCATTAATTTTGTTAAATAGATAAATATTTAGCAAGTTGGAATTAAAAAAAAGAAAAGAAAGAAAATAAGATCAAACAGTTGAACAGGATACTGAGCTGCAGCCTCCTTTTGGTCTGCTTAGAGTAAATAAAACAGCATATGAGAACCAGAAAAAAAGTCTTACTAGTTCAAATATCTGATTAAGCTTTTGAACCCTTGAAAGGAATTGCAAAAAAGCTATACATGTATAAAATAGAGGTGATGAATTAATAACAAAACATAGACAAACCCCCAAAAGATATGTAGCTAAAGGAGATCAATTAAGAGGATCCAGTTCCAAGCCAGTGATGTCTCACTCACAGTTGGACTGTATTTTTGACTCTTTTGATCATAAAAGTTTATACCCGAACTCCTAGCTGAGTACCTTATAATGCTCCACCATTTTCAATTTCTAGAGGAAGAAATGTAGGTACATATTTTTCATAGACAGGTACAAACAACGTAGTGATGAACAAACCTTTCCTAATGTCCAACCTGAATCTTCCCTGACACAGCTTGAAGAACTTCCCTCTAGTCCTGTTGCTAAATATGCAGGAGAAGAGGCCAACTTTGTAGTTTTGATCACGTATAGAAATCTAGGCTCATATCACCAGGGGTGAGTGATTTCCTCAGTTCTAAACAATAGCTTTCAGAATTACGTTAAAATACTCAAGCCTCAAACAATAATAATAATAAAAAATATCAGAAAGTATTGCAAGAGTCTCCTGTGAGAAGAAAAGTATGAAGTTTAATATCTTGATATAAGTTGTTGATGTCACCATGCAATACAGTATTTTTTAAGAATTGAAATAAAAAACACTGTATTCTGTCAGAGCTATTCATAATTATGAATGGATTATAAAATGGTGGTAGACACGACAAGAGAGAAAGACCAGTAGAATGAGGAGTGGCCATTCAAGTCAAAGCATGATATTATGATTTAATTCAGATCTTAGTATCGGTATGACTTAAAATTATGGGTGAAAGAAGGCTATTTCAAAAGGAGAAAATCTCAATCACTGGTGTTACACTCCACAAAAGAACTCACAAAAACATTTTATTAGAGAGATTGATAAAGTTCCTATAAGCAGCTTCACAAAGTAACCTCACACTGTTTTTGCAGTAAAATCTGTAAAATTTGCTTAGTTGTAAGTCTTTAATAGAAGCACTATGAAACTTAAAGGACTGGACTGGCACAGAGTTCAGAGAGCTAAGAGTGTTCTCATACACAAAAGTGTGGACAAAATTAGAAGCACGTTTGGAGACAGACAAGTCAACTGGAGATAGGATCAGAATCAAAACAGTTCAGATATCTGCAGAAAAACTGGAATAAGCTACACAAAGCTAGACTTGCAGATCTGATCGTCTTATATAGAGTGAAGATTCTCTTACAAGTCAAGAATCAGGACAATGCAAAGCTTTTCAGAAATGTAGCATGGAATTAAACTTTTCATCTGAATAAAAAATTCATCAGTGTATGAAAGGTTAAGACCATGAGTTGCACTAGCAGAGTTTAAGATTAGATACTAGGAAAAATTTCTTCTCAGAAAGGATGGTAAAGCATTGGAACAGGCTACCCAGGAAGGTGATGGAGGCATCCTCCATGGAGGTTTTCAAGGAGAGGGTAGGTGTGGCACTGAGGGACATGATTTAGTAGGCATGATGGTGGTGGGTGGATGGTTTGACTGGATGAATTTAAAAGTTTTTTCCATGCTTAGTGATTCTATAATTCTGTGTTTCAGATCTCTATACTAAATGAGTTTCTATGAATAATAGGAAAGGTCATGTAAACTAATATATGTAAAAAATCCAAGCAACAAAAATAGCTACTATAACGATAGAAAAAACTTTCATCATTACTGTGTAAATTGTTAAGATGGCATTCATGTTTCTGTTCTCACAGGAATAACTACAGTAAAGATGACTATGCCCCCAAGTTTTGTGTGGACCATTTCTGTAGATGCCTGGCATGACAGATAATTTAACATTCTTTGACAATGTTGTAGTCCCACTGTGAAAATACTGTTGTCCTTGGAAAAAAAAAAAAAAAAAAAAAAAAAAGCTAAGCAAACCAGTACATATGGGCTGAATTTTAAACGTGCAAATTGTTCTGCCTCAGCTTTCTTGATTGTACAAAGGACAAAAGGATGAATAATACAGAGAATGACCATAAATGCATATGGGGAAAAAAATAAAGACAGAAATCTAACAGAGAAACCCTAAAAGTTTTTGGGCTTATATATATGTGTCTACATAAATCATCTTAAGTGCCATAATAACATTTCTATCACTTTATACAGGGCTCTGGATTAATTTTAAGAAATGGCTGTAGTAAAAAAATTTGACTTTACATATGTGTTAGCAGAATTAAGCTTGTCATTGTTTTCAAATTTTGTACATCAGGTAGAATTCTCACCCTTATGAGTCAGAGAATCACAAAAATCATTTAAGTTGAAAGAGATCTTTAAAGGTCATTTAGACCAATTCCCCTATTGTGAACAGGGACATCTACAGCAAAATCAGGGTTCTCAGAACCCTGTCCAGCCTGACCTTGAATGTCTCCAAGGGGCATCCACCAACTCTGAGCAATCTGTTCCAGTTCTTCGCTACCTTTATCATAAATAACTTTTTTCTTTTATCCAATCTAAATTTCTCCTCTTTTCTGAAACTGTTTCCCCTTATACTATCAAAGCATATCCTGCTAAAGCATCTGTCCCCTTCTTTCTTATAGCCCTCCTATAACCAATGAAAGGCCACTATAAAGTTTCATGGAAGTGCTCTTTTTCTAGGCTGAAGCCTTAGATCTTTCAGTCTATCCTCACAGTTATGTGAGGATACAAACATGTTATGGGGGGCCATGTCACAGGCCTTACTAAATTTCAGATAGATGACAGTAGTGTCTCTTCACTTGTCCACTGATGCACTTATGCCATATCAGAAGACCACTAGGTTGGTCAGGCAGGAATTGCCCTTAGTGAAGCCATGCTGGTTATCTTGTTTCACTTCTTTCTCTTCCATGTGCCTTAGTGTAGCTTCCAGAAGGATCTGTTCCATCATCTTCCCCAGCACAGATGTGAGGCTGACAAGCTGGAAGTTTCCTGAGTCTTCTTAAAAGTTTTTCTTTTTATTAGGGACTTCACCTGAATGCCATGACTTTTGAAATATTATTGAGAGTGGCTCGGTAACTACATCAGCCAATTCGTTCAATACACCTGGATGAATCTTGTTGGGACCCTTGGACTTCTGGATGTTCAAGTTCCTCAGGTGTTTCTGAATCTGATCTTACAGAATCAAAATTTCTGAATCTGAGCTTACAGTGGGAGGGACAGTATTCTCTGAGTCCTCACCCTC
Source organism: Lagopus leucura (assembly GCF_019238085.1). Taxonomy (NCBI): domain Eukaryota; kingdom Metazoa; phylum Chordata; class Aves; order Galliformes; family Phasianidae; genus Lagopus; species Lagopus leucura. The sequence continues at coordinate 25,003,214 of NW_024962250.1, read as the reverse complement.
CCACCCATCCATTCAAGGGAAGTTACCAGTGTTATTATGCTGTTGCATCATTAAAATATGCTGTTTACAGAGCATGTTTCCTTGATATTTCCTCAGTCTGTGCTTGTCCCATGTGCTTGCACATGGTCCATATGTTTAAAACTCACAAAGAATTTATTTTGTTTTCAACTGAGATACAAAAAACCCTCTTATTTTCTGGTTCATTTATATGAAATGTATTGTCAGAATTATTTTCCAAATAGACACACATGGAAATCCATCTAGCCCTCAATAATACACAGGGATTTGACTTTAACAGTATTGCACAGCCTTTGTAAGATGACTATATTTATGCATTCTAATGAAAAGAAACAATTCTTTTTTCTTTTTCTTTTTTTCCCCCTACAATATAAAATTAATATAATTAACACAAACTAGTATTTGGATTACTCAGATAATGAATTAGAGCCCTGCAGGCAAAATTAATGCAATTCAGTCCCCAAGGTGTCTTTTAATACGTCACGAACAGCATACAGTCTATGTGAAACTTGAAATATAACAGAAAGTTCTGGTTAATATCAATGCCAATTTTTAGGAATTTTTTTGAAAACAGTTATGAGTTTTAACTTCCACAGTATATGGGCTCAAGTGCACTCTCAGCAAATTTGCCAATCACATCTATCTCAGTGGTGCAGTTGACACATTAGAAGGAAGGAATGCCATCCAGAGGGACATCAATAAACTTGAAAGGTGGGCCCATGTGAACCTAATGAGGTTCAGCATAGCAAAGTGAAAGGTTTTGCACTTGGGTTGAAGTAATCTCAGATACGTATACAGACTGGGATAACTCCTTGAGAATAGCCCTTTCAGAGAGTGGGGTTGGTCTCTTCTCACTGGTGACAGGTGACAGGATGAGGGGAAATGGTCTCAAGTTTCCTCAGGGGAGGTTTAGGTTAGATACCGGGACAAACTTTACAGAAAGGGTTGTCATGCACAGAAAAAGGTTCCCCAGGGAGGTGTCTGAGTCACTGTTCCTGAGTGTGTTTAACATCCATTTGGATGTGGTGCTCAGGGGCATGATTTAGAGGTGGATTGTTAGAGTTAGGGGAGTAATGGCTAGGTTGGGGTTGAACTTGATGATCTTGAAGCTCTTTTTCAATCTGAACAATTCTATGATTCTATGATTCTATCTTTGAGGTCCCTTCCAACCCAAGTCATTCTATGATTCTGATTCTAAAATCCTTCTAACAGCAATTACAGGTTTTTTTCATCATCTATTTTCCAAATAATGTTCTTCTGCTTTTCACACCTACCAGTCTTTGCTATATCATCTGTAATATTGATAGGGTGCCTAAGAGAAAGTGCTGAATTTTTCATCCTGTAGAATTACAACTATCCTGTGTCTTAATCTCAGTATTATGAAATGAATGTAGAAAAAAATGATAGCATGCATTTTCTCTGCTTAAAGATTTATGATTTAGCTGAGCTGGAGATATCTTTCAAGATATTCAGTGATGTTTTGTGTAGCAAAGACACTTGAAGTCTAAAGAAGATCCAGGACTTCCCTTCAGGATGGATTTTCTCTGACCCTTAATTAATATCTCCTTTAAGGGTCAAAGTAAAACAAAATGAAATATATAGTCCAGTGTGCGCTTTTGTAAAGGTATTGGTTCTAGTAGGAAGGACTTAACCTGAGAAAAGGCCTCAATATTAATTGCACAGAAGGCTGCCAACTCATCTGTCTTTGCTCCCTACAAAAGGTAAGGTATCTCTGGAGATGTGAATGTTTGTATGACTTGGTGGGTTACAATTTTAGCTGAGTTTCTGTGTAACAACAGAAACTTTCCTTAGAGGCTTTCCTTAGAGGCTCAATCAATACATTACCAAACCTTAATAGGTTATTCTGATTACCACAGCTATATCTGCATATCTTGGTAAGTATTCTATAAATAAGTTTTTAACATGAGTGATTATATAAATTTTATGAAAGTTATAGGCAATGGTCTTAGTAGGAACCACATAAGGCTTCTTGTTATCACATTATCCCAAAAAAATCTCAAAATATTTTATGAAATTTAACCCAATTTTCACCTTTCTATATTTATGTCCTATAACCAGCTTGTCATATACAGGGGAAAAAAACAACTTTCAGGTAGATTTTCCATTTTTTAATCAATGCATACAAATAGTAAAACTGTAGATGAACTGTGGATTTTTAAATTCTTAATTTTATTATTTTGTTTCACATGAACTTTATTTATTATATATATGGAGTTTTGGTAATAAGACTGATGGACTGTATTTTTGTATAGATACAGATACACAGCTATTAAAAAATGCAACAATCAGAGATAAAGTGATAAATATGCCTTTGTTCACATCTTTCTTGGTGAAGGACTCCACTGAATAAAGTAGAAATTAGCTAATACTGTAAGAGCTTTCTAATGTCCTCCTTTCTTTGAACTGCTGCTGTCTCTGAAAAAAATTTACCTCTCTGACATAATGTTGAATGGCATTGTTCTCTTTAATGGCATCTTTAATTATTCTTGCTTTGGTGGAAATTATATCAAAACAGCTAAGAAAAAATATCACTTAATTTGATAGGACACAAAATCAATCAGATAATATTACAAACAGGATTGTTTGAATTGTTTTTGCATAGGGTTTAATGGTCAACATGAATATCAGATGGGCAAACTTTGCAATTCTTGCAATTCTTTTTATGTACTATAAAATACTTTTCATCTCTGCAAATTTTATATTCCTTAGTAAGTCCTTTCTTTTCCTATGCTGTATATGAATGGGTTTTCAAAAGGACCCAGTGTTGGTCCAGTGCAGTTTCTGTCAGTCTGCAACAACCCTGTCAGTAATCTTAATGGCAGCAAATAAACTGACAGTTTAAGAAATTCCTACCTATTAAATATTAGTTTCTTTATAAAAGAAAGAAAAAATGAATTGATTGATTATTTTACAGTTAGGACTACTTTGCTATCAGTTTTACTTCAATAAATCAAAGCTCTGATTCTTAGTTTGGCAGCTTATTTATTTATTTATCTATCCATTTATTTAGTTATTTAGCTTATAGTTTCCATATGTATGAGAAAAAAAGAAATACATGGATCAATAAATGACCAGCATTAACTAAGCACAAGTAATGTTAGGCTGAATTGTAAGACCTGACTGTATTCAGGAAACATATGTCATTGATTCCTTTTCTTCAGAAACCTTTTTGTTGGTTAGAAAAGTAAGCAGGGCAAGTGACACAGTCATTTCATTTTATTCTGTTTTCACAGTCTTTTATGTATTTCCACATCAAATAGTCTTGCAGCTCCTAATATTTCACAATCTGTTGTAGAACTCGATGTTGTATCTACTGACACTTCTTTTAAAATGAAGCAAGAGTGATGTAAACGAATGCTTAGCCAGAAGCAAATCTTAACTGTTAGGTGGCAGTGAGAGCTGCTGAAAAATCCAGTTTTGGAATAAATTAGTGTTTTGCTGTTGTTTTGTGATAGTGCCAGATAGCATATTGGCAGAGGGTCAGACAATTGCCTGTCGGGGTCAAAAAATGCCAATTAGCAATTCTACGCAGTATCTACTTCCTAGATCTGTTAATTTCAATGTAATGCACAGAAACCAATAAAAGTTAGAGAAAACCATTTGTCCTCTTGACATTTTTTTACACACACATACACCCAAAGAATGTAATAATCAAAACAGAAGCTCCTTTCACAGCTGAGCAACCAGCTTGGTGACCAGGTATTGTTGCAGTACTTGAACAACACATACAGTTTTTCTAATCTAGGAAATCAAGAGGAAAGTGACTGAATACAACTTCTTACCTCATATATGCTATGAAGAGAATCTCTGGAGTTGAGTGAACTTGTTGCTTTCTGAATTTGCCCTTGTACTGCTTCTTGCTGTGGATAGAATATAAAAAAGAAAAATGGCTTTTCTCTTGTTTTCAGATATTAAAGTTAAGAAATACAGCTGGCTGAGTTTGACTTTTGGCATAAAAAACAGCAGTAGACAAAACACCTCCAGTCTTTACAGTAAAAATTTATTGTGAATATCTAGCATGGTTAGAGGCTATATTTGTTATTCTTCTTCTTATTATTATTATATCAAAGTATCAAAGTATCATCCTGATTTTTCTTGGATTTATTCCTCCATCTTCCACTTTGTACTGGCTCAAGCGCAATATAATGCACACTGTAAGAACCAAGCTGGCCCACAGCTTGTTATTCCTGCTATTAATCATAAAGAAGTAACTCCTTGTGCAGGTAAAAAAAACCCCACTCTTTACTAGTTAGGAATTCAGCTGGTCTGTATCTTCACGCAATCACAATAGTTAATTATTCACCTCTGTTCTGGAATATGTTTACAGATTTTACACTCAGTTTTGTATAGAAAAAATAATAGTAAATACCACTCCAAGAATCTCTTAAATGAATTGATTTAATTAAAATTAAATTCAATTTAAATTTAATTAAAAAACTACTGGATTTTTTTGCTAAATTCTGTCAATTCTAAACCTTCATACACTTCTCACTACATACTTGGATAAATATCGAATAAAATTCTGATTAAACTCCTTTAGAAGTCAGAAGGGGCTGCCAGCATATTGACCTTCTTACCTTTCCTGTCATCTATATGTTCAGCAGCATATTATCCTATGTATTTTTGTACTTCAGTGATGATCTTGTGCATGCATGCAAATCTTTGCATTGGTTTGTATTAAGATATTCAAATGTACAGCAATATTTTCTATGACTTTTTTTAGATAAATCAACTGTTTACTTATAATTACATTCTGAAAATATGTCTCAGTGAACTCATGGTAGAGACAGAAAGTAAAAATACCTTAAATTGTTCAATTAATTTTTATAACTAGTGCATGCATTGGAATTTGAAATGATTATTTGATAGAGATAAGTATAAAAATAAATAGCTTGAGAGAAGTTGCAATAACCAAATAATTGAGTAATAAATTAATCATTCTACATGCATTTAATTAATCAGATAGATTAGACAGAACAGAAACTTAAAATAAATGGAGCTGATATTTTAGTCACTAAATATAACCAGCTGTTCTTTTGAAAGATTAAATCTTTGCTATAATTATTTGCTCTTTCTCTATGCTTTGATAAAGCAACAAGGGAAGTGAGGTATAAACACTTGCCTCTTGTTAGATGGAGAAGATTTAAGCTGATTTTAACCTTACATTTTTTTATGACTTGTTTTTATGAGAAATATATCAGCTTGGGGATATATTACTACTATGCAATAACCAATAATTACTTGCAAAGAGACTGCTTAAAAAATGATAGACTAGCTAACTTTCTTTTTATTGATGAATTTACAGGTAGATCTGTGTTCCCTGTAGGGCACTGTACCAGCTTCTTTAGCTCATACCTATCTTCCAGATAAGTACTTAGAATCTTTAGCTAGTTTCATTTTCTGCCTTATTTTGCCTTGTTTTTAATGAATTTAAGTCCTGATTTCTTACTAGCTAAGATCTCAGAATTTCCTACTTGTAAAATAGTTTTTATATTCAGTGTGCTCATCACTACTCAATCTCACAATCTTACAATTTCTAACTTCTCAATTTGCAAAGTATTATTTATTGGAGTTAAATACCAGGATCCATATTATCAAACTGCTTAAATAACATGCTGCAAGATTAACTATTTGATGATTTCTGTTTCTATTCTATGATGCTTGCCTGTACCTTAGGTATAACAATACACGACTGTCTCTCAGAAGGCATAATCCATCTTCTACTTTTCAAACAATCTTCCTTTTTCTTGTTTTGCATTGCAGGGCCCAGGCTGGTCTCCATTCTACCTAAGCGTAGTGTGATTTAAAGTTAGGTTACTTTTTACCTTGTTAATAAAACTATTCCTTTACAAAATTCTACTATTTTTCTATGAGGCAGTTCAAAATATTTCTCTGGTGTAAACTTTGTATCTTTAATATGAAAATTTCCTTTTTCTCTACCATGTCAAAATACAGGCAGCTGTTACCTTATTCTTTGTTTCATTCTGATGAAAAGATATTTACCATTAGTTTTGTATCTGAGGGAAATCATATTTTCCTCTACTAGCATTGTTTTCTCCTTCTTCTGCTACTGTGCCCTTTCTTCTTCAGGAATCTCTTATGCAACATTGGTTTTGTGGGATGGAATCATTGCAATTATCAGAGTCCCAAAAGACATTGCACTGACTTGTAATTTCTTCAGACCTGTGAAGTGAGTGGTCTTACAAGCATTATAAGTTATGCCATATGAAAATTTTGGAGGTGGAAGAGGTGGCTGGGAATCAATACTGGTGATGTCAGTATATCAGTGTGATAGAAAAACCCCTAAGATGAAGCAAGGGAAATTAGGGAAGGATACAGACAAGACAGTCCATTCATAAGGAATTGCAGAGGCAGCTACAAAGCCTATATACATTATATAATAGTAATATATATAGTATAAGTTACTATATATCTATTTTTTATCTAATACAAGGTAGCAAACGGCACTCTAAATAAGAAAGCATGCCTACACAATGAAGGAGGGGACCTTCTAGAAAGCAATAGACATTTTAGGAGCAATATAAAAAATAGAAGTATTGTTCACATAACCTTCCTTTTTTCATACTTTATGGGCTAGAGAAAAAAAAAAACAACCACACACACACGCAAATAAACAACACTCAGAGAGTTCTATCAAGCTCATGGATAAATTTCATAAATATACATCCTGTATATACATTCCTGATTGTGAGACTTGTAGCTGTCATTATCATTGACGGATTGTTTTCTTTTTGTATTCAAAAATTTACAAAACAGTAGTTTTGAAACTATGTTCCAACATTCTGCTTAAAAGAATATATGCATTCCTTATAAAATTATTGTATCTGTTCACAAAGTATGCTCAAAGGAATGTAAAGCTGCCACAGAGTGGCAAGGTACTTTCTAGTGCCCAAGGTGCTAGAAAGATGAAGAAGATGAAAGTATGATCAGACTTGTGTGAGCAAGGAACTTTTACAGTGCACAGTATTTTTAAGCACTTCCCCATCATTTCAAGTGCAAAGCTCTGAAGCACTTAATTTTAACCTGTTTAGGAGACATATTAACTCTGAACACCTTCAGCATCAGGTACACTAAAAATGGGTGAAGGTATAAAAGATCATATAGAAAATATACGCAAACACAGATGAATAAGCATCAATTCTTTTTTGTAATATAATATATTCCTTTTTTGGTTGCATACTAGACAGAAGAAGCAAAGCTGAGACTCAGTTGCTCTTTCTTGCCAATTCTGGTGTTCTTTGCTGTTCTTCTTACGTCCATTTCTCAGTTTATGAACTATGGACAGAATATCACACCTGTGCCTGGCAAAGTCAAACCTTACTTTTTATGTCCATTATTAGATTAATAATAGTTCTCACTGAGAAGACATTTATGTATTGCTTGTTTGGAGGTTCTGAAATGTTTCAAAATCATGTTGGATCTGGCTCAGCAAACTTGTCTGCTCCAAAATAAATGATTTATTTCAGAATGGAAAAGTGAGCTAGTAGAAAGATTGTTACAAAACTTCACATTTCAGGCTCCACTGCATATTAGAATATAAATAATTTGTAGTTAATTTTAGTTGCTTCACTAAATGAGAGATTGTTTCTTACATATTTTCCTCCAGACATGGAAGTGATGATAGCTTGGGAAGGGGGACAAGGTGGATTAAAAAAAATTAAATTGAAGAGCAGAACTGAACATCCAGCCTTTGAAATTTTTTCTTGCAGTTTTTGTGAAACAGAACAAACAAGTATCTAAACAGTATATGTGATGTGTTCCATAGAGTAGCATATTTACTATTATTAGTTTCAGAGAATTTTCTTGCATTCATCGCAAAACAAACAAACAAACAAACAAAAAAACACCAACAATTTTAAAGTCTGAGAGTGAGACTTTCTGCAATGATTCATTTTTCAAAACATTTTGTAAGCAGGCTGCTCTCTATGTAGCTGTTACTTTGAACATTATATAACTTCTGTTCTTGTTGTATGTTGTTATACACTTGCAAACTTGCTCGTCCTTGCTAAAATTTTGAATACATAAGTTATTTACTGCTTCTTATGTGGAAGCATAGAAATCTCTGCAAGATTCTTAAATTAATGAAGATGTAGTTTCTTGCAAAGCCTGTGGGTACATACAGAAAGAAAAGGTGAAGGGGCAAATAAGACGTAAATATGGAAATGAAAGTATCATTGTTAAGTATAGTGCAGAAAGGCAAGGGCTACTGGTTAATGCTAATGGTGCCTTATCAGGCCGAGAGTGAAAAAATAGAAAATATAAAATACAGCTCATCATCCATTACCTAATTACAACTGTCTGGAATAATTTATATTTAAAGATGGGGCCACAGAGCCACAGTGAATTTGCTTAGATAAACATGAAGTCACACAACATGCTCAGCTCTGTTTGCTATGGGATATGGCATTCTTCTATTATGTCTGTTTGTAAAATGAGTTAAATTAAGCTTGAAATTGCATGAGTGAAGTCTGGCTCAGAGAAATTTTGCAAGTATTTGGACAAGAAGATGGTAGGGTAACACAGTACACTTCATACTGGAGAACAGTATCTATCAGCACATCTGCCACAGCCGTAGGAACAAAATTAAGAATTCTTTAATAATCAAAACACTTTTAATCCCATTGACCCTGGTACTCCGAATGCTAGTATCAGTGATGAAATTTAATGGAATTATCTCATTTCTTTGAAATTCTTGGTATGTTCTCCCTTTTTGTGCTCCTGTAACACGTCGTTTCTAATCTATATTTGGGAGAAATGAATGGATTTTGCTGTCATTCTCTATACAAGTGCCAGAGATGTAGTAGTTGGTGGCAAAGCACTAACAGCATGTTCCATGGGAATCCAGCCTTTTGGCTTGCCTGGGCAGCATTGAGTGAACAGGAGTTGTCTTGTGCTGCATACAAAATGTAGCACTTGTAAAATAAGCTATATTAAGGAAAGAAAATGAAGTACTTGTTGTCTGTCTGCCACTATAAAATGATATATTTGCCATCTGCTTATTAATTTAAATATTTTTTTCATTGACTTCATCCTGTTTTCATAGATTTCCCTGTATTCTGACTCCCCAAGACAGAGAAATTTTATTCCACATAGTTTCTTCAAATCCTGATTCATGATAAAAATATTTCTGATATGTATCATCCCAGAAGTCATATTGAATTTTTCACCTAAAATTCAGCCACAAATGCAGAGATAGAATCCCTTGCAACAGAACACCTTCTTGAATACGAATATGCCTTAATCTGTGTATCATTTTTGGGGTGTTTGTAGAGAGCAAAGCCTTTGTGCATTTACACATCATGAAGCATGATGCAATACTCTGATCTAAAGGGCAGAATTATTATTATTATTATTGTTATTTTAATTGTCAGATAATACTATGTATTGGATTTTGTAGGAAATTTTCACATAGAGATGGCTGAGACAATTTGATCACAAGATAATAAATAGTCTTTGAAACATTCTACCTTGCATTTTGTTAACAAGGAAACTTAGGCTATTTTGCTGTTGACACAGTACAGAATAGGTGATATATTTCAACATATTCCACTAAATCAAAATTCCAACTGCAGTTAAAGTTATAGATTTTATTTAATCTTGAACTGCATAACTCATTCTCATGCATTACATCACAAGCAATTGGAAAACTGAATTTCAGCTGGCTACGAGCCTGTTGAACTGAATCCAGAGGAAAGTGTTAGGCTTTGACATTCTACCCTTGAAAATAACAGTTGAAATAAAATTAAAATTCTTCTGATGGAGTTAAACATTTTACACTACTTGAGAACTAATTACTTTGGGCATGCCAAACATATAGACCAATCTCTTCCAGACCACTTGTTTTAAACATTGATTGTGGGATTTAAAAATGAATTTTAATTCTCTGTATGGAATGGTTACATACTTTTCTTCATTTTTATTGGTAGTAAAATAAATAGGTAGGCATGAAACTAACAACATTTTTTTGTTACTTCCTCACTAATAATGCTATTGGCTGTGCTATTGTCAGATGCATCTCTCTATATCTTCACATTGCTAGTCCTCAATCTCAGTCATATCTTTTTTTTTCTGACATTTTTATAAACAATTTCAATAGCTGGCTTATGAATAGACCTCCAATTACTGAAACAATATATATAATAAAAAATATACATCACAGAACATGAGTGGCAAAAGTTCTGAGTCAAAAAACATAGCGTAAGACTGGAGCTACATTGCACTGACTTTATTGAAACTGTCATTTTTCCTACCAGCTGTGGATATTACTCCTGTGTCAATCACAGGATTTCAGTAAAAACACTGTGTTCAGTAGAAATATGCAAGAGGAAAGAAGAAAATTATAAATCAGACATTTGAGTTACAATGAATAATGAAGCAGAAGCAAAAAAGTTCTTATCTTGTATTTGGCTAAAAGAATATTTACAAAAAAGGGATTACAAGTATTATCCCCTATGTAGGTCATCTATAAATTAATGCCTCCTATTTATTTCCAAACTACAAGCTACAAACTACAATAGAGCACAAGAAAACTATTTAATAGTGCAAATTTTCAGATAAAAAACACTATTTTTCAACATGTTTGCCACCATTAGCTTTGAATTTTAACCAGCAGTTATCTAGAGCCCACATGCTATGCTTTCAAAATCTGCATCAGATGCGCATGGCCATCTGGAACATGGTGGTCTTTCATGGTGCTTTTTCCACTGCTTAAACGCATCACCCACCACCTCACAGCCCTCACATCAACTGGTTGTTTCCCATAAACATTCAACAAGCATTCATGAATGTCAGTGAGTGCAATTTTTCCACATGGAGGAATTCAATTACACACTTTCATTTCATCTGTACTTCCATGTCAGATGCCTTTCTGTCAGACTGCCCCTCTGCTGCCATCTGTCATACAGCAACAAAATATAATAGGAAATTAGTGAGGATGTTCAACCTCTATTGCCATACCACTACCATCTGCCTCTAACATTGTGAGCCCACATAATAAATTGGGAGGCATAACTTTTGGGGTAGCATTTGCTTATCTTTCAGTGAATAGCAGTAGGATCTCATTAGAAAAATTCTAAAAGAAAAGTAGTAGAAAGTGACTTGAAATTTAATGCTATGACTTTTTAAAAGTTCTGATGCTAGCTGTATCCTTCTCAGTCTTTTAGGTCCTTTGCACAGTTGTGCTATGCTTGGTGCAGCATGAAGTGGAAGCATTTCTATCATACTATTATGATTATTGAACACTGAACCAGAAAGTTGTATATTCTAGAAATAACTATTATTTGTTTTCTTTCTTCCCAATTTCTATAATTAGTTGAACATATAGATGGTACATAGAGATACCAAAAACTGTAAAAGGAAAATTGCTATGAAATGAAAAACTAAAAGATGTAATTCTTGCGGTAACTGAACAAAAAATATGACCTTTGTAAAACAAATAACTAATTCTTACGAGAATGGTTCCCGATATGAATATTATAAGAAGTACATCAAAGAAGCAGCTATGCTTAATTCAAACAAGTGTATTATCAAAACCTCATGCATCATACTTCCACTCATCAAATTCTGTAGTCCTTTCACAACTTTAAACTTCATTTCTGACTTTGAAATTCTTTCTTCTCGAGGAGACATATCATTAAAAAAAAGAAATTGTTTTATGTAAAACTCTACTCTATGTGGTTTATAAAGCTACTTTTCAATCCATACTTTCTGTAATCTGTCATCACTCTGTCTTTAAAACCTGCGAACAAGAAAATGCTTTGAAATAACAGTAAAATGTATATTGCTTGGATTTGACTGGTTTCTTCTGCAGATTATATTTAATGTCCTTATTTGGAAAGCACTTTTTATCAGAGATTGACAGAAGGAATTTGATCAATCAGTTTTCTTTGCCAAAAGGGACTGGACACAGTGACCCAGGTCCCCGATGTTCATCTATTAATAAATTGGAATTGTCATGCTTTTTGTCTTATAAAATGAGCAAGTACTGTATAAGATCTATGTTTTACATTAATTACATGACTGATAAATTCTGCTATTACTTAATTATCTCCCATTACTTCACTGTCTTAGTGAGCCACCTACATATATCCAGTCAATAATTTCAGTCACTGGCCGTGTTAAAACCAGCCTCGTGTTGAAGATAATGAGGATTCTTAAAAAGTGAGTGGAGCATATCTGTGGGAAACAAGCAGCTGCTCTGAGAGATCACTCAATGGCTAAGTTCAAAGGCTTGTCTTAATGATAATGAAAAATAGATTAATCAAAGCCTTGTTCAATCTCCGTATTTGCAAAAATATCAGCTCATTAATTTCTTTCGAGGGGAGAAATGACTGAGGAGAGAAGAAAAAGAGTATTGAGGGGAGGGGGAAGGGGAGAAATGACAGAGAATGACAGTGAACCTGTACATGGGAACAAGAAGACAGTAAGGCAGAAATTTATAATAACAGAGTTCAAAGTGTTTAGTCAGATATTCTAGCCAATATGGAGCTCTTAAAATTGGACATTAGAAAGGTAGATTACAGTGCCTCTTTTAGTAAAATGGCTTAATTTCAACACTCAGACTAAGAATATCAGTCTGCTCCCCTTAAGAATAATACCAAAGTGAAGCAAATAGAACGTCTGCACAGCAGAAACTGCCAACTTCCCTCACTGGTGCTTGCATATCAAAACTGTCAAATAATTGAGAGATACATACTATGTTCCTTGGAGAGATGACTGTGTTATATTACAGAAGACTGGAGTTGATGGTTTTGCAGAGATCCCGAGACTCAAGGACTGGCTCCTGGGTAAATTTCAGAAATACTACCAGAGCTTGTCATCAGCAATCTTGTTTACTCCCACACCCAGAAGTGTAGGCCTAGAGGATAGTCTGCATTTGAATTGTTTATGAACTGCATATCATTGGAGAAACAGTTGCTGGCCTATGTTTCAGATAGTCAGCCCACTGAGTAGAAATTTCAGTCAGAAAGCAATGCAAGGAATTCATGCATCAAAACTAAGCTTCTTCCATTGTTTTGAAAGCTGGAAATCCATCCCTGCTTCTTCAAGTAAGAAGACTTTCTCAACCTCTGTGACATACTCAACATTACATATATGTAATAAGTATGATACTTCAGTAAGTTCTAACAAACATTATCCAGTTTACCTCTTTCTGCTCTTGCAAACTGCAGCTTGACCAACAAGTCTGACACCAAAAAAATCTTGCCTGATCTAGATGACAATGGAGCCCAAAGGCCTCAGAGCCAGGTGAATAGTGGTACAATTTCAGCATATAAGAAATAAGAAAGTACAGCCAATACTTCTTAATTATAGGTTTTTATATAGGAATTTTAATTTGATATATTTATAATTTGTTTTATATATTTAAATGTACTTTTAAAACAATGACCAAAACTGGCTGTATTAGATTGTGTCACAGTTTCTAAAATACTTTGACAAAATATTTCTAGCACAAACTTTTGATGATGATGACAGTTTTTCACAGGAATATTTGCTTCAAAGACAGGGAGAGAACAAATAGATGTTTCTATCCTGCCTAAAATGCAGCATCAAGCTGTATGAAATGCATTTTTAGTCAGTCAACAGTAAGAATTTAAGAAAACTTTAAGGAGGAAAAAGTAAGCAAAATAGAACAAGAGACTTGCATTTTCAGTGATGTCTGAAGCTCAGCTGTTTGTACAGGAATCTTAGAGAAGCAAAAGACTTTGGTATGCATGTTACCTATCTCAGATGTGTTGCTGTAGACACAGCCCATGTAGTTATCCTGCTTTTGTGTATAATCAAATGTAGAGTAGGTTTAATCTTAACTGACTGACATTACATGTTATCGTGTTTACCCAGAGTATATTCTGAAGAATCTCAAAGAAAGAATCCAAAGCATTAGCCTAATTCTGATTAGTGACCTTCGTTAGACAGAGTTCAGGAAGTTAATACAAGAGAAAACATCTTGCCTATGGTGGTAAGGAACCGACCTCAGTGATTAATTTCTTTTCAACAATTCATGGAATAACTAATATTCACCATGAAATAAGGGGCTTTCATGTGATTTAGTATGCTACTGTAGTCTCTTTGAGATTCTAAAGTAAAAGTTTCAAAAATAATTTAATTATTTGATCTATCTTTTTTACTTTCTATTACTTCAATTATATAGTCAGGCAGATTTTAAATCTAAACTAGACTTTTCATTTGGGTCAGCTCTTTGAATGCACAATCTGTTTTGTTGGAATTGTCTGTGTTCAAAGTATTTCCCTGATTCATCCCTATTATCTACTGTCTCAGCAACTGAATAAGCATTTTTCAAGTCTAGGTAACAGTTTAATATAAGACAATTATTTTCACTGACTGTTCATTTCAGTGAAATAATCATTTCAGAATTTTTTACTGAATGTCTTCCATCTTTCTATAGGTAGAACATAGGGCAGAGTGAATTTGAATTTTGTAACTATCATATAAGCAAGTTTTAAACGTGAGACAATATTTTTTGGGGAAAAAAAGGAAACCATAAAGCCACAATCAACATCGTAAAAAAAGGTATAAATTAACAGTAAGCTCTATAATTGCTTTACAATTTAGAAGCCTTATATGAAAACAATATGCCCTTATAATATCAACTGAAATAGTATTTCTGAAAACAGATGCTTACTCTACTGCCATCTGTGACAAGACTTTTCATATTCCAACCTTCTTACTTGCTTTGAGGCCAAAATAAATTAAAAAAAAGTCTACTGAAAAGCACTGATAAAATAATTCAGTTCATTTATTTTCATACCACATCATTTTCCCATGTCAGTAAGCAGCATATTGATCTTATTTTTAACAATAATCTTTTTAAAATTTTATTTCATTAGCAATACAAAAGAGTGGCCAAGTCCTGCCTATAGGGACTGCTTAATGGACAGAGGAGCTTCTCATCTAGGAGCTATGAGGACTTTTCAGATACTTCCCATGTGAATGCAACCTACTCCATGGCCAGGGAGGTCCTGACAAGAAACTTGGGGGTTGGCAATGACCAACAATGACAATTATTCACAATCAAGAGAGCCTAGTTTGAGAAAATGAATCTGGCTCTCAAAACTATGCTCTGTTTCGGATATTTGCCAGCAGAACTTACTGGAAGTGTTAGCATATGTTCTAAATTTTCACAGAATCATAGAATATCCTGAATTGGAAGGGACCCACAAAGATGATTGATTCTAACTCCTGACTCCACACAGGACCACCCAAAATACAAACCATATTTTTGAGAGCATTTTTCAAATCATTCCTCAGGTTTGGCATGATTGGTGCCATGACCACTGTTCTAGGGAGTCCATTCTGGTGCCTCTCCACTCTCTAGTGAAGAACTTTTTCTAATACTGAACTTGATCCTTCCTTGATATTGTTACATGTTGTTCTCTTGAGTTTTATTACTGAAACCAGAGAGAAGAAATCAGCACCTTACGTGGTTGATGACCCTACCCATGGCAGGAGAGTTGAAACTAGGTGATCACTGACATCCTTTTCAAACCAAGCCATTCTATGATTCTATGATTCTCTTCTCCCCATGTGAGGAATCTGGATGATCTTGTAGGTCTTTTCCAACCTTGGTGATTCTGTGATTCTGTGATGGGCAATCAAATATAATTTATTTGAAGGTTAAAAAGGCAGAAGTCAATAAAGACAAATGCCTACAGAGGGCAAAGCTGTTTTACCAGAAATTTATTGATGTCCTTCAGTCCCTTTGTCCAAGCCTTGCTCTTTATTGCACTGTTTCTGTCCTTAAGAGAAAGATTCACTCAAGTCCACATACCGAAAATAAACAGCAAAACTACCACCCAAATCGCAGTTTCACTCAAATCAACTGCTGCTTTTTGGAACATGTTGATTTCCTCAAGTGAGCCTCGTGGGTTATTTCCAAAGGATTGCTTGTGACTGAAGAAAAAAGGCCAAAGCCACCAGCAGTTTGTTTGAGCTTTCAACAGCCCAGACATTTAAGCCTCTGGAATTGTTAGCCCCTAACAGCAGATATAAGTCCAAGCAAATTAATCTGTGTGAACCTGCACCATTAAATAGACATGTCTACCCCTGAAAATGGTGCTCTTATTGCAGTTGCTTAGAATTGCTCTGGGTAATGATGCTAGAGAGCTAACCACTTAGGCAAAAGGGAAAAGAAAACAAGAAAATTGAGGGGAATAATACAAATAATGGATGGAAAAAAATAGATTTCTTGTCGCAAGTAACCCCCAAAAATATGCATCAGAAAAAGCTAGAAGCGTAGCAATATAGGATTCACTTATGTGAGCCAATATATTACATACGATTGTAAGAGCTTTGTTTCCTGCGGCTGTGGTAATTTATATGACTCATCTTTGATTTTCGTTACAAAGAGGAGAGACTGTATTTTAACTACAATAAAGCATACAAGCTGAAGAATTGCTACTGGGAATTAGTAGTCAGAGGAGAATGGCAGCACACTCTTCAAACACAAGGTCTAGACACTGAAATGTAAGTTTCTATAATTCTCATTGCAGTATCAAAGCAAAAATTGAGAGGCATTTTCAAAGATGTCAAAATGCATTCAAACCTTTTAATACAATTTTGTGTCCACAGCCTTAGTGTCATTTGAAAATCTTCTCCTAGAATGCTAGTGGAAGTTGAAGTGGCCTTGGGGTTTGTTGCTTTTTTCTCTGCGTATTCTTCTGTAAATAGGGTTCTTTTATTCCACATATACGGGGGATGGCTGGGGGCAGCAAAGGGGAGGTGATTTAGGAGAAAAAATAAGATCACGATTGTAAGTTGGGGGAAAAATTGAAGATTCGCAATGCTTGATTCCAACAAATATTAAAATACGATGTAAACTCAGCTTCTTATCCACAACGTTGATCCAAATGCTCCTCAGTTTTGCAATGTTGATATAATGCTGAATCTAAAACAATTTATTCACATATTTTTAAAAATAATTTTTCTCTGTCTCTTTAATTTCCAGTGTCTTCTCCCTATTTCACATGATTTATTTGTAACAAATTATTTCATAAATATAAACAGATAATTATGAAGGCAAAGGGAGAAACTGTTGTATTGATAGCTTTTATTAAGTTAATCTATACATTTATTTATTTATACTGTGGCCAAATTTTTATTTTTATATTTGTTCTGTGGTCTGCTTTAAGATTCTTTTCTCTACAGTGACTTTGATGTCTCTGGGAATAAAATTACTCTTGCCTTTGTTAAAGGAAAAGAGAGAAACTAAGGATGTTTCCCACCTCTCTTTTGATATACACATCTATCTTTTTGAAAGTGTTTGTGTTTGAAAAGCCTATAAAATCACTTCACATTCCAACTGGCCAGTTCTTTCTGCACATCCTAACACATGCATATATGCAGATGATAACTGGGGTAGTTGCTGTTATATTTTTACTTGTTAAAGGCAATTAAGGGAAAGGGAAAGGGAAACTGAAAGAAAAGGAGAAAGGGAAGGGAATGGAAAGTGTCCAAAGATTTTATTTCAATTTTTATACAGCAATAAAAATTCTACAGCATTACTAATCACTGAAAAAATAGCAGTGATTTTTCTTCTTGTTTATTTATTTATTTATTTATTTATTTATTTATTTATTTTATATATTTTTAATGTAGCAAACAAATGAATTAAGTAGATTTTTCAAAGAAATGTAGGAAAACTCTCCATTTCATAATGGGGACAGAAAGGGAGGGCAACTATTGTCAGCACAAAAAATCCATCCTGTTACCTTTCTTCCTCTCTCCAAGCACACAAGATTTCATTGTGTGAAGGAATTAACAAAGGCATATTCCTACTTTATTTTTGAAGTGAAATGCAGACATAATTTTTCTTTATAAATTTGAATCACATTTATCCATCACAAGGTATTATGTACACCTTAGTCTGCCCTTAGTATCATAGAATCATAGAATGATTTGAGTCAGGAGGGACCCTTAAAGGCCATTTACTCCATCACCACTGCAATGCCCTTTATTCTCCAATCATACAGAATTAACAATAATTCATTTCACATAGGCTTTCTTTGTTTTAACGGGTCTATTGATTCGATAATTTTTCTCTATGTAGTCAAGCTTATACACCTTGTCAAAGGAGTTTTATCAAGTTCTTAACTTCCCAAAATCCTTAAGACAGAATTTCTTAATGTATAGGCTCTGTAAAATATACTAGTGAGAAGAGGGCAAAGTCTGAGGAAAGCTATCTTGAGAGACAAGAATTTTATATGATTTATCATAAATTACTGTACTTGTTTCCTTGACAGAGTGCTGTTTTCTTGCTCATTAATACAATTTTCACTGTGTGATTTAATCATTCATATGCGGAGGAGGTTTGTTTTTCTGTGTGTCTAGGTATGGCTCATTAATGGCTCGTTTCTTAACATTGTTTGCCAATTTTAATTCAGTCACTTTTCCTAGTATAACCAAATAGTAGATGGAATACATTCTTAATATGTTTTATAATCATTGCTCAGCTTACGGCAACAGCAAAGGGTGCAAAAGATATTGGCACTAGCTGTCTATTTCAAGCAAACGATCCAGTAAATTTTGTTTAACATATAGCAAATCAAAATAAGTATAGGATACACTCACATATAGCTGATGAAGATCAGCAGCTATTTAGGTTGCTAACCCTTCTGATCCCTTTAAGTATTTTATTTAGATATTTATTCTGGAAATAAGAACTTGAACCTAAATTTTCAGTAACTACTCTAAAAGTCAAACTAATGAATAATTCATACTTCATGATTCAGAATTCAGAATTCTTTTCTTCTCTACAGCCTAAGTACTTCTTCATGTCAGGAAAACAGAATTAAATATATTAGGAAAACTGAAAATTCTCTATTACACAAAATTCTATCATATTTAATATTTTCCTGTGGATGTGAAGTCAAAACCTCTCAGAGAGAACAAGTTTTCACACTCTGGGACAAGAAATCAGTAGCATAATAACTAGTGGATGCCACATCTCCATTCTTCTGACTCTTAACTAGAGAACAAGTAGTTGCTTGCAAATTCCATCTGGGAGATAAGAAATTCCTTAAAACAGTGAATAAGCTACCATGGTCTACAAAGCAGTTATATTAATACATTCTCTTTGGACATTATCCTTCCGACTGTCATTGGCATTTCACTGCCTTAGCAGGTTGTCTTTCCTGTCTGCAGATTTTAGATGCTTCATTACTCCTAGGCATGATGTTAAGAAGTAATCACCTCATTCATGCAAATAGATTCTAGGAATCAAAGAGGCCAGACATTTGTTGCTGCAATTATCAGTCTTGCAGGACTTTGTTATCTTCTGAATGTACTTCTCTGTGACTGTGTTGAGAGAGAATAGCTCTTTCCCACTTTTCAGAAATAAACATGAATCAGAATAAAACAAAATAGATTGCAAGGTGACTCAATGTCTCATGCGCCATATAAGCATATTATTTCATCATTTATCAGATTTACTCAAGAGGGCAATAAGACAGAAGACAATTTTGACAGCATTTACCACATATCCTGGTTATTGATTTCTTAAAGTCTTAGAAGGGAGCAAAAAATAGAGTGACGGCTTCCCCTCAGTAGGTCTTTAAGCATCAAGAAATCATCAAGTAGTCCTTTTGGTATGCACTTTCTAAAGAAAGAATAATCTGCTTTTCTGAGTTTATATATCTAATTTGTGACAGTCCAAAAACATTCATGGTTTATGTAGTTTTAAGCGTTATTGCTGTAACTATCATCATTACTGTTACCATTTCTACTGCAATTACAGTTCCTACTAGAATTATTTGAATTAGTGTTATCTCATCTTATTATTCATTCATGAGCAAGTATCTTGTTTTCTTATTTTCATTTTCTGATTTAAGGCTGAGACTTCTCTTTATTTCTTCATCTTGAATACTTCAGGAATTCATTTGTTCTCAGCCCATGAAAAAGTGAGGATTTCCAAATTCTGCTCTGAATCCTTTGGTCTCTAAGTTGAAACTGCCTCTTTCCTCTCTTCCCTAGACACATTCTTTCATACATACTTATATAACTGGAAACAGACAAACAAATTAAAAAAAAAAAATCAAAGAATGTTTAAGGTGGCTAAGAAAAATGAACGAAAGGAAATATTAGTCAAAGATAAAAGGTATCATATGTCCTCCAAAGCCAGTGTACAATGGGGATCCACCTAAATAGCTTTTTTAATGGACCCTGTTCTGGCTAGGTATTGAAGGACATATAGTGTCCTCACCCTGAACTGTGAGTTTCCTGAAAAAGCTGTAATGTTCCTTTAATGTTTTTATGGATAACGATACATTCACAGTGGATTCTACATATCCATTATCCCTGAACTGTTAAAAGGGTCCACCTTCTATATCAGTCCATAAAAAAGTTGTAATTGTGTATCATTCATCTTCTGGTTACATGATTTTGTCTTTTTCACAGAAATTATTACACACAGGCTTGAAGTTTTTGTTCACTGTACAAAGTGAGACATCCATTCAAGGTTGCTGCCTTGAAGATTATGAATGGGAACAATACACTGACAGGCAAAAAGTTAAACAGGAAATTGTTTCTTTGTTTTTACAGTGGTACGTTTCATTTTCCCATTCATATTTTTGCAAGATAATTGGGGAAAATTGCATGGGCATGGACCAGATACATCCAAGGGGATATTTGTATATGTATGGTATGGAACTTACTCTCCTATAGTTATGTTTTGTATCGTCTTCCTGTGATATGTCATCCTTTACACAGGCAACAGTATAATTAATTCTTCATCTCACTGCTGACTGGTAAATTATAAGTTTTAATTATTATTATGGTCATCTACTGTCAGTGTAAGAATTATTTTATAAACATATTCAAGAAAATAGATCAAATAAGAGGAGATGTTTTACCTGCATGATTATCTTTGTCTTGTTATTTAAATAAAATCATTTTTCAAATTAAAAAGCTTTTAAAAAATAGTGTTGTGTAATCTAAATAAAATCAATTTTCTCATAAAAGAACTTTATTTGAACAGTTTTCTTAGTATCCTCTAGGATAATCGTGATACATTAAAATCATTAGGTTAATAAACTTAATGAGAATTTTATTCTTTACTTACTCTTATTTCATTTTAAGGAGATAGAATATTCTACCGGTCATCAATCTCTTCATCATCTCTGCAGAGTGATTCAAATATATTGAAAAAATACATTCTTTGTATGGTAAACCAGAGCATTTATGAATTAAAATGGAGAGATTGGTGCTATACTTATAGATTCACTTCATCTTCTGTTTTCTGTACATTTAGGTCAAATACTCAATCACAAGAGCTAAAGATAACCAAGAAGAGATAAATAATCATTTCTCTCATTGTGTTTTTATAAAGGAAACATTTATTTATAGAATCATAGAATGGTTTGGGGTGGAAGGGTTGCTATAGGCGGGGACATTACCTCCCTCTAGAACAGGTTGCTCAAAGTCCCATCCTGCCTGGCTTTGAATGCTATTCAAATATATTTAATTACCTGATCACTGACATTCTAGACTATCATGTAAATTAGCTCAAATATACAAAAATGAACTGAAGCAATTTCTGAAGCAATTTGTTTCCAGAAATGCAGAGGTAAACAATATTGCATATGCATTTGTTAATTTTGACCTCAAAACTGAAAATATTGTGAATGATGATAGCTGGTTTTGTTTTGTTTTGTTTTTCCTCCACAGATTATACCCTAGATTTTTGAATATCCCCCAGTCACGCTCAGTGTGCTGGTGTGAAAGCTGATGTGGCCATTTTTCAGGCTCATTTAATTAAGGTTAGTTTGACTCTGTCATAGTTTTTACACAAATGCTGATTTCTTATGCAGAACTCACTTCTGCCCATCCAAATTTCAAATCAATCATATCCTGTCAAATGCTGCAGTTCTGTCCAAGTCCTCTACTTTCACATAAAATTTACAAAGCAGATCCGCCCCCTCATTTAATTTTATCTTCCTGTGCTCTTCTTTCTTGTATGTTTCAGCATTTCCTTGAGGCCTGAGGAGAAGTTTCAAGGTCCTCCTACATTTTTATGAACAGGTACTGCACTGAGGAGGAGAAGGTAATGGAGAGAACATATGAAAATACGTCAGAGCTTTCCTAGAGCAGAAATGACTTAGTGCTTCTTTCCCAGAGGAAGGCAAATAAATGTCTCTTGAATCTACCAGATGATACCAGGATTTGTAAAAATATTGGAATTTACTGTGTTTGTATTGCCATACTGTCCTGACAAAATCAAATTTCTGAATCTTACCACATCATGGAAAATACAAGCTGTACTCATCAGGTTGGTGAATTGTTCAACACCCAGTAGAAGGAACCAGGCAATCTTCAGTGTAAAGATTCTGATGACATCAAAGCAGTTAGATCCCAGTCTAACATACTGAACCTCAGTTATAAAATAAATTTAATGTTATTATTATTTCAGAAAAAAAAAGAGCTAGAAGCTTATTTAAATAAAGGCATGATCTTTACATGGTCTGGTTTACAGATGTCTACTTCACGGTTTATAATATTTATGATTTAAAATACCGTACTACGAATGTGTTAATTAATGTCACTAGAAAACCACTATATTTTATTCAAGGAGAATAAAAATCACAAGTAAATGTTGACTACATAAATATTTTTCTGTTCATTCTTTTTTAAGTATTTGTATTTTATGTTCCTCACATTGATGTAAGAGAATAACTTAAGAGAAAATGCAAATGAATCACTTTCTTTTTGCTCTAAGAAACCAAGTTATGCATATGTCCTCTGAAACTTAAACTCTAATTACACTCTAATTCTATTAGTGATTTAAATCTTTAGCTACATACCTAAAGATATAGACTTTTGTAAACTAAGAAACCAAAAAAATATATAGGAAGTTGACCCAGGAAAACACTATACAAGCTAAAGTTCTTTAAGCACCTTTTTTGAATGCAAATCTTTTGACTTGGATTTAGTTGATTCCTTGCCATATTCTACAATCTACAATGTATGAGAACTTGCAAAAAATGTCCTACAGTTCTATTCTTTCACCTTCATTTGTCCAACATGTACCATTCTAGCATGGTGCTTCTTCAGTGATAAGAAGAGAGAAAGATAAATCTTCCTATACCACCTCACAGCCAAATACAATTCTTCTCAACTGGCCTGTGTAAAACCCGTTGTATTATATGGTTCTTAGAATCATACTGTAGAACTGAAACAAGTCTAAAATGATTCTGAGGGCAGATGAATCTCAGAAATTTTGATGCATTCTTTACTAGTGACAAGCTGGTTGTTTTGTCTAAAATAAATGAAAGTATTTCAATTTTTTTCACCTCCATTTTCGTTTTAAAATTATAAAATCTTTACATAGACATTTATTTGCTTGAAAAGGCTCACATATGTACACTGCTTTTTAAAGTGTTTTCAAAAGATCAAAATTAAAGAAAAAAATGAGGCCTACCAATTTAAAAAAAAGGACATCCACAAATTACTACTGCCATCTATTGGCAATAGTTGGGAACTATAAATTATTATAATTCACATAACAGGTCAAATTAATTAATTTGAGCCATAACATCCTACCAGTAGGGTGACTTTAAAAGCAAATAAGATATTACTGAATCCACTTGTTAGACAGAACTTCTGGAAGAATATCTTCAGCAGCAGATCTGGGCATGCTTGGTGGTGTCAGTGAATTTTGAGAGTTGAAAGGATATTCTGTATTTTTAAGTGAGTAATCTTAATGAACAGTCTGGAGCTAATTCTCCCTACAAAGTATGGTTTTCACCATCTAAGAAGTTATTTAAGTACCTGAAGTTCTTCTGATAATCAGCTTCCAACTCAATTGGGTTCTACATCTTTAAAGCTCTCTGAAGTCCAAACACCTTCAACCAGGTGAGTATGAGCTCTTTGTGAGACGGCTCAAATAACCTCCTTGTGCAGGAATAAGGAGAGCAGTATGAAGAGCACAGTGCAGGTGGGCCAGGTTCAGATTCTCTCATGGCAGGGTTTGCACATACAGCTATTCTCACTGGAAACTGTGCTTGTTTTTTTGTTTTGTTTTGTTTTGTTTTGTCTGTTTTTGTTTTTTTTTTTTCCCCCCCCATTCAGTATGTCTTATTCTGACAGTATTCAATTTGTCCTCCCACTGAAGATGAGAGACAATAAATCAAAACCAGGGAACATCAGTAGGACACCTGTACATTTGGCTACCAGATGTGGACCCTGGTTTGTAACTTTATTTCCAAGTGTCCTTCTGCTTTTTACAAGAATCAGTGCTGATGAACATCGTCATCAAGGTGGCTATTGAATCTATTGAATACAGAGGTCTTTTCTGTCCTGGGCAAGTGTTCTGACCATCAGATCCTCAGTGTCAAAAGCAGTAATGATACTGAGCACCAGTGTATGTTTGTCAAAAGGAATCTGCGAACCTTGCAGAAAGTGATCCTTGCTACAGTGTTTGGATGCAAGTGAGGTGTGTAGTAACAGAATAACTGCTAAGGACATTCAGGAATTAGGGAACTAATCTCACAGTAAATGCCTAAACTGTTTCTTGATTCTGCAGATATTAATTCCTGACTAACCATTTTAAAGGCACAGGAACTCTTTATATTGCTGTTGTGTGTTCATATAATCAGGAGATATAAAGAATTCACAACAAATGAATATTAAATCATGTAGTCACTATCAATAATCTCTGATGTTGTATTTTAGTTATTCTACTTGTTTTTCTCTTATATATTCTATCATAAAATATAACTTTTTTTCTTTATAAGCAGAAATATCTGCTTTGGAATCAGCTACCACAAGCAATGGATTAATTTTCTTTTCAGAAGACATAAATAAAAGAATTAGTTTTCATAGCAGTGAAACAGATTCTTCATATGAAAGTTATTTTGAATTTTTCTCTCTCTTCTTTGATATGAAGCTTTCTACTTCTTCCACAGATACAGAAAAAAAAAGAGTTTTGGCTGAATTTTTGCTTTTAAAGAGGGATTCCAAAGTTAATTTGCTGGCATAACGATAACAGTGGACATTGTCTTCATTAACAAATGCCAACCCTTCATGATTCTAGTCTCTAGAATCCACATATACATTTTTCAGGCTATAGGTACACCTCTTCAGCATCAAAATTTTCACTTTTTTTCCACCTCTGCAGCCAACGTATATACCCTTCAAGTTCATTACTTGAAGTCTGCCACCATAAAAGTGAGAACAAAACAAATCCTTTCCATTAGATGATGAAAAAGGCACCATATACCCAAAGTATTCTCTTTAAGAATATTTTCCCCAAACAAATAAGTACAGCAAACATGGGATACAGATGGAGAGTACAGGACGGTATCTTAATGCCTTTGCCTCAGTCTAGTCCTTCTGTTGGGATAGCCTACAGTTTAAGTGAATTTTCTTCCTAGAACGATTGCTTTAAGGTGAAAGCAGAAAAAGGTTAGGCATGCTGAAATAAAGGCTGTGGCCAAATGCTGTGGCTGAATTTCCCTGGCCTGAAAGCACTGAAATTCCTGGAAGGCTATCTGCACAAACTGCTCTGCCATTTCTTCAGATTTTGCCAACAAAATTTCATCACGCTGCTGCCTTAAGCAACTTCTTGCTTTGCCAAAGGCCATCCATGCTACAGAACAGCACCCAAACCAGATTTCAAATGGCTGCTGATCCCATTTCTTAAACTTTTTTGCATCCCAACATCAGCTCCTCTTTGAAATTATTCAGAAGACACAAGCAGGAAGCACTGTAGTGACTGGAGCTCTTTTGTTTTCCTATAAATATGATCTATGAAAGATCACAGAATCATAGAATGGTTTGGGTTGGAAGGGACCATTAAAATCATCTAGTTCCAAACCCCCTACTGTAGGCAGAGACATCTCCCACTACACAAGGTTGCTCAAAGCCCCATCCAGCCTGGTGCTGAATGTCTCCAAGGTATTATTTTCTGGACACTTGGGAAAATAGTTTTTTCATTGCATTCAATTAAATCCTGTTAGCTAAATCTAATCTAAACTTCTGTTTACTGTAACTGAGGAAATTCAGGAGATAAGAATGTCAATCCATGTATATTTTTAACGCTAAAATATTTTCAATTAAGCAGTATTTATTGAAGGAAAATGCTGAAGAATTCTTCTTGCCCTTTGTGTTATTACTGTTTGGTGAAGGCATTTTCTGTAATGCTGTGTAAACTGAATATTTGGTTGGGTGTATTTGTGCAGGCTAGTACAAATGTTATGTCTCCGATAATGAAGGAACAAATTTTTGAACAAAGTATAGAACAAGAAATCTAAAACTCTTGTCTCCCTCTATTTTAAACCTACTGTTTTCTCTTCTGCCTACTCCTAAAGCAATTTTTGAAACATTTCATTGTGTTTCAGATAGGCACTTACAATTTCCATCATTCAAATTGTCCAAGCAATAGTTTAAAAGCAACACTTCTTTGTGCTTATTGGACTGAAGGGATTGAAAAGCACAGAAACTGCAATTTCTCCATCCAGTGGATGACATTGAAAGGGGTGGGGAATTCAGCCAACTGCTGAAAACTTACATTTTCTTTTTAAATCTACATATTCATCATTCAAGTCTCTCTGAACTGTAAGCATGTTTGCCGTAGTCGTGGTTGACAAAAAAGTTCAATCATACTCTTTTGTATGTAAAATCAGTATTTTTCACTGCTTCTGAACTCTAGATGAGTTATAAAAAATTATCTTCCCAATTTGGGTCTTGTCTTTCACTGATTACCCAGACATTATACTAGTAAAACTGTGTTGTGACTTCAGGTACCTTTGTACAATTACACTGAGGAGACAGCCTTTAAAATAAAGGTGTTTACCCTAAAAATATTTTATTCTCAGAGAGTCATCAATAGAAAAAGAGTTTCTTTTTGGGCAGAATGGAAAGACTTTATTATTGTCACCAAAAGTAAGACTAATATCATCCTTATAAGATTACTGATGATGTTTTCCTTCTCTGGAATATAGGATGCACTATTTTTTTGAAGGTAAACGCACCACCATGCTGAATTTAATATACCTTCCTTTACCGGCACCCTTCTGAAATAAAAGCCACATGGCAAATATCATTTATTTCTGACAAAGCATTTGTACTAACATTGCCTTCTGCTGGCATGGGACTAGTAATGTAAGCACAAGTGTAACAGGGAGGTTCCTAGAGTGATTTGTTGCCTCATAACACAGTGTGCTCCAGGATTTGTAGTTTCACAGGGCATGCCTCTGCTGCTGAGAAAGGGAAGGTTGCAACTTCGTAGGTGTATCAAAGAGAGCTTTAAACTGACCCAGTCAGGTACTGAACACAGAGCAAAGACCTGCTGAAGCTAAGGGTTTGATAAAGGCAAATTTTTCAACCTGTTTTGAATTTCCTATTGCAAGAACTATGTCAGACTGACACAGTACTCCAGATGGATCCTTATAAGAGCAGAATAGAGGGGGACAATCCCATCCCTCTTCCTGCTGGCCACCCCTCTGTTAATACAGACCAGGATACAGTTGGCCTTCTGGGCTACAAGTGCACACTGCTGGCTCATGTCCAGCTTTCATCCACACAGTCTGCATGCTTATCTGGAATTGCCTCAACTCAAGAGAAACCCAAAATCTTGTTGGACTGCAACAGGTTCTCATAGACCCATTTTCCAAGACTATTTATGTCCCTCTGGATCATCCCTTCCTCCTATTGCATTAGCTGCATTGATTAAGATGTTGAAGAGCATCCCTCCCGAGGCAGATCCCTGAAGGACACCACTCATAATAAACCTCCATCTGGAAGTAGAGCCATTGACCATAACCCTTTGTCTGCAACCATCCAACCAATTCTTTATCCACCAAATAGTCTAGCCTTCAAATTCATATTTTTTCAAATATAGGGTAATCATATAATCATAGGATTCCACAGTCAGTGGTTTGGTTAAGCAATATCTTCAAATTTGAGATTAACTATTTTTAAATCTTCTGTTTCAAGGATTCAGGTTGTTCCTAACTTGGCATTTTAGTAAAATATTAGAAGTTTCCCACTTCTGAAAGGAAATGTGCAAAAGCCTTGGTAATAAGTCTATTTAGTGCATGCCCAATAGAGATGTTGTGGTACACTATACAATAAATAGCTTGGAAATTCACAAATAAGGAAAAAGTAGTATTTTAATTCATGTTTTAAGTTTTTATCTTCAGATATTTTAAAGCAATCTACTTTCTAGAACTGATTATTTTTGGTAAATCTTGAGGTATTAGTAGATAATTATGAAGAAGAAATTGAATATGATAACTGGAAGGATGAGACAAAAGCCCTATCTTCACATATTTGCTGATGGCAATATTCCCAGAGCCCATTCCATTCAGGTACTTATAGTGTGTATGTAATACAAATAAGAAATTGTAACTTAAAGAAAATGAGTGTCAGGAGATTAGAATTGAAAAGAAAGCTCCTGTTGGAAGGAAGATAAATCAAAAGAGCACTATGATTTTTTTTTTTTACTTAAAAATAAAATAAAAACAACAGTCAAAAAATATGGCAATAGCAGTTGATATGCTGAATAAGAAGGTAAAGAGCCACAAATCCCAGGTGGATTCTCTGCTTATCTTCACTCTCAATTTATTACACTACATTATGCATTACAAAAAAAAAAAAGTTGATCAAATTCATTTTCAGTATATACCACGCTATATAACAATATGAATTCATTTGCTAGCTGTCAATTTACCTCTTTCCTGAGCTGCAGTTATTCCTGTTTTGTTAGACTCTTTTGAGCAAACCTGTTAATCTTTTTGAATACATTCTAGTTTATGCTGCTGTTTTTTGAGAAGGATATGGGAGGCCAGCAGACTGAGGATTTAAGCTTCTAGACCCACATTTTTTTTGCTTTTATAAAATATACCATCCCAAAGATAAGATCGCTACAGTAACTCTTTATACCATATCTTTGTTTTCTGTATAAGCCTCACCTGAACAGAACTTTGCAATTTTTCTGATCCCAAGGACAGTTCACTTTTATTGATTTATCTGTGGAAATAATTCATGTGAATCATCATCGACAACAACAACAACAACAACAAAAAAGAAAAAAATCACCAATATGTAAGTTTGAGAGATAGGAGTCCATGGCTTTCTGACATGATGTCAACGGTCTATGAACTGGTTTGGTCAGTTTCATGACTAGCGGGGCTGAAGGACCTGTGGATCTGCATCCTGGAAAAGGGAAATAGGGAAAAAAGGGTAGAGAGATGGGCCCAAAAACAAAACAGAACAGTGATGATGATCTGAGGAGAAACAAACTATTTAACTAAATAAGATATTGGAATGCAAGATTACACACTGTAATACAACATAATACAATATAATTAGAGTTGAAGCTAATTAATCAAATAAAATGAAAGTGTCTGAAAACTGAAGGCCTTACTCCAATGCTGAGGTGAGACTTGCAGTTGGGATGAGCAGAAGGGAAGAGAGCAAGGTCCTGTGACTTTGCCAAGGATTTTATCTCCTTTCTGAATGCTAAGGGCTCTGGGGTTTGTAGTTCTTCTCTTCTGGGCAGGCACCCGGAACTGGAGCATCTTTAACTCCCAGTGCACTACATGAGATGATATGGAATACTGATAACCAAAAAAATCATACAGCTGTGACACATAATAGCACTAAGATGTTCACAGAGTTGTGAATTATGAAACTGCTTTCTAAAGGTGAGTGAAATTGAACAATTTAGTAAAGTGGGTCACGGTCGAATTGTATTGAAAAGCCCACACATGCTAAGTATCTAGTGACTGGAAAGCAGATATTTCTTGTGTGTCATAATACTATGTTATGTATGAATAGAGTTGACTTATGAAAAGTGTCATAATACAGATTTGTACCAGAAATTGGAATAGAATGCAAAAGTAGCTGAGATGGAGAAAATTAAAATCATTCAGTAATATTTCAGTTTTGACTGGGAATAGAGGCAATCAAAAATGCATAAATAGCACAGATACTATTTTGATTCTGTCTTAAGAGTAGAATCTACATAAAATATGCTTACAGTGGCAAGCAAATTAAAAAATAATAGTAGATCCTTATAAAATTTCAGCTTTTTTTTCCTGTTCGGTTTTTTTTTCTTCGCCTTGTTTCGGTCAGGATCAGAGCTTTCCTTCATCTTTTTTCTTCTCTCCACTCATTTCCCCAGTTCATCTTTTCTTTCATTGTCATAGCAAAAATCTTCAAATCAAGACTATAAATCAAATATAAACTAATTATTTAGATTTCTGATAACCATTTATTTCTGATCTACAAATTCAAGAATTATCAGAAAAACTTAAAATGCTTTTTGTCTGTTATCCTTAGTCACAACTTCTGGTAATGAACCCAGGTTAGGACCCTTGACTACTAAAATTGGTGGGTATAGATTTTGATATTTGATACTTTTAAAAGAATCTTTTATAATAATAATAAAAAGTAATAATAAAAAAGAAGACATAAAAATTATTTCAGATTATCAAAATATTTCAAAACAGATTGAGTTTTTATAATTCCCAGTTCATCTAAATAGATGAAGTGAAGTAAGCAAACTATTACTGATTCATTCAGGCTGGCATATGACAATTCATTTCATGCCAGCTGAGTTATAGGTACCGATGTATACAAAATTGTGTACCAAGTTTTCCCCGAATTCCTAGATATGTTGACTGTCCACCATACCGTGTATTCAGAGATGTAATTTATTTGGCTACCTATCAGAACCTGGCCCCAAATTTCAAGGATACCATGCAGACATTCATGGATGCTTAAAATGGGATGAATTCTGGCTGCATCTCTTCTAATATCCGGATACAGAGATTAATCTACTTTGCTGAATGCTGAATAGCTTCCAGACTTTTCATGTTAGCAAGTGATGAATAATAAAAAAAAGTCTTCAGTAATGGCTTTATATAATAAAATCACAGAATCACAGAATCACCCGGGTTGGAAGGGACCTCAAGGATCATGTAGTTCCAACCCCCCTGCCTAGCAGGGCCACCAAACATACACATTCAGATCAGGTTGCCCAGGACCCCATCCAACCTGGCCTTGAACACGTCCAAGGACAGGGCATCCACAACCTCCCCGGGCAGCCCGTTCCAGGGCCTAACCACTCTCCTTGTAAAGAATTTCCCCCTAACATCCAACCTAAATCTTCCCTCCTTCAACTTGGATCCATTTCCCCTAGTCCTGCTGTTGTCAGTCCTTTTGAAGAGTTTACTCCCCTCCTGGGTGTAGGTTCCCTTCAGGTATTGATAGGCTGCAATGAGGTCACCCCGCAGCCTTCTCTTCTCCAGGCTGAACAAGCCCAACTCCCTCAGCCTGTCCTCATAGGGGAGGTGCTCCAGCCCCCTGATCATCTTAGTCGCCCTCCTCTGGGCCCTTTCCAAAGTCTTTATGTCTTTCTAAAATCACTTGATAAAGCAAGGAATTTCAGAAGGTGAGGGAGCTCCTAGGTTTAAAACTAAAGAACCAGACATGAACAAGTATATTAAGTACAAAAATGCTTCATTGCTCTTCTGGGGGAGAATGGCTAGTAACTGACTGTCTTAGAAGGATTCAATATTGAAAAATCATTACATAACTGGAAAGAGCTATTTAGAATAAGTCAGGGCATTGTAATTACAGAATAAAATTTTCTAATGAGACAGTTGTAGCTGTTACTAACAGGATGAAGAGCTGGTGATTCTTCCATGCATGAAAATCACTGAAAGCATTACATGTGCATGGAATGTCCAAGAGAAACATATTTCAGAATTTTCTATTAGGTTTGGAAGTGCACTGAATTTCTAGATTGTAAATAATGTTTCAGTTATGGTTTAAACATCAAAAACTTCTTAATACTCTTAGTAGATCTACTTTGATATACTTTTCTCTGTTCTTTTCACCTCTATTTTGTTGTGTGGAGAAAAGGAATACTGTTTTGACTGAAAATTTACAGAACATTCAGATAGAAAGGTTTAGCATTGCAGCAAACTCTGACGAATCATTCAAATAAAAGATGTATAACCAAGATGTTATAATCACAATATAATTGTGTATAATCAATAGATATCAAGATGTTATAATCACAATATAAT